>NC_089515.1:26256183-26592969 GCF_036850995.1 Saccopteryx leptura | reverse complement strand
CCACACCCACTGAGCTAATCCAGAGAGCCTCCCCTTCCTCCGCTCTGTGAGATGAGGACCTCTCTCTGACCTCCCTTCCGGGGAGGGGGCTTCCTTGTGCCTCTGTGTTTGGTCTTCCCATTGGTCTGGCCTAATGCCCATAGCCAGTGGCATTCCCACTCACTGCCTGCCAGCCAATAATAAGAATGTAGTGCTTGCTCTGCAGGGCACTATTCTAAGCGTGTTACATAGGCTATATATATATCATTTAATCTTCATTAACAGCCCTATGGGTACTGTAAATACCCCCATTTTAGCGATGTAGAAACTGAGACTCAGAAAGGCTGGAGCCCCAAATTATACCAAGTCTGTGACAGAGTTGAGATTTGAACCCAGGCAATCTTACTCCTTTGTCTATGCTTCTGACCAAAATACTGTAGTGCCTTTCAACTGGCAATGTGGGCACTGATCTCAGTTGCCCCCACTCCTGCACAACCTGCTATCACCCAGTCCCCAGAGCTCTGGGGTTTAAAGACACCGCTTTGAAAGGAACAGATCTGGGTCTGTATTCCACGTTAGCCAGTGAGTAGTTGTATGACTTCAGACGTGTCACTAGGCTTGCTTCAGTGTCTTCATCTGTAAAATGGGTATAAGGATCAAACCTCCTCTCCACCGAATGTCCAGTGTGATGTCAGGGCCTGACTACCTGGAGAAACCCTTCTCACCATTCTTCCTGAATCCTTCCCACCATCAGGTGTGCCAGAAGTCAGGCGAGATCTCCCTACTGAAGCAGCAACTGAAGGAGTCTCAGGCAGAGCTGGTGCAGAAGGGCAGTGAGCTGGTGGCCCTGCGGGTAGCCCTGCGGGAGGCACGGGCAGCACTGCGGGTCAGTGAGGGCTGGGCGCGGGGTCTCCAGGAGGCGGCCCGAGCCCGGGAGCTGGAGCTGGAAGCCTGTTCTCAGGAGCTGCAAAGGCACCGCCAGGAGGCTGAGCGTCTGCGGGAGAAAGCTGGGCAGTTGGACACTGAGGCAGCTGGACTCCGGGAGCCCTCTGTTCCACCTGTCACTGCTGACCCATTTCTCCTGGCAGAGAGTGATGAGGCCAAGGCCCAGCGTGTGGCAGCTGGGGTGGGGGGCAGCCTGCGGGCCCAGGTGGAGCGGCTGCGAGCCGAGCTGCAGCAGGAGCGGCGGCGAGGCGAGGAGCAGAGGGACAGCTTCGAGGGGGAACGGCTGGCCTGGCAGGCAGAGAAGGAGCAGGTGATCCGCTACCAGAAGCAGCTGCAGCACAACTACATCCAGATGTACCGGCGGAACCGGCAGCTGGAGCAGGAGCTGCAGCAGCTCAACCTGGAGTTGGAGGCCCGGGAGCTTGCTGACCTGGGCCTGGCCGAGCCAGCCCCCTGCATCTGCCTAGAGGAGATCACTGCCACCGAAATCTAGGGGGCCCTTGCTGTCCTGGCTCTGCGGGGAGCTCCACTGGAAGGGAACAGGAGCCTCGGGTCCACTGACGGCCCCAGAGCCACTTGTCCCCTGGGATCCAGGACTCTGGGCCTCTGCCAAGAACCAGCTACCCTATGACTTGGATGAGCAACATCAGACCCCTTGGAGGTCCCTGTGTTCACTGTCACCCAGAGGCTCCTACTCACTCCACCTGTTTCACTCTCCACCTGTCGCCACTGTCAACCTCATTCACCCTAGACAGTCACCAGCTCAACCCACCAGGGGTCTGGCGAGAGGAAGGGGACCCCTCATCTCCATACACTCCCCTCTCCATAGCCAGAGAGAGCCAGACAGTGCCAGCTGCTCCAGATGTGCCTGTCCTCACCCCGCCCATGCTGGGGACAGGGCTGGGCCTGGGGTCTGGTCCCCAGCTTCCAGCTCTGCAGCCCCCCTCCTGTGGGGAGGGGGCTGTAGTCAGACCAAAGGAAGAACTCAGAAATGTCTTGTTTATTTGTGTTTGTGACCAAGTGGCCCCTCCCCACACCCTGGTCTATGGCCTCATTTTCACTTGTATATTTTTCACACTGTAAATTTCTTGTACAAACCCAATGAAAAAAATTAAAAATTTTTTTGTTTTTAAGAAAACAGAGGTGAGTATGCTGGATAAAGATTATGGGAACTTGTTTGACCCGCTGTCCCCTACCCCTCGCAGAGGTCCTAGGGGGAGAAAGTGAGCTGGGAAAGGACAGATAGTCACAAGTCTGAGGCTAGTGGACCACAACATGAAATGGCCTCCAGGGGTTTGAGAAGCTTCCATGCTGTTCCTTGCACAGGACACTGCTTGAGGGCTGGATCTGAGAGTCTGTGTCCCTCAGGAATTGGGAGAATCAAAGGGGCGTCATGAGACAGTGCCCACCGATCCCAAGCTCCAGACCTTGGGTTTCTTAACCCCTTCCTGTCTTGGGAGGTCAGGAGCAGTGACTGGGTGACAGGCTGCCAGTAGCACCTTGTCCTTGACACCAAGTTTGCCTGGAAAGGGCAGAGCCTTAGTGACAGCTGCAGAGGGAAGGAATCGGAGATTCTGAGCCACCAGGATGGAGCTCCAGGAGTGAGCGAGGCCGGCAGGAGTGGGAGCTCCCCAGCTGGGTTAGTGGGCGAGGCCCAGGGGAGAGCAGGAGGACTCCAGGGACAGTGGGAGGACCTGAAGTCAATGGGAAGGGTCCTGGGACAGGTGGGGAGAGGGGTTGGGGATCTGGAGCATTGGACAAGGGCTGGGCAAGGGGTCAGCTGGCAAAGACTGACATCAGTGGGAGAGTCTGGGTGTTGTTGGGAAGGGTACTGAGATTCTGGCAGCCAGTGGGAGGACCATCCAGGGGTCAGCGGGCAGGGGAATGGTCAGCAGGCGGGAGCCGATGGGTGAGAGCCGATGAGTCGGAGGGTAAGGGTGGGGGGCCGGGCCCAGGGACCCTGACCACAAGCTCCATGGGCTCCCGAGCCTTGTTTCGATAAGCCCGGCGGATGGTATCCACTGCTCGCTGGTGGGTCACCTGCTCCAGGCTCTCTCCATCCACTGCCACTAGCTCAAAGCCAGCCTAGGACGGGAGTGGGAGAATCACAGCCCTCCCTCCTCAGGTCACCCCTGACTCCAGCATTCAACCTCTCACCTCCCTCAGCCAGGACACTCCTCACTGGGTGGAGGGGATGGACAATGGGACATTTGTGCCTGCAGCTATTGGGGGCTGGGTGGGACGCAGACAATGGCCCTTTGTCCCTTGGGGCAAGGGGTGGAACAGGATGGGCCGCCCTCAAGCCCAGGCTGGCATGAGGGGACAGATTTTCCCCTGGGCTTGCTCATCCTGCCAGCCTGACACCCTCCCACGGCCTGCTCTCAACATGCCTGGCTGGCCGATGAGCGTGTCCCAGCCTGCCTGGGCCGGAACACGCACTGGGCCAAGGGAGCAGGTCCGAGTGGGCTCCACCCACCTGCAGGGCCCCACTGAGGAAGGCGGCCCCCCCGGGGAAAATCTTTTCTATCTTCACCATGGGCTGCACCTTGGACTCGATCCCCCCTGAGATGCTGATGCCTAGGGAAAGAGAAACAGGGTGAGAGTGCCACGCCCCTGAAACCCAGAGCTCCCAGGACCGGCCCAGGGCCCCATCCCCAAATCTGGGCACCCAACTCTTCCCAAACTTTAATTTGTTACTACTCAATCCTCAACTCCAAAATCCTCTAGATCCTAAAGCCCACAAATCGAGACCCCCAGCTACCCCAATACCCAGGTTCTTTTCCTAGGCCCAGGCCCTAGTCACATCCCCAAACCAAACCCACCAACCTAACCCAGACCCAAGAGCCGCTGGCCAGGCCCAGGCCCACCTGGACTCACCCAAGGACTGTTTCATCTTGGACAGCGTGACTGTTCTCAGCTCCCCACTAGGGGCCTTCGTGGTGGCTGTGTGCTCAAGTGTCCTTCCAGTTCCGTTCTCGGAGAGCCCTTGACTGCCCCCTGCCTTGGCTACGTGCCCATCCAGAGGTTGTGGCAGAGAGGGCCTGGCCTTCCGAGGCTTGTGGTAGCGCCCGTTGGCCATGCTGGTGGTGAGGATAGGCCCCGGGGACGGAGAACGCCTGCGTCCAGGGGACTTGCCACGGCCCTGGCTGCGGCTGCGGCTGCGGCTCTGGGCCGGGCCCTGGCTCTGGCTCTGGCCCTGGTGAGGGTCTTCTCGGGTTAGGGGTTCTGTCAGCAGCCAGTTAGGCCTCGGGGGCCGGGGAGCAACAGGGGGTGGCTGGGGAGGGGGTGTGCAGGCGCTCCGGCGTGGGACAAAGGCATCTACTGGCACGTCTTGGAGAGGGGGGATCCCTTTATGAGGGTGGCGGGGGGCAGAGGCTCCGAGGGAGACCTGGAGGTTCCCCAGCCGCTCCCTCAGCCCCCTGTCCTCCTCCTCCTCGGAGAAGCCATTCAGAGGCAGCAGGTAGAAGCCTCCACGGCTGTCTGGGGAAGAGGGCCAAGGTCAGGCTTCCCCTCCTCGCCAGCCCAGACCACCTGGCCAGAGCCCAGCTCTCACCTTTGTTCCCGCAGGGCCTAGGAGACCCAGGCCTGGGTCTGTGCAGGCCCCACGCAGCATTCCCTGCAGGGAGGGACACAGCCCATGCTCCACTGTAATAGTATTTTAATACTTTCTATTGTAATAAAGTTTTATTTTAATGTGTCTAGGAAAAAGTATGACTCACACACCAAACTGGTTATTTCTCGGAGATTATTGCATGGAATGAGGCTAGATTTAAAAAGCAAGTGGGTTTAAAACCAATTATTCGGTAAATAATAGTGGTGAGTGGATGTGACGGAAGTGGTTCTGCTGGAGGATGGCCTCCCATCGGGGAACCACACATACCTCTGAAACCACAACACCCCACAGTCCCTGGGGCAGGGACCAAAGAAGGCCTGTTTTCCCTTCCCCAGTTCCCCCCAGTGTGCCCGTCCCTGGGCTCGGGGACTGTGACTGACCAGGCACAGGGGTGATGAGGTGACGCTTGGGTGGTGTGTCTTGCCGGGCTGGTCGCAAAGCAGGAGGCCGTACTGGTTGGAGAGAAGAGGTCAGCGGCAGGGCCCTGCTTCCAGGCTCCCTGATGGACACAGCTGAGAGGGTGTTGACCCCTTTCCACTGGGTAGGCCACCCCCACCCCCACCTGGGGTTCCGGGTCCACGAGTCCTGCCCCCAGCCGCTGACCTGCGCGGCTCCTGAGGGCCTCCAAAGCCTCCAGCTCCACAGGCATCACCATGCTGTCGAAGCGGCCCAGGTCGGTGGGAGCCACCACACTTCTGGGAGGAGGAGAGGGGGTGGGTGAGGGGTTCTGGAGGTACCCAGGGTGGGGCTTCAGCCCTGGGGAGATTGGGGGTGGTGTCAGGGATCCCCTTCCTGCCCGAACCCCTCCCACAGCCACCTCCCACCTGATGTCCCGCAGCAGCAGCAGCTTTGCGGGCCTGTCCAGAATGGCCAGCAAGGGCCTCACCAGGTCCTCCACGCCGCCCTCGTGCACGTACTGCGGAGAGGGCACCACCGGTCAGACAGCAGCAGCGGCTTCTGGAGCTGGCGAGGGGCAACGCCCGGCATGGCGGGGCCCCATGTTTGGGAAAGGCTCTCCCCATCCCGAGCCTGTCCACAGGATGTCTTCTTAGTGACTAGGTAAAGGCCTGCACCAACTATAACAGACTTGTAATCGCGACAACAGCAATGACAGCTTTGGGATAGGGACTTTCCTTAGCCTTTTACACCTGTCTCTTATTTAGCAAACACCCTGAGCGATGACATTATTTATTCCTGGTTTGCAGATGAGGAAACAGGCTCAGAGAAAAGGACTTTGCCGGCCCTGGCCAGTTGGCTCAGCGGTAGAGCGACGGCCTAGTGTGTGGGGGACCCGGGTTCGATTCCCGGCCAGGGCACATAGGAGAAGCGCCCATTTGCTTCTCCACCTCCCCTCCTTCCTCTCTGTCTCTCTCTTCCCCTCCCGCAGCCAAGGCTCCATTGGAGCAAAGATGGCCCAGGCGCTGGGGATGGCTCCTTGGCCTCTGCCCCAGGCGCTAGAGTGGCTCTGGTCGCAGCAGAGCAACTCCCCGGAGGGGCAGAGCATCGCCCCCTGGTGGGCAGAGCGTTGCCCCTGGTGGGCGTGCCAGGTGGATCCCGGTCGGGCGCATGCGGGAGTCTGTCTGACTGTCTCTCCCCGTTTCCAGCTTCGGAAAAATACAAAAAAAAAAAAAAGGACTTTGCCAAGGCCACACAGATAAGGAAGTATGAAGAGGGACTGAAACCAGAGAGGTCCAGCTCTTGCCTACTCTGTACAGGAAAAGGATGTGCAGAGAGTGGACTCTCCTCCCCACCCCCATCTTCCAAGCAGAAGGAAGGAATTTGAACCAAACACTAGGCTATGGGCCTCACTGGCCCAACATTTGCACACAGACCTACAAATTAGGCTTTGTTCAGGGCTGGAATGAGGACCTTGGGGAAGGAAGGGGTGGCCCTACAGAAAGCCTCCCCAGTCAGTACTCAGGGTGGTGGAGGCCTTTCTGCCTGGCACTGCCAGGACGCCACCAGTCATACCCCACCTACGCAGACCAACTGGCAAACTGAACACTGGGCGCCAACCTACTGGATGGCATACTGCCCCCTTGTGGTTAAAGGGAGGCAGTACTGATTCAAGGACAGAAACACAGAGCATCCTGTTCGGTCAAGTGGGAGCACAATAATGAAGACCCTGTTCCAGATCTTCAAAGACTCAGTCTAGTGGGAACGAGGGGCAGAATGAGCCACGTGCCCCAATGTGCTACAAATCACTGACAAAGGGAGTCTCAGAGGAGGGTGGGAAGATCAAAGCAGGCTTCATGGAAGCAGTGGCATTTCCACTCTTTTTGTTTGTTTGTTGTTTTCTTTTTATTTATTCATTTTAGAGAGGAGAGAGAGAGTGAGAGAGAGAGAGAGAGAGAGAGACACGTAGAGAGAGAAGAGGGGAGGAGCAGGAAGCATCAACTCCCATATGTGCTTTGACCAGACAAGTGCAGGGTTTCGAACCGGCGACCTCAGCGTTCCAGGTCGACGCTTTATCCACTGCGCCACCACAGGTCAGGCCGTTATTTCCATTCTTAAGGATGAATTCAGGCATCAGCATGAAAGTTGTGAGAAAATGCTCTGAAGGTGATGTGGAATAGCAGGTGGAGAGAAGTTTAAGTTGATCGTGGGTTACATAAAGGTTCCTGGTGTAGGCTGAGCAGATTGTGATTACAGTGTGAGCAGTGCCCCTAGGGTTGTGCAATTCATAACCTGTATAAACTGATGTGGTGACCAGGGGAAGATGACGACATGGTGATGTGGTGACTGGAAAAGCTGAGGTTAGTGGGTTGAAGAGTCAAATCAGGGACGGCCTTAGGCCCTGACCAGTTGGCTCAGCAGTAGAGCATCGGCCTGGCGTGTGGAAGTCCTGAGTTCAGTTCCCAGCCAGGGCACACAGGAGAAGCGCCCCTCTGCTTCTCCACCCTTCCCCCTCTCCTTTTTCTCTATCTCTCTCTTCCCCTCCCACAGCCAAGGCTTCACTGGGGCAAAGTTGGCCTGGGCCCTGAGGATGGCTCCATGGCCTCTGCCTCAGGCGCTGGAATGACTCCAGTTGCAATGAAGCAACGCCCCAGATGGGCATGCTGGGTGGGTCCCGGTCGGGTGCATGCGGAAGTCTGCCTCCCTGCTTCTCACTTCAGAAAAATACAAAAAATAAAATAAAGTAAAATAAAATAAAAATCAGGGAGGGCCTTAAATGTGAGAATAAGGAACTTGTACTCTAGTCTGTCAAAGAGAGTACAAGAGGGACTGGGGAGTGTAAAGTGATCAAAGAGGTGGTTTCTAATGCCTGGCTGGCATGGAGTAGGAGTTCAGGGCTGCACATCAGAATCACTGAGCTAATCTTTCCTGCCATCTCAGAGGGTCTAATCTCTTGCTGTGGGTAGGGCTTGGGTCAGGTTTGTGTGGTATTCAGAGCTCCTCAGGTGCCGTGGGGACAACAGAGGCGTCCTGGCTTGGGTGGGGTGAGAGGAGCTGAGGGAAGAAGGGAATAAAGAAACAGACACAGAGCCCCACCTAGTGGCCATAGCGCAGAGTTACAGGCTTACAGAAACGGATACACACAGCCCCACTTAGCGCTAAGAGCGAGTATGACACTTGAGTTTAGCTCAAAGACCCTTAGCTGCCCACAACATGCACCTGACAACTCAGCGCCCTATTGTAAACCAAGCCTCAATATAGGGCAGCGGTTCTCATAATATGTATTTTCCGATGGCTTTAGGCGACCCCTGTGTTTTGGTCGTTCGACCCCCGCCGGGGTCACGACCCACAGGTTGAGAACCGCTAGTATAGGGATTACCACATCTGTCTCCAGGCGACATATACATGCCTGTTAGCCAGACACCTGTACACTCACACAGACATACAACACAGCCCCACCCTGACCATGATGAGAAAGTGGGGGGGAGCCACAAACCATTTCCTGAAATTCCTCAGATTGTCCTTGCACATAGACTCACATGTGCATGAGCGCAGATTCATTACAGGGAATCCATCACAGAAACTTGGAGGCTCTTGAGACAGCGGGAAGCCCTACACTGGAGCGGGCCTTCCAATCCTCCTGGAGGAGGTAACCTGTGCCTCCTGTAGTCTCCCCAACGTACAGGCTACAAAGATCCCCTCAAATCTAATCTCTATCCCATCCTGACCCTTCTAGTCTGTTTGAAGTGGAAGGGAACAGAGAACCACTGTGTAGGTGTTGGGGAGGTTTGGGCTGTGTGTGTGTGGTGGGAAGGACAAGGGATTACTTACTTTTGCCAGGCCTGTTGGCTGACCCAGGAGAAAAGGAAGTAGGTGGACGGGCTGGAGTTTAGAGAACAGAAGCGGATGTCTGCAGGGACTCATGTTCCCCAACTCATTACCTGTCGGACTCCTTCTCTCAGCTTAAATACCAAAGGCCCTCCCAGGTCATATCTAATTTGTGCCTCTTGGGTTATTTATTTTATTTTAGAGAGAGGAGAAAGAGAAAGGGGCAGGGAGGAGCGAAAAGTATCAACCTGTAGTAGTTGCTTCTCTCTGATATGTGCCTTGTCCGGGCAAGCCCAGGGTTTTAAACTGATGACCTCGGCATTCCAGGTCAATGCTTTATCCACTGTGCCACCACAGGTCAGGCCTTGGTTATTTTCTTATGTTCCTTTTCTTCACAGTACTTTACATGATTTGTCACTATGGATGTTTAAAGTCTAGTTATTGTCTACCTCCCCTTTTTTGTGTGAGCTCAGTGTGTGTGTCTGTGTGTATGTGTGTGCGTGACAAGGGTGATTTCTGCCTTTAATGACCACTGCCTCACAGTGTTGAGCCCAGATACTGGTCAGGAGACAGTAACCTGAATGAATGAGGGACTGGGTGACTGAGTGACCATGTGCTGGGGCAGGGGGTGGGCTGGAGGCTTACCCGGGAGCAATGGCGGGTGACAGCTAGCACCTCATCGTCAGTCAGCAGCCGGCGAGCCAGGTCCTGAATGAGGGGCCGTCGGCTCTCCCAGGCCTGCACCTGCTCATCCACACTGGGCAGCTGGCTGGAGGGGCTCCCAGACCTGGCAGAGAGCACGGCCCGGCCCCTCTCCCGGTCTGCAGGGCAGGAGCAAAGGGGTATGATGAAGGAGCCTGGACCCATCAGGGGAGGAAGGGGGGCTTCCCTAAATGGGGGTTAGACCCCAGGACAGGCTGGCTGAGAGGCCCAGGTGCCTTGACAGAGTCCCAGCCTCACCCAGGTGCTCGCCACCGTGGTCTCCCATAGTGATCTGCCCACCTAGGGAGCTCCACCCCAGGCTCCTTCCTCAGCCCCCCAACACAGATCTCTGTTCCGCCTGTTTCTCAATGGAGTCCTGGCCTAATGGCCTGTGGGCCCCCCAAACATGCACTGTCATGCTGCTCTGGTCCCCACTGCAGTTCTTACACGGGTTTCCTCATTTCCCCCAAATATGTGTCTGGAAGTCCCAACTGAAGCTCCCCGGTCCACAAAATGACCCCCAATACCCACCCACAACCCTATCCTTCGTAGTCCAGTTCTTTTAGCTGCCCGCTCTATGCACCTCCCTCTCTGCCCGATCCCCCATGTTTAACCTCAGCTGAGTTTAGCCAAAGCCCCTTAGCTGCCCCCAACATACACGCCCTCACGGGCCTTAGTGAAAGATGCACGCATTACCGCGTCTCAGCCTCCAGGTGACAAACTTCTGCACAGGGCCCACTCCGCCTGCTGAGAAGAGAAAAGCTCAGCAGCAGGCTCTGGGCCTGTCTGAAAATGGGGGTTGGTGGGCTAGGACTAGCTGGACCACTGGTTGGAATGAAGAGTTCAGCCTGAAGGAAATGGGATGAGGAGGCAAGAGACCCGGCCATGGGGGTCTTGAAGGCCATACTCAGGCCGAGGACTTGTTCAGAGGCAATGGCGACTCAGTGAAGGTTTTGGGATCAAGAGAGGGTGCAGTCTGAACTCTGCTTACAGGGATTTATTTGGAAGTAAATGTATGAAGGCAAGAACTCCAGGGACAAAGTTTGGGGGAACACCTACCTTCAGGGGACAAAGAAAAAAAGGACAGCCTTTGAAAGAGAGAGCGGAGTGGCCAGAGAGGTAGAAGGAGAACCAGGAGAGCAGGTCCCAGAGGCTGTGGAAAGAAAGATGGGTCACAGGAGGTGTGGGCTCAGGAAAGGGGCTGGCCTGCCCTTATCTGAAGGAATTGTTTCCCCCAGGGGACTGCTACCTTGAGACCCAAGGGAGGGACAGGGCCCACCCAGCTCCCCATGCTCTGGTTGTTTTTGCCTACCCAGCATCTACTCTTCCTTCTGGAACAGCACCTTGATGTCACCTGGGGATCCCCATTCTCAGTGCAGGTGCCCCAGGGGGGGGCACATGACCCTGGATGGTTGATGAAAGCCCCTCTCTCCCATGTCACAGTGATTTGTTGGGCATGTGATCCCAGCAAGCCAATGAGCCTGGAACTTCAGCTGGGACTATTTAAGGAGAAGCCCTCTTTTCCTTGTGTTGCTAAGCAACAGTGGCCATTTTAGCTCAAGTGGGTAAAGCCTGCGCGGTAATGAAGCCAACTGGGGAAGGGGAACCGAGAGATGAGCGGGGCAAATGTCTAATGAGATTGTTTAAATTCTTAGACCCAGCTTAAACCAGTAGCTGAGCCAAGAAGTGCTTTGTGAAGCTAGTTTGGGTTGAGTTTCTGCCCCAGCCAACTCCAAGAGTCAACTCATCCACTCTTTTTTTTTTTATTTACAGAGACAGAGAGAGAGAGTCAGAGAGAGGGATAGATAGGGAGAAACAGACAGGAATGGAGAGAGGTGAGAAGCATCAATCATTAGTTTTTCATTGTGACACCTTAGTTGTTCATTGATTGCTCTCTCATATGTGCCTTGACCGTGGGGCTACAGCAGACTGAGTAACCCCTTGCTCGAGCCAGCGACCTTGAGTCCAGGCTGGTGAGTTTTGCTTAAACCAGATGAGCTCGTGCTCAAGCTGGCGACCTCGGGGTCTCGAACCTGGGTCCTCCGTATGCCAGTCTGATGCTCTATCCACTGCACCACCGCCTGGTCAGACCAACTCATCCACTCTTGGTCCAGTCGCTGAACCTCACATGGGAGCTAAGAGGCCCTCTGTGAGGGTCCTTAGGGAGCCCCAGGGTGAGTGAAGCCTGCCTAGGCCCTTCTGCCTGGGCCCTGATCTAGAAGTGGCCTTAATCAAAGATGGTTCTAAAACTGCTTAGGGCCGGCAGAACTCTGGCCAGGAAAGGCGAAGCCAAATATTCTAAGAAAAGAGTGCCCTCCCCTCCCCTCAGCACCAAGAGCGCGGGCATTGGACTCAAGCTCTTCCACTTCTTTCTGTTCTGTATTCCTATCAGTTTTCCCTTCTGTAAAATGGGGAGAGAAAGCAGTATAACTTTGCTTAATGACCGCTACATTTTCTGGGCACAAGGCACATGGCAGACAATGTCCTAAGTGATGAACAGACACTTATTCATTGATACCTCACTATTCCTAAAGCTATAGGCATTATTGTTTAGATTTGACTCGTGAGGAAGCTGAGACTCACAGGGTGGAGGGGTAACTCACAGCTAGTGAGAGGCACTGTGGGGCTGAATGCCAACGTGGACTTTTCCCCTGTCCTCTCTGCCTGAGCAGCCCAGCACTTACCTTTCTCCATGTCCAGGCGAGGCCGGGCCTTGGCCGGGCTCCCTCTCTCCAGTGTCCAGGCCTCTCTGCCCCCGTCCCCAGGCAGCCGCCCTTGCCGCCCTCCCTTGAAGAAGAGGTTCATGAGTGTCTTGGAGCGCTGCAGGGCCCCCTTCTCCCCGGAGGACCCCGACTTCTCCTTCTTCCGTTGCTTCTTCTCCTCTGCAGACACGAGGGAGCACCCAGGGGGCTGGAAGGGTGGCAGAAGGGAAGGACCAGGGACAGGGGTGTGGGGAGGGGCAGAGAGAAAGAGAGTAGGGGGGCAGACAGGGTCTGCAGCTGTGGGGGGTGGGAGGGATGCGGGCAGGGTAGGGGTCCTCCTCCAAATCTTTACCTCTACAGCTACAGCTATGTGAAGAATCCGTGCGGGCTGGTGTGTGTGTGTGTGTGTGTGTGTGTGTGTGTGTGTGTGTGTGTGTGTAGGCACTTTTTTGGGGGGCCCAGAGCTGCCTGGAGCTGGAGCTGGGACTGAAGGTGGGTTTGGGGTCTGTACTAATTTTAAAAAGAGACCAGCTCAAGGTCCGAGTATATTCTGGCTCTGAGGCTGGGTCAAGGCCTGGGGCAGAGCGAGGCTTGGGGCCCAAGAAAGGGCCTAAGGGAGGTTTTGGACCAAGGGCTTTGAAGAGAGCAGCAGCCACCCCTCCCACACGTACCCCACAAGGTCAGGTGGCTCTGGGAGCGAGTGATGGGGGGCCGGGGTCGGCTGAGGGCCAGCAGCAGCGCTGTCTTAGGGGACTCAGAGAGAGCAGAGTCAAGGCGATGGGTGGGCAAGGGTCCATCGGAGCGGATGGCTGTGTCCCTGAGGATGACTGTGGGCCGCACGCTACACCAGGTCTCCACACGGCCCCCCACGTCGGGGTCTGTCTGCATAGCTGTGTCTGCCCGTCCCCAGCCAGGACCACGGCTGCCGGGTTCCTCAGGCCCCAGGCAGACATCCATGCGGTCAGAGGGCAGAGAGCTGGAGCCCTCGGCCGAGCTGTAGGGGACGCTGGAGGCATAGGAGGAGACACTGGAGCTGCTCTCAGAGGCCTGGGACAGCTGCTGCAGCACCCCGTTGCTCACTGCGGCAGAGGGGAAGGCACGGGCATCTCAGGGGTCTGACCAGACCGATTCAGAGTCCTGCCAGTCTCGCAGACCACCCCTGGGTTTGGGGGTCTAGGGAATATCCGGCAGCAGCCAAGGTCTGAACTCAGCATCCTGCCAGCAGGATGAGACCTTGGGAAAGTCACTTCTCCTCCGTCCAACCCCCTGGGACTCCAGACCCTAGGAGAGCCTGCCATGGAAGCTGCAGCTTTTCAGAGGAGAGCCCAGAAACAGCTCTGGGCAGTGGGAAAGTCTGGACAGTGTGAAAATCCCAGTAAGATCTTGGTCCCCTGCCCATTTATTCTTCATAGCTTCTAGTCCCACCCTCGGGCCTCAGCTCTTTCCCTTCAACCTTGGGGACCTGAGCCACTTACATCGGTCCAGCCAGCAGTACTCAGAAACCATCTCCTTGTAGGCAGGGTACCGGCCAGTCTCCTGGGGAGGGCATGGAGGGCATAGGGAGTGGGTCAGAAGGGAGAGTAAGAATGGAGAGTGAGCCTGACCAGGCAGTGGCGCAGTGGATGGAGCGTCAGACTGGGATGAGGAAGGACCCAGGTTCGAGACCCCAGGATAGCCAGCTTGAGCGCGGTCTCATCTGGTTTGAGCAAAAAAGCTCACCAGCTTGGACCCAAGGTCACTGGCTCGAGCGGGGGGTTACTCAGTCTGCTGAAGGCCCACGGTCATGGCACATATGAGAAATGAACAACTAAGGTGTCGCAACAAAAAACTGATGATTGATGCTTCTCATCTCTCTCTGTTCTTGTCTGTCTGTCCCTATCTATCCCTCTCTCTGACTCACTCTCTGTCCCTGTAAAAAAATTTTAAAAAATTAAAAAAAAAAAGAATGGAGAGTGATGGGACAGGAGTAAACTTTTCAACCCTATCACTCTCCTTCTTCATGCTCTAGCCATATGGGCCACTTTACTTCTGAATATGCCAAATTCCTCTATACCTCAGGACCTTTGCACTTGCTGTTTCTAATTGGATTCTCTTTCTTCAGCTCATCTTGTGGCTAGCTCCTTCTTCCTCTTCAGGTGTCACCTCCTCAGAGAAACCTAATCTGACCCTCCCCCCCCAGCTAGAAGGGTCTTCCTAAATTGCTTTATGCCATCTCTGTGTTAATTTTCTTATAGCATTTGTCACAATGTGCATGTGTCTAGTTTAATTGCCCATCTCCCCACCTCACCGCCTGGTAGAAGAGACCTTGTCTTAGTCACTGTTGTATTCTCAGTACCTGGCATAGTGGCCATTATATAATAGGTACTTAAAAATATTGAATGAATGGATGAATGAATGAGGGGTAGAGTGGGAATACGGAGGAGCATTTGGGATCATTTGAGAGGAAGAAAAAGGATACATAGAATGTGAGAGAGGTGGGAAGTAGAGGTGGTGAGGTGGGGAATGGTAGAGGAGGCTCCCAATGGTGAAACGGGTGAAAGTCTTGGACAAGAGAAGGGAGAACGGGGGAGCAGGGGCTGGGATGAGATGCTAGGGAGAGGCATCACTTCCTCCAGGGACCAGAGTGAAAAAGACCTGATCCTCAGCAAGTGTGAGACCCACATGAATAATGGATCCAGCTACCTCTCTTGAAACCCAATCTCTGGCCCCAGCCTAGCCCTTCCTGCCCTGTACCCTGAGGATGCCCACCACCTAGGTCCTACCCAGAGCCATAGCTACCATTCACCCTTCTGAGTGGGACATTATTTTTCCTTTTAGTCCTTGGCCTCCACCACTCATAAGAGGGGCACTGCCCTAGACATTGGCCTGCTACTGACCAGCTGAGTAATTCACTGGTTCCTCAGTTACTTTGCCTCTCTGAGCCTCAGTTTCTTCCTCTACAAAATGAGAACAATGCCTGCCCTACCTCTCATGTGGCTGTGAAAAGGTCAAATTGCAGTGCAATGGGTGTAACTAGGCACTAGAGTGCTCGAGGAAGTCCTTCCCTCAGTCTGGCGTCTCCCTCGTTCCCACGGTTCTGCGCACCTTGATGGTCAACATGATGTGTGTCTGGCCCTTCAGCACCTCCACGGCCTGGCTGTGGCTGATGTCGTCAAACCTGACCCCGTTGGCTGCCAGGACCTGGTCTCCCACCTTGATGCCATTCTCCTCGGCCAGCCCACCATGGTCCACTCTAGGGTCAGGCAGGCAGCAGTCTGCTAGGCCCCTTGGCCTGCCCTCTCTCACCCCATCCCAGGCTTTCTTCACTTGGATGCAGGGATGCCCCAGGCATTTCACCCTCCTCCTGGTGACCCCCGCCCTCCTCTGCAGACCCCACCCCCACCGAGGCCCTCATTGGAACATGTGGCTGGCCACACCCCACTTGCTGACCTATATCCCCAGGTCCCAGCCCAGGTCCGCCCCAACCCCCATTCCCTAGCCTATCCGTTTCATTCCCTGTCCAGCCCTCACTTGGACACGTAGATGCCCAGGCCAAACTCCTTGCCCCCGCGGATGTTGAAGCCCAGGCAGAAGTCGTCGGAGGTCGTGTAGAGGTGAACGATGCGCCGCACACCGTCCTCTGAGCTGCTGTCCGATGGCGCTGAGCTGCACTTCTCCACTACCAGCCGCCGATTCACCACGTCCACCCTGGGGCCGCAGCAGGGCGCCTCAGCCTGGGCCCCCATCTGCACCGCCCACCCCCTCCTCTCAGCAACCTCCACAATTGCACGACACAGGTGGGGTTGCCTTTGGGGGACTTCCCACGCCTGGGATCTTCAGTGGGACTTAGATGAATCAAATCTGGGAAGTCATCCTAATCTCTTTTTCCTGAGCAGCTACAGCATGCTCGGCCCTTCTCGAGTCCTCATAGGCCCACAAGGAAGAGGCGCTTTTACTATCTTAAACTCACAACAGCAGCAGCAGCATAGGGGGCAGGGCCTGGGGTAGCAGATCCTAGGGAGGAGGGCTGAGGGAGAGACGGGGCCTTTCCTCATTTCAAGGTCAGGCCTTAGGACCCCTGTGTGTCCAGCCCCAGGGGGTGGGAGAAGCAGAAGCCATACTAGCCGGGCCTGTGCAGAGCCCTGTGCCCTCTGCCTCTCCTGCC
The DNA here is from genome assembly GCF_036850995.1 of Saccopteryx leptura. Lineage (NCBI taxonomy): Eukaryota > Metazoa > Chordata > Mammalia > Chiroptera > Emballonuridae > Saccopteryx > Saccopteryx leptura. The sequence goes on along the minus strand of NC_089515.1, from coordinate 26,576,660 downwards.
ATGGCTTTGGGTGGGGGTGCCGGGTGGGCAGGGCAGGCCCTCTCACCACGTGGTCTTCTCCTTGGAGAACTTGATGCCCGGCACACGGCCCATGCGTCTCACCATCATGTGCAGGCGGCTGCTGCCCGTCAGGACCTTCACGGCGCTGCCCATGGTGGTGCTCTCCAGGCTCAGCCCGTTCACCTCCGTGATCTTGTCCCCCACACACAGGCCAGCCCGCTCTGCACCAGGGGAGAGGGGTGCTGGCATGGGCCACTTGGGAGAAGTCCCTCAGCGTGAGGCTGAGCCCCCATCAGACCAGGCTACGTGGGGTAAAACTTTCCCCCGAAATTGGTGGTCCCAGGCAGGGTCTGAGTGTCCCATATTAGACTAGGGGCCTGTCCAGCAGACCACTCTGCCCTGGAGGAGGCCCTGTCCCCCACCACATCAAGACCTCCAAAGCTGAGGCCCCTTCCTCCCATCCCTGACAATAGCACCTCTGTACCCCACTGACGTGGGGTCACACACCTCTCCCTGGGGCCTTCCCCCGGGGGTCCCTGCTCACCTGCACTGCTCCCCTCCTCCACCTTGCTGACGAAGATGCCCAGGCCGTGCTCAGAGCCGCCCCGCACACTGAAACCCAGCCTCCCTGCCGGACTCTTCTCCACACGGACTGCGTGTATGATGTCGCTCTCATCACTGTTGGCTGTGGAGGTGGGAACACGGGCATGACTCCCATGCCAATCTGGGCACAGTGAACCCCGAGGTTCCCCAATTTGGGGCCTGAAAAAGCTGGGTTGCTGGGCACAGGCATCGAGACCGAAACAGGCGTGGGGGGAGGCAGCCAATTTCTGAGTTTCCTCTGAGTGATTTTGAGACTATGGACTAGGGAGAGGACAGAAGCAGACAGGCAGGACAGGACTCCATGTGAAGAGAGTCCTCTTTCCCTTGTAATATAGAGGTGTGTGTGTGTATGTGTGCATCTAATCCTTGGTAAGCTTCTCATGCCCACAGGCCTGGGATAGGCCAAATACCTAAAAATCTTGGTACTCTCGGGTCAGATGGATAGAAATGAGTTCAAGAACCTTTTCTATGAGGCACAGTTCAGGGAGTCTGGGCTCCTCAGCTTGCAGTGGAAATGAATATGTTGGCTCTATCTTCAAATAGTTGAAGAGCCATTCTGTAAAAGGAATTACATATTTTTGACTGTGCAACCCAGAGGGCAGAACAAAGGCCACATAGTAGAGTTATATGGAGGCTCGCTGAGCAAAGGAAAACTTTCAGCTGTCAGGCAATGGAATGAGTTTTCCAGGAGAAAGAATGAGTTTCTCATTTTGGGAGGTTTACAAGCTGACACTTAGTAAATTCCTGTCTAGAGTGTTGTAGAAGGATCCCTGAGGCGCCTTCTCTCTCTTAGACTCTGTGATTCTGGAGGTAAGGGCTACCTGACTATATAAAGAGAGAAACCCAAAGCAACACCATGTTGCAGTATGTGCCCGGTTCATGGGAAAGTCAAAGGACGAGGGTCCTTAGGGGCTGGAGCCGTCTGAGGTTTCCTGGAGGACTGAGATGGGCAGAATTTGGATGGGTGGAGGGGAAAAGAAAGACACTGATGAAGGGATGGCATGAGCAAAGGCTCAGAGGTGAGTCCCTGAGGAGGCCCTTCTGGTTGGAGAAAAGTGAGAAAACTGGAGGGGTAAACTGGGCCCCAGGTGAGAAGGTGAGATTTCTTTCTGGGCAAGGCTTACTCCGGAAGAAATCAATCTCTCTCAATCTCTCTTCCTCTCTCACACACACACAGACACACACACACACTTCTGTTCTGTTTGAGCTGAGAAACCAGCTTACAATGCACGATCGGGGCATCTCAGAAGAAATCAATCCCCAAGGGCAGCCTGTGGCAGGGATGCTGCAGAACAGAGACCTGGAGATCCTGGGGCTTCCTGGCTGAATTTGTCTGCGCAGGTTTGGGGACCTTTTCATCCCAACCAAGGAGACGTTTGATCTCCCATCCCCAACCCCTTTCTCCTCAGTCCATTCCTGGGGCCTCCCTAGGGCTCTGGACCAGGGGGATGCTAGATCTGAGTGTTTGAGCCTGAGAGCTTTGGGCATCTGAGGATGGAATCTTCCCTCCCTCGATGGCCATAGCCCAGACCCCTGACCTTTCCATTCTCTACACAGTGGCCAGAGTCAGCCTTTATAATAGATCATGCCCTTCCCCTGATTAAAAACTTCAGTTTCTGCCTGTTCTTCTAGAAGGAAACCCACACTCCTTCCATGCCCAGTAAGGTCCTTCATGAGCTTTCCTCTGCCCACCACTCTCTCTTCACTGCTGGCCTTCATCTCCCTGAGCTCTGGCCACACCGACCTCTTTCCCATTTCCCTCGTGTGCCGGTCCTTTCAGTGTTCCCTCAGCCTGAGATGCTCTTGCCTAGACCTTCAGAAAGTCAGCTGCTATTGCTCAGGCCTTCCTGACTCAGACACCACTTTCTCAGAGAAGCCTTCCTGGACTACTCTACCTAGGAGAGCCCCTTTCTTCCTTCAGAGGGTCTCTGTGGGAGTGGTCCTCAAAGCGTGCTCCCCAGACCAGCAGCATCAGCAGCACTTGGGAGCTTACTAAAAATATGAATTCTTACGCTTTATCCAGACTCACTGAATCAGAAGTTCTGGGTGTAGGAGCCAACAATCTGTCTTTTAACACGTCCCCAGGCAAGTCTACAGTTTGAGACACAATGTTATATTATCTGAATCAGTCCCTTCAAGATTCTTGCCATCTTTTCTCATTATTTGTATAATATTTATTATCTGTCTCCTTTCATGGTAAGCTTAAGCATGGTAGAAATTTTGTAGTTTTTTCCCACCAATGTATTCCCAGTATGTTGCTCAGTACTTGGTATTTGCTAAGTAATTTTAAATAAATAAAAGAATAAGTGGATAGATGAATGAATGGATGAATGGGCAAATAAATGAACTAGAAAAGTGAGGAGAGTTCCTGGCTGGTTTGCTCAGTGGATAGAGCATTGTTCCGGCCTATGGATGGCCTGGGTTTGATTCCTGGTCAGGATACACAGGAGACGTGATCACTTGCTTCTTCCCCTCAGCCTCTCCCCCTTCTCTCCCTCTTCCCCTCTCATGTGGCCCCAGGAAATGAGGATAGCTCCCTTGGGGTACATTAGCCTTAGGCACTAAAAATAGTTTAGTACTTGAGCATCGGCCCCAGATGGGTTTGCCAGGTGGATCCCAGTTGGGGTGCATGTGGGAGTCTGCCTCACTATCTCCCCTCTTCTCACCCCCCATAAAAAGAAAATAAGAAGAAAGGGCTGGTTTGGCTTAAAGATAATGTATTTTCTCTGCGACCCACTGAGTTTGAGGAGCTGGTGGGACTTCATGGGGGTGATGTGAGTAGCAGTGTTCCCCTTCCCACTGTGTCTCCCTTATCGGTTACTTTAAGCCCCTGAGTGGTCTAAATAATATGAGGAGGAATTCTAAGCTATGAGTTGGGAAATATTTGTGCACAGGCAGAGGAAAATATTCTGAGCTCAGAGGCTGCCAGCCCAAACAGGCTAGGGGTCAGCTGGTCAGAGTAGTGCCCATTGGACATGGTGTGTCTGGTATGTGAGGGGGTGTATGTGGCATATGAGGGGGAGGTATAGCACAGTTCTTTTTTAAAAATATATTGATTGATTTTAATTATTTTTTAATTTTATTTATTCATTTTTAGAGAGGAGAGAGAGAGGGAGACAGAGAGACAGAGAGGTAGAAGGGGGGAGGAGCTGGAAGCATCAACTCCCATATGTGCCTTGACCAGGCAAGCCCAGGGTTTCAAACCAGCGACCTCAGCATTTCCAGGTCGATGCTTTATTGATTGATTTTAGAGAGAGGGAGAGAGAGAGACAGACAGACAGAAATATCAATCTGTTCCTGTATGTGCCCTGACCAGGGATTGAACTGGCAACCTTTGCATCTGGACAGTGCTCTAACCAACCGAGCTATTAGGCCAGGGCTAGCATAGTTCTTTTAGTACAACGAGAACTACAAATGCAGTGCTGCAGTGCCCCCTCCCCCCGCCATGTCTTGTAGCTCCTCTGGGAACTTCTGCTCCATGACCAGAATGACAGTGGTGACCCTCTACAGTGCCCTGCTGCTCACCCTAGGGTGAGACCAAGTGTGTGGATGATGGGGGTGAGTGGCTGGACTACTGCTGGAGAAAGCATGATGCCTGAGCAACATGCTCTACTCCTGCCCCAGAGGCCCAGTAGAAAAGCAGAGATGCCCAGCTGAGGGAGAGGGGAGGAGCGGGATCTGAAAAGTCCAGTCTGGGATTCAGCCAGGGCTTTCTGCTGGCTGAGAGACAGGACGGGAGCTAGAGATATTCATCTGGTCTTGTCCACAGAAGGCTCAGGCCCAGGGGGCTCCCACTTCCCCGCTGTCATTCAACGTTCTGTTTTGCTCATCTGCTCTGTCGCCTTACACCTGTCACTGCAGCCAGGCTGTCTCTTAAGTGCCTGCCCTATTGTGCTCCATGCTTTCTACTTCCATCCTTTGTCTGTGATACCTCCACCACATCACCAGCTGCTCTCACTGCTGTCTCCAAGCCCGGCTACACTGTTAATTTCTGAAAATGAAGATTGAGCCCTACTTCTCTCTAGGTTCCTTGCAGAGCCTAACTAGGGCTGGCACAGAATGCGTGTGCGATGAAATGGTATTAAGTATCTACATAAGCTTAGGTCTCCCCCTCCTTCAGGGCCCAGCTCTGGCGCCCTCCCTGACCCTCCGCCTTCCTTTTCTCCCCACTCGTCTAAACTATCTTCTGTTACTCTATCATCATTTCCTTCCTTTCGCATGTGAAGCCTTTCATTCTGTCTGCCCAACTGAGCTCTGATACCTCACAGCTCAACACAGAGCTGCTCACGCAGTAGGCTTGTTGATGGAGCATGCACTCCAGCCTGCACACTCCCCGAAGGCATGCACAAATGGGTTTGGACAAAGGTAGAGTCCATGAAATGGAGGGGCCAATTCAACGCATTGCCAGCTCATCTGGGGACTAGCATCTCTCTCTCTCTCTCTCTCTCTCTCTCTCTCTCTCACACACACACACACACACACACACACACACACACACACCTTTCCCTGTCACCATGCCCTATTTCCCACCTCTGACCTCTCTACAATTCTGGAGCCCTAAGGGATTGGCCTAAAGGAGAAGGAAAGTAGATGAAGAGTGTATGGGTTCCCAAAAGCCCTTCCACCCTTAAGACTCCCATTTTTTAGTTCCGCCACCCATGTTGGCTCTGCCTCCTACTTAGTGCAGTATGGCCTCTCCCCCCACCTCTGCTCCGGTCCTGCGGATGGGCCCCGCCCCTACCTTCGATGGGGGAGTTGATGAGGATGACACGGCCCATGGGTGACGAGGCTCGGATTCCGCGGGGGGGCCCATTCAGCAGCCGCTGTTGCTTCCTCAGCAGGTATCGCGTTGCGGTGCCTGAGTCGCTGCCCAGGTGGCCTCGGGAGGAGAGGGAGCTCAGAGAGCCCGAGCTTACGTCTCCAAGGCCCAGCGGGTCAAAACCCACTGCGAAACCGTGCGCCATGGCGGCTAGACTACAGGTCCAGAAGGAACCTGTTAGCCCGCAAGAGGTGGGCCCTGCATGCCTTAGGCCCCCTCATCTCTCCCACCCCTGGCCAGAGAACTGCCCAGTCCAGGCACCAGCGTGGACTTTTGGAGCTATTCATACAAGGCAGACGGGAACCTCTCCACCCCTCAGTCCTGCTCTCAGCTGAGTCACCTACTCGGACTCGGTCCTCATGAGAGGCTGAGCCAGCGGAGAAGATGAGATTACTGCAGGCCTGCGGCTTCGAGGGGTGTGAGAGAAACCGCGGCCAGGACAGTTCACTGCACACCTTTCCTGTGCACGGGGGTAGGGCCTTGGGTGCTCAGGCCAAGGTCAGGGCTTCAGGACCTGGGACAGCTGCAGCCAAAGACCGCAGAGATTCCTCGGGCCCCGGAGACCCACCGAGCCTCAGGCCGCTCTCTTCTCCGTACCCCCTCCTCTCCCCTCTGAAAAGGTTGTGTGACCCTCTCCTAGGCTCGGGGGTAAAACCTGCTGCCGGGAGCCTCACAACATCCCGCACAAGACCCCGGGCCAAGTCCCCCCAGAGCAGATCATAGCACCCCACCCCCGTCCGGTCCTCCCGGCCCCCCACCTCTCGGTCTCAGCCCCGGCCCACCTCACCTGCTCGTGTGTGCGGCGGCCGCCGGCCTCGCCCGCCCGCGGGCGTGAGCGGCTGCAGCAGCAGGGGACCCCGCCCACGCCTCCCGGAGGCGGCAGGATCCTCGCCGGCCTGCGCAGCTCTGCGCTGCCATTGGATGAGCGGGCCGCCAGTCACTCCCTCCTGCCACCTCCTCGGGCACCCTGGAAAGCCGTTCGTCACCTGGGCTGGGGCCACTGGGTCCTATTCACTCTGGTTGGAGTTCTGATCCTCCCGCCCCCCGACCTAAAACTTAGGGCTGGGGTCTGGGCTTGCCCTCCTTCCACTACCAGTTGAGCATAGGGGAACCCAGAACCTTGTTCAAGCCTAGGGCTCATGTAATTGCCACCCCACCGCGGTCGCATCGAGGCCTCAGTGAGGGAATGCCACCTGGGCAGAGCGGGACGTGGGCCTGAGGCGGGCAGGAGTGGACTGGAGCCTGGGTGTGATGCCGACATGCTCTATAGTATACTGTGACTGGTGAGGTGTGTGTGTGTGTGTGTGTGTGTGTGTGTGTGTGTGTGTGTTGTGTGGCTGAGAACTTCTTTCTTCTCATGCATTCACCTTCTATGTCAGAAAGTGTCTCTCTGGTCAACCGGTTAGGGAAGTCTCAGGAAGCGGCAGCGGGTTCCAGGACACTGGGGCGTGTGTGTGTGTGTGTGTGTGGGGGGGAATCTTTCTGATTCTCTTCGTTGGTGCAAACAGAGCCTTGAGACATTGCCCCTTTACATCCCAAGGTCCCATGGTACAGGGGAAGAGATTGGGGGCATAAGGAAACTGGGGACCCAGTGAAGCTAGGAGTTACAGAGGGGAATAAGGACGGGACTGGGGAGGAGCAAAGGACTGGGGACATAAAAGGGGCACGCCCGCGGAACGGAACTGTGAAGGGGTGTGAATGCAGAAGTGTAGCAAGGAAGGAGTTTGTGGGAGTGGTATAGGAGCCCAGGGAGCCAAGTAGGCAGAAGCCACTGCCAAGGCAGCTAACAAGTAAACAGGCCGGGATGTAACCCCAGTCCCTCCGGGCGCACATCAGAGGATAGCCCCTCCACACTGCCCGCCTGCGCCCTGCAAGCCTTCGCTTTGGATACTTAGACCCCTTGCTGCCGAGCGCGGGAGCCTCCCGAGGCCAGCCGGGTGATTACGAGCACCCGCGGCTCCTCCCTCCTCTCTTTGGCCGAGGACAGGGCCTGATCCTCGAGCCGAGATTGGCTCTGGGAGGTAGCATGGGCCGGATCAGATGGCGGGGGCTGGGGGCGTCGCCCCAAAATGACACCCACCGCCCCTAGGCTCTGCCAATCCCTGGGCACGCCGAGCGGACGCCGGGGCAGCCCCCGCCCCTCCTGATGGTTAGCGTCACGCTTGACGTTACGCGTGATGGGTGGGAAGGCGGGGGCGACGCTCGGAGTGTAAGGCGGGTCTGAGAGCTGCAAAGGCCAGGAGCCCAGGAAAAGTGAGTGCTTGGGCGCGGTTCTGGGGTCCGGCGAATAGGGGCTTGAAGACTGGGAGTAGGAGAGGAAGGCCTGCCTTCTATGTACTTTACGGATTCAGTATATTCATATAGGGAAGTCCACTGGGCGCGAGGGAAGGTTTTGGGGGAAATGTGAGGGTGGGGCTCTGTGTGATCACACACTCAAGTGTCTGCAACTGATGGATATGGACAGCGGGGTGTGTGTGTGTGTGTGTGTGTGTGTGTGTGTGTGTGTGTGTGTGTGAGTGTGCGTGCAAGTAACGGTCTTTGAGGGCCAATGCATGCTAGGTGTGTCCACGCTGTTTGTATGTCTGTGTAGGGCTAGTATGATGGTGTTTTTGTGTGTGGGTATGTGAGTGTGTGACAGAGGGGAGGGTGTGTTTGCCTGCGAGGGAGGAAATGTGGTTGAAGAGGATTAGTCATTCTGTAGGATTTTGCCCAACGCAGCCAGATGGCTGTTTCAGGCTTTCCTCTCTGTGCTGGGTGGAGGGGACACTTACAGAATCCTGCCCTTTCTGGAGGCAGCTGGTTCCAGAAAGAGATGGTTGGCTGCCTGTGCCAGCCTTGTCCAGCCTGCCCATTTAGTATGGGTTGAAAATGCACGCACACACACCCCTACTACACACACAGGCACACATAAACAGCTGGCATCAGAGTCCTCTGAGATCTTGGATAGATAAGTTCTGGGGTGCCGGTGAGCTCCTGCTCTCCTCCAATCAGAGGCAGGGGTGTGGGGTGGCTGTGCTGTCTTCCCAAACAGCCTTGGGAGTTTGTATCCAGGTCTCGGGGCAGCTGGGGCCTAGAGCTGAAGTGAACATAAATGTGGAATGCATATAATATGCATTTTTGTGCATACAGAGCACAAGAGTAGCTGCAGGGGATTAGTTGCTGCTCATGCAACAACCACACACATGTAATTCTCACTTGTGAAAATCTGCACCAGGCCAGAGTGCAAGATCTGTTTTCCTGGTTCTGTCCCCACCCACTCCCCTTCACCCCCCAGCCTCCTCCAGTGGTGGTAAGTCCCTGGGCCTGACATTGCCTGGAAAACAGCTCCTCCCCCAACTGTTGCTTACCTATCTGGAGTCACCTTGAGCTGTAGAAGGGATTGGCCATAGGCCCGGGGACCAGTGCAGGACAACCAAAGGCTCCCCCAGGTGGAGCCCTTGGACCCTCTCCTTGGAGTTCTCTGACTCTGGTCCCTGCCCTGCAGAAAATGGGTGCGTTGCCCTTAGATATCAACATCCAGGAACCTCGCTGGGACCAAAGCACTTTCCTGGGCAGAGCCCATCACTTCTTCACTGTTACTGACCCCCGAAATCTGCTGCTGTCTGGGGCACAGCTGGAAGCTTCCCGGAACATTGTGCAGAACTACAGGTGATCCCCTTCCCCATCTGACTCTGTACCTCAGGGCCTCATTCCCTGCCATTAACACAGTACCTTTTGCACCCATCTCCCCACCAAGCTTGAGAGTGACCCTGTCCCACCCCTCTCTCCCTGGCCCTATCTGTTGGAATCACAGAAAACTATGGCACAGAGCTTTTACCCAAAACATTTTAGGGTATTTGGGTTGAAAAGATGGCATTGATATTTATGCCTCACAAACTCTTTACAGGGACCCATCTCCTTGCTGAGCCACCCTCTGCAAGGACAGAGGGGCTCAAAGTTGAGGCCCATGGAGGCAGGGGGGCATCCCCTTTGTTTCTTGAAGGAAAAACCTTTGCAATATCCCTAGCCATTTTTGACCTATTGGAAACCATCAGTATTTGGGCAGAAACACTTTATGTGGCTAGAAGGGAACTAGAAGTAGGACGCCCACCCCAGGAAGATTTAGTTCTCTCTCAGAGACCAGGAGCTCCTTTATTCTGAGATTGGGGACCAAAGTGCCTGGTTCTCAGTCCAGACTTTCCCTGAGCCAGGTGGACAGGGCTTGGGAAGGCATATCTGCTCCCTAAAATTGCCTGTCTATTCCCTGCTAACCTCCGCAGGGCTGGCGTGGTGACTCCCGGGCTCACTGAAGACCAGCTGTGGAGGGCCAAGTATGTTTATGACTCCGCTTTCCATCCGGACACGGGGGAGAAAGTGGTCCTGATTGGCCGCATGTCAGCCCAGGTGCCCATGAACATGACCATCACTGGCTGCATGCTCACCTTCTACAGGCAGGTCCTATCCCGTGTGTCCCCTTCCTGAGCACTCTGTCCACGTTAGAATGTAGCTTGGTGAAGAGATGCTTCCTGTCTGGGCTAGTGTGGGCAGAAAAGAGTAGGTGGATGAGAGCTGGTGTTAGAATCCCTTTACTCTTTAGAACTCAGCCCTGGGGTTCCTCTCACCCCAGAGACAGGAGGAGTGTTTGTGTAAGTGGGAGGGTCATGCAGGGGTCATCAGAGCAGGATTTTGGGTCAACTGGCTCCCTCCTGAAGGTTTGGGAGTCATCTTTGGAGTTTCATTAACAGGGTCCAAGGATGAGGAACACTGTAGAGGGGATGGAGTCAGTGTCTTTATTCCCTCAGGAAGACCCCAACCGTGGTGTTCTGGCAGTGGGTGAACCAGTCCTTCAATGCTGTTGTTAACTACTCCAACCGCAGTGGCGATGCTCCCATCACTGTGGGGTGAGAACGCGTCTCTGGGGACCCTTCTCCCTGCCCACCATTGCTCCCTCCTGTTGGATCCTGTTCACCGAGGGCCCGTGCGGCTGGTGGCTCTGGGCTCCCTCTCAGTCTGCTCCCCTCCCCACTTCCTGGCCTGAGGGTATGGGGTGCTAGGGGGGCATTCTTCTTCAAGGGGAGGGGTTGGGGCTTCCAGACAAGTCCACACTGGAGCGTGGGAGGCACGTCTCTGCTGTGAGGCACCTCCCACGCCTCATGGGCTGTGGATTTGACATGTGTCTGAAGGAAAAAAAACACATGCTGGGCTGTTCACCTTTCTTGTGTCCTGGATTTTCCGCCCATAGGCAGCTGGGAACAGCTTATGTGAGTGCCACCACTGGGGCTGTGGCCACAGCCCTGGGACTCAAATCCCTCACCAAGGTAAATGCCCCCCCATTCCACTGGTCCCCAGTCACCCTTTACTCCCTTTCCTGTCACCCCATCACGCCAACCTACAGGCTTCAAATAGCTTCTCAGCGTTCCCTACCATCCCATAGTCCTCACAGCCACTAAATGACAGCTTTCCTCCACCAGCACCTGCCCCCACTGGTTGGCAGATTTGTGCCCTTTGCAGCTGTGGCAGCTGCAAATTGCATCAACATCCCTCTGATGAGGCAGAGGTGAGTAGCCCCGACTTCCGGCCGGTGCATGCCGGCATGCATGTGAGCACACCATTTGGTGATGCACACCAGGTGGAATGGGGACCATCCCATCCTCTCCCTCCCTGAGCATGAGCTGCTGGGCCCAGTCTCAGGCTGATGCTAGGATCTGGGATGAGAGAACCAGGCCTTTAATCGGGGATGTTTGAGGGGACCCCAGGGAATAGCTGCCCATGAGGGCATTTTGAGTAGGATTTGGGGCCTGTGATCTGAACCCACACCCCTTCCCTTCTCAGGGAGCTGCAGGTGGGCATCCCGGTGACCGACGAGGCAGGTCAGAGGCTTGGCCACTCCGTGACTGCGGCCAAGCAGGGCATCTTCCAGGTGGTGATATCGAGAATCTGCATGGCGATCCCCGCCATGGGTGAGGCTGGGTGGCTGGGAGGGGCACAGGGGTCTCTGAGAGAAATGGGGTGCTGTTCTCCAGAGACTTTGAGGACTCCTGGGGGTAGTAGGGAGAACTGTGAAAGGGGATCCCCCTTCCTTCGGGTTCCGACTGTCACTCTACTTACTCGCTCCCTTCTTCCCTGCTCTCCCCCAGCCATTCCCCCCGTGATCATGGACACTCTGGAGAAAAAAGACTTCCTGAGGGTAGGTCACTCTCACTTCTTCTGTCTTGGAAGTAGTGGTGACTGGGAGCAGAAGTGACCAGTCCCTAACGCCCGCTGCAGCCTGACCTGAGGCTAAGACTTGCCACATGTTTGCTCCACCCCTGTGCTGCCTTTTCCACCGTCATCCATTCAGCAGGAATGAACTGGGCTGGAGTGAAGGAACACTGAAGGAAGGAAGGAAATGATTTCTATCCTGAAGAAAACTGGGGTCACTCAGAGCCTCTGACACACATGAGGGTGAACTATCATAGTTACGCTTGCTATCAGACTCATGCTGTCACCTATTAACAACAGTGAGACATGCACACACGCAGAGCCCAGAAATACAAGCTCTGGCTCGCTCATTGGATCATTATTCATATATATTTATTGAACATCAACTGTGTATATTTGAGTAACAGACATGTTTGGAAAGGGACACATTCATGCCACTGAGATGGAGGAAGTGAGTGAAGGGTCAGAGGGGCTTCCTGAAGAAGAAAGCAGCTACTGGAGGAAGTGAGGGAAGAGAAAGAGGGGCAGGGAGTGCCATGGTATCCAATTCTGAGGGGCCAAAATGGGTGGGGGGGTACATTAGGGAGTGTGTCAGCAAATAGACTTGGCGGGAGTGGCCGGTGGTGATCTAAAGGTCCCAACCCTGTTTTGGATTTGGGAGAAAGAAAAGGGCGCCATGCATCAGAGGCTGAAAGGCAGGGGTGATAGGTTAGAGTCAGGGTGGGTGACATGGGATGGGGGCAGGGGACACACACCATTCCATTGTCTCTGTTTCCCCACAGCGTCGCCCCTGGCTGGGGGCACCCCTGCAGGTGGCACTGGTGGGCTTCTGGTAAGTGTGCAGGGAGTTAGCTAGTATATTTGGGAATGCCATGGTGGGAATTTCCATGGTGGACGTGGGTGGGTATTTATTGCTTTTGATGTTTATGTGCCCTGGCCAGTGGCTTGGTTGGAGCATCACCCCAGTACTCCAAGGTTGCGAATTCAATCCCTGGTCAGGGCACATGCAGGAACAGATCCTTGTTTCTGTGTGTGTGTGTGTGTGTGTGTGTGTGTGTGTGTGTCCCTTTCTCTTACTCTAAAGTGAATCAATGATTAAAAAAATATATATATATATATTTCAAATATTGAGAAGGTAGGGGTCTTGGACACCCACAGGGCATACTGTGTGTGTGAGGGGTTGCTCCTTTTCTTTGAAGGTCAAGAGTCTAGTTGAAGGGTTTCCAGTCTTTCTCCATGAGAGGAAACCATGATAATACACCTTTTGGTGCCATCCAGGAGTTTCGTGCACATTGAATTCTTGATTCTCACTCCCTGGCTGTGGAACTGGGTCACTGCTCTGGAGAGTCTTTCCTCATCCAGAGCCTCATGTCAGCGCTGGCTTTAGTCAGTCTCCACCCCTAGGGGCAGTGTCCAGACATGGGGTGGGGTGCAAGGAGGGAACACACTTAGGTCAAAGCTTCACAAATCTTTTCAACACTCTTTTTCCCAGCCTGGTATTTGCCACCCCACTGTGCTGTGCCCTGTTCCCCCAGAGGAGGTAAGTGCTGCTTCCTGGGCTTGGCCGGGGGCTCTGGACAGGTTTCCCTATCTCTGGAACCAGCTGACCTAGGGTCCCTCAGTGTGTCCCAGGAAGAGGCCTGGAAGGCGCTCAACTTATTCTGGGGCTGGGGGAATGACAGTGCTCTGGGCCTTCTGCCCTTTGATGGAGAGGATTCTTCAGCTTTGGAAGAGGAGGGATGGTGATCCCTTAGCCCGAGGGGTGTTGGGTTCAGGGGACACTCAGCCTGCCTGTGCTGTTCTGTTGCAGCTCCATACGCGTCAGCAGGCTGGAACCAGAGCTGAGAGCTCAGATCCATCAGCAAAACCCCAGCATTGAAGTAGTGTACTACAATAAGGGGCTCTGAGGGAGGTCAGCCTGGCCCCTCGCTCGCCTCCTTGGGCCACTGCTACATTAGTGGAGCCTTGCCCTCCTGCTGCTTCTCTTCGGCCTGGTGCTAGGCAAGAGGCTTGGTGGAGAGCAGCCACTGAGACTAGCAATTCACTAGGCTGGGAGGTACCGCAGTAAACCCCTTTCTTTCCTCTTTGATTCCAAAGAGCAGGGTCACATATCCCTTTCTCCTGCACTGGTGTCTGTATATGCAGAAGTGATAAGTGTGTGTACATGCTGTCCTGGAAGCTAGGAGCAGACGTGCTGTCCTGGGATGTCCTGATATCTGGCTATTCCTCTTGGCCTCCTGCCACCTTCCAGCCAGCCAGGCTGTGGGACTCACACAGTTCCACTGGCCAAGTCATTTCTGACAGCACCTCACCCCAGGATCTCAGGACACACTAAGGGAAACTAGCAAACCAAGCTGGGCTAAATCCTTCAGATTTCTGCTTCCTGGCTCCCAAAGCTGACTCAGGAACTGGGCTGGCAGAGGAAACCATGTCAGAGCTAAGGGAGGCAGGGGGGCTTATATTATCCCCCTGGAATAGATCACTTCCTCTCGGCTTCTCTACCAGAACAAAGGAATGTCAGTATCCTGTACTCCTCTTACCATCTTCCCGTCCCTCCATCCACTGCATTGTGGGCATATTCAAGCACAATCCTGGGATATCTTGGCCCACACTGACATTATAGCCTCAAATCTAAACCTACATCCCCTACCCTCTCCCCAGCCAAAATGTCACAAAGGCAGAGAAGCATTCCTCTTTCCAAACTCCCGTCATACCGGAGGGACACAGCTGTGGGAACAGTACTTAAACTCCTCAAATATCTGAATAGGTATAACTAGTACACCCTCAAGGGCAACTAAGGCCACAAGTGTACAATTTTAAGACAGGAATTTTTTATTCCTTTGGCTCTTGTTAGACATTCAGCAGAACTCCCAACTTCGCTCCTCCTCTTTCTTGAGGCTTGGCTTTGCTCCCACCCCCAGCCCCAAGAGGAGGTGGGGCTCAGGTGTCAATGGCTGGTCCGGACGGGAGGTGGGCTTGGGGATAGAGTGTGTGCTGGCAAGTAAGAGTATAGTGTTGGACCTTGACTGGCACTCCCATGACATCTGGCTGAAGTGTGGGGTGAAGTCCCCAGCAGGATCTGCTAAGAGCACCTTACTGCTCCCCTAACCAACTGCCACCAATAATAAAAGCTATGATGCCATTGTTACTCAATAAAACTGAAAACCTGTCTACTTTTTTTTTTTTTTTTAACAGACAGAGAGAGGGTCAGAGAGAGGGATAGACAGGGACAGAGAGAGATGAGAAGCATCAATCATTAGTTCTTCGTTGCGACACCTTAGTTGTTCATTGATTGCTTTCTCATACATGCCTTGACCACGGGCCTTCAGCAGACCGAGGAACCCCTTGCTCGAGCCAGCGACCTTGGGTCCGAGCTGGTGAACTTTTGCTTAAACCAGATGAGCCTGTGCTCAAGCTGGCGACCTCGGGGTCTCAAACCTGGGTCTTCTGCATCCCAGTCCAACGCTCTATCCACTGTGCCACCGCCTGATCAGGCGAAACCTGTCTACTTCTTGATCTTCATTTAATACCAGGTCCTGAGTGCCCTGCCTGTGGCCATTCCTTCCCTCCTCACAAAGTCTAGATCTTAGTCTCTTCTCTTGCCTTCTGTACGGAGCCTCATCTCCCAGCAGAGGGCGCTTTGGGATTAGAAAATCAGTCCTCCGTCAGCACCGTGAGTACTAAAGGAGAGGAAATGTAGGTAGGTAGATGCCTCTATCTTCTACTCCATCAGCAGATGGAGTCCTGGGTTCATTTTCATCTTTGCTAGGGGGGATAATCACGTACCTACATGCCTACTCAGACTCTGGGCTTCTCTGTTCCCTTCAGGCATTTGGCATGGGGTGGTAACATTTGGTCCCCAGGGAGGCCCCTGCATAGAGAAAGGCTAGAGTGCTAAAGCTTGCCCAGCATCATCAAAGAGAAGTTGTCAGTACATCAACACACCCTCCATACCCCTCCATGCCCCCATTGATACAACAGGGGAACAAGTCTGGCAGGGACCATTTGCCACTCAACACTCCTCCCTTCTGCCCTGGGCTCTGTATTCCCTCTCTGCTTATGTAAAATCCCTCCTTTTTTTTCTGGGAGGTATGAGGCCAAAAGTTTATGCCAGTGTAAACCTTGTGAGAGGTAATATTAACCAGTTATAGTTGCCTCTTTTACTCTAGGTTAGAAGATTCAAAAGAATAAATGTGAATGAATCTAATAAAATCCATTATCCTTTCAGGAAATACCTCTTACCTCCTATTTTTCAGCCCAAAGCTCTCAAACTAGATGGTGGGGAGAAATCTTTAGGGCTAAATGGTCCCACAGCAGCCTGAAGTGAAGCTGTTACCTTGGCCTGGGCTTACTCATTCCTCTTAGGAAGTACAAGTTTACTTGTGTGGGCGGTGAGAGTGACACCATCTACTGTTCACTGAGTTCTACTGTATGGTACCAGGCTTTATAAAGCAAAGTACTTTAAGTATATGACTGCTTTAGATGTTCACAACCACTCCTGTGTGGCCAGACGTGTCCATTCTTAGCAAACACACAGGCTTAAATACATTAATAAAATTTCCCGTGACTACACAACAAAAAGCTGGTGGAGGCAGAATTCAAGCTGAGCTGTTGTGACTGAAGCCACTGCTATGTTTCTTCACCTGCCAGCTGCTAGCCAAATTTGAAGTCATTTTCCTAGTCCCTTCGACGTTTCAGGCCTGCAAAACTGACAGGCCCACAAGTATACACAGACCTTTTTATTAAAGCCACTGAGGAGTTTCCAAGTTTGAGGGGTTTATAGCTGAAGGAGTATAAGCAAAGATTCCCATTGTTGATTAAATAGAGAACCAATTTCAATTCCAATCAGTTCAGCCAATCTGGACCAGTGCTTCCCTCAAGCCCACGGGAGCCCTGAGTACATTCCTGAAGCCTCTTTCTACAGTTACAATTTTGGCCTTAGGTAATCCCCTTGAAAAGAAGCCTTGTACTTTTCTTGTACGATCTATGCAAGATAAACCCATTTGGGGAGTGAGGTGCAGGAATCTGTGTAAAACAAAATCATTAAGAACATTTTATTTTTTTATTGATTTTAATTTATTGTGTTTACATAGATTCTAGTGTTGCCCCGAATGCATTCCCTGTCCCCCTTCATGAAGAACATTTTAGCCCTGGCTGGTTGGCTCAGTGGTAGAGCGTCGGCCTGGCGTGCAGAAGTCCCGGGTTCGATTTCTGGCCAGGGCACACAGGAGAAGCGCCCATCTGCTTCTCCACCCCTCCCCCTCTCCTTCCTCTCTCTCTCTTCCCCTCCTGCAGCGAGGCTCCATTGGAGCAAAGATGGCCCGGGCGCTGGGGATGGCTCCTTGGCCTCTGCCCCAGGCACTGGAGTGGCTCTGGTCGCAACAGAGCAACGCCCCGGAGGGGCAGAGCATCGCCCCCTGGTGGGCGGGCCGGGTGGATTCCGGTAGGGCGCATGTGGGAGTCTGTCTGACTGTCTCTCCCCGTTTCCAGCTTCAGAAAAATACAAAAAAACAAACAAACAAAAAAACATAACAATTTCATATGTGTTCTGCAGATAACACTAAACCATGTTAGAGAGAAGACTGGCCAGAGCACCAGTGGACCAGTTAGGAAAGAATGCTTTCCTGCCATCGTTCCTAATTCCACACCAGCTTCTCAAAACAAAAAATTAGCTTTAGGCTAACCACAGGCTCTCTAGGGGCATTGCCTAGCCAGGTACATTTTCCAAACTGGCTCCACGTACTTAGACATTTCCTTGGAAGTCAGCATTTGGGCAGAGGTAGTACTTTTCTCACTGGAAAGTAATCTGCCCCATTCTTGGGCCTCTCCATTTCCTAGTGCTCAGACTCCGGGAACCTTCCCTGGGAGCCTGCATCTGCGTCCTTGGCCTCCTCCCCTGCTTCTTTCCCTTGCCTGGCCTCATCTTCAGAGCCCGCACCCTGTCCACTGTTAAGAAGGTCCATAAACCTCCGTCTCTCCCAGTCTAAGGAGAAATAGTGTCTTAGTTCTGGAACCCTGACTTAGCCTGGCCATGGGAAGGGTGCCATGTATCCTGTTCTTTTCCCGGATCATTGGGACTAATGAGGCCGGCATTTTAGGGACAGGTTCAGCTCAGGCCCTGTGGACTCCTGTCAGTCAGACTAGCCTAGTCCCGCGGGGTCCGGTGCCATATGGGTCAGAGCCAAGCCCCCCTTTTCCTGCCAGTGAAGTTTGTCAGTCTCAAGCCAGCCCCGCCCCAGGAATCTGTCAGTCACCCCTCAGGCATAGCCAATCAAGAGCAGAGTCCCGCCCCCGCTGTGGCCCCTGTCTGTCAAAATTGGCTTGTCTCCACCGTCTTCCCGTTTCCCGAGCAACAGCTTTAGCGCTGCAAGCCTGGAATGCCATTCGTCTTCCCTGCCTGAACCTGAACCTACATCTCAGATCGGCTTCCCAGGTGATCTCGGTCCTGGACCGCTAAGTCCGTCACGTCCCCTCCGCGTCAGTTTCGAAGCCCACGAGTGCCTCAGCGCCCGCCCTTTGACTTCCTGCCCGGAAATCCGCGAGGTTTTCGAGGAATCACGCAAGGCCTCTCCTGGGTCCCGAGCTCTGATTTTTTTCACCGGCCTCTGGGGTTTACTGGCTCTCCCTTTGGCGCCGTCCACGCCCCTCCTTCTCTCCGCCCTTGCATCCCATATTCAGGAAACATTTACTGAACTCTGTCGAGTGACTGTGCCCGGCGCGGGGTAGAAATGGCCTGCTGGGTAGACAGATTCCCTCCCCATCTGCAGGGACACAGCCTGTATCCAGTAGTAGTCGTCAAGGCGCCTCTCTCTGTCCCCTCTGCGTCTATCTCCCAGCTCGTTGCAGTGATCTCGGGTCATCGTGTGGGGGCGACCTTTTGTTAGAAATTGTGGCGGAATCTTGATCTACTTGGATCATGTCCCATAAAGGAGTTTCCTGGGCTGCTGTCTTCTCTCTTCCTAGGTACACAAAGTCTTTTTCCTCACAGGGAGCCCTTGCACAGGCTGCCAAAGGGACGATGGCACCCTCAGCTTCCTGGTCACAGCCTCCTTCAGCTTCCTTTTTTCATTATTCTCAGACAAGGGACGTTTTGCAACTGAATTAAGGATCAGGAGAATGTGGGAGGAATCCTGCATAGCTTGGGCTCCCCCCCCCCCACACACACACTTTATACATCCAGTAGGAAAATAACCCTGCCTGAAACAAGCAACAAGCCACCTCCTTCAGGGTGAAATATTCGCTAATGGAGCAAGAGTTTGCTATGTTAACCTATAAATTGACCAATGAACCACCTACGTTATTTTCTGACTGAAAATTCCCCTCTTCCATCACCAACAAGTCCTCAATTGACTATTTTAGTTATTTATTTTGGGGGGCATGATGATGAAAACAATTTTATTCTTTCTCACCACAATCTGTTAAACTTGTTTTATGAAAATGGAAAACTTTATTTCCCAGAAGGAGCACTTCTGGTTTTTTGTTTTTTTTTCAGATACAGAGATTGAGAGTCAGAGAGAGGGGTAGATAGGGACAGACAGACAGGAACGGAGAGAGATGAGAAGCATCAATCATTAGTTTTTCATTGCAACACCTTAGTTGTTCATTGATTGCTTTCTTGCATGTGCCTTGACCAGAAGCCTTCAGCAGACTGAGTAACCCCTTGCTCAAGCCAGTGACCTTGGGTCCAAGCTGGTGAGCTTTGCTCAAACCAGATGAGCCCGCGCTCAAGCTGGCGACATCGGGGTCTCAAACCTGGGTCCTCCACATCCCAGTCCGACACTCTATCCACTGTGCCACCACCTGGTCAGGCTGGTTTGATTTTAATTGAAATTATTTTGTGGAAAACAGCAGACAATAATTGTGGCTAGCTTCAATAAATGGATGTATAGAAAGGATTTGTCAGTAGCTCTAAGAACCAAAGATGGGGCTAAACAACTTGGCTTTGGGAAGCACAGGAAGCTGGACAGCTTCAACCAGCTCCAGTCTCTGATCTCTCCATTTAAGTTCTAAAAAGTTGGTACAGCTAAATCAGTTGTTTACCCCTCAGAGCTGGCCACAGGTCAGGGTCAAGTTGCAAGGACATTGGACATCATTATTTCAGGTCCTCTTCTGTGGTTGGGGCTGTTTCTAAAGTAGAGCAATTGTTGTGAGCAGTAATTACCCTGATTAGTGTTTATTACAACATGTTATCGGTCTTGTATAGATGATTCTCTCCAGTTTAAATGAATCTCTCCCAAGAGAAGGCACCATATCTTCATTTTTTTTTTCTAATTGTGATAAAGAACACATCACATAAAATTTATCATCTCAACAATATTTAAGTGTTCAGTTCAGTGGTATTAAGTGTATTCACATTGTTGTGAAACAGACTTCTGTAACTTTTTCATCTTGCACACCTGAAACTCTATACCCATTAAATACCTCATACCTTCACTTTTATGTGCCCAAAGCACTTATAATAGTACCTGATCCACAGTAGATAATCAATACACATTTGCTGAATAAATGAATATGCCCTAAACCCCACTCATATGTTGATCTTAGGTAAGGTTACTAACATGGTGTTTCTCAATCTGTTTTACTCCTCAAGAAACATAAAAAATGTGATATATGCACAACAGAAACAATGGCTGACAGCTTTAGTGATTTTCAGCCTGGTGGATGGGGGAGCATGTCTTCCCAGGGAGGCACATCAGAATCTTGGGTTAAGTGGTGTGGCTTGAAAAGTTCCCCAGGCAAAGTGAAGCTTGGCCCTAGATATGTCTCTACATAGGATGGCCAGCAAGAGAAGGAGCTCAGTCCTTCCTGTTCTCTGTCTCGCTAGGGGTCCCAAATACAGTGGTGTGAGGGACAGTGTCTCACATGTCATCAGGGCTCCTGTTTCCAACTCTGTTGTCTGTCTGCTTCCCTGCACATGCCAATGCCTTTTCCCTGTGTTACTTAGGTCCCCCTGGTGCTGACCTACCCTCTACAGCTTCTTGGGGCTGACACCAAGCTGCAGTCATTTAAGACATGGTGGAAAAGACACACCTTCACCTTATTCTAGTCCAGTTCCTATCAAGCAGTCCCATAGCAGAGTTGCTTGGGCCTCTGGATATATAGTTTTATTTGCATGACCTCCTTTCCAAGGCACCAAGGCACAGTGAGGTGGGAGTGATACTGGGTAAGTGGTGATGTAAGATTAGGTGTCACCCTACAATATACCTGGAAACCTTCCTTATGATACTCAAGCCTTCTGTTGAGTCTGGTTCATCCGGTTGGACTTGCTCATCACTGCTAGTGATTTTCTTTCAGGGCCCATTTCTGCTAGCTGGCTTCCAACATCTGACCCTTAGCTCTCAGACTCCCTTCCTTATATCTAATCCTAAATTGTGGGTAAGATTTAAGTTCTTTTCCTTTGGCCAAATCAGATGACCTCTATTCAATTGTTCCAATGTTTTCAAGACCACCAAGGAGGATTGTTGCTAATGGAAGACAGGCAGACTCCTGCAATCTGTGATTTCCAAAGTATGTGTTGAAGCACAATGAACTCAGAGGACATTTTAAGTTTTTGAGGGAAATCCAACCCAGCAATACTTGACATCTTTTGGATACTGCATAAACTACTAGCTTGAGCTCACAGTTTCAAAATTAGTTTGTGATGCATTACTTTCAACGTCTTTGGAAAACTGGGTTTCTGATGGTTTCTATGACAAAAAAAAAAAGCAAGAACTACATAGAGTCATTGTGGGACAAGAAATGAGGGTGGCAATATCCAGGCTGATTCCAAGTTTTGAGACATTATACAGAACCCAACAGGTGTACACATGTTATTAGTAAGTAATTGAAGTTAAGAATTACAAAATATTTTTTTCTTCCAGCTTATGTGTATTGGTTTTTCAGAGAGCTACAATGGAGTTAGGACATAAATACTTAAGTTGTTTGGGCCTAATTACTTAAAGGGGACTATTAGATATTTTTTTGTCCAAGGGTACTGTGACAAAATTACTGAAAAACTAAAGTTCTATGATTGTAGAAAGTTTGAGACCCCTCGCCCCAAATGAACGAAGAAAGAAATGAGGGAATGAGGGAACAGCACTGGGTTGTATTTGGGTCTCAGCCCTGTCCTCTGTAAACTCACCAGGTACTATGCCTTTGTAGGAAATTTTCTCTTATTAAATTCTTGATAATTCCTTCTGGGAAGTTCTATCATTGTTTCAGTGATCCAGGTTGTTCACAGTCAGATCAGAGGATGGTAGAGAGTCCCTAGGGATTGGGGATGGCGGTGGCAACTTGAAAGCCAGAGATGTATTGGCAGGTCTAGCTCAGAAGATCAGAAGCAAAGGAGAGAAGGGAGGCTGCGGACAGCGGGGCACTGCCCTGCCTGTCTCTGCTTTGCATCTCTGCTGGGCTGCAGTAAGGAGTCAGTCTCCGTAGAAACCCCATCCCCGGAGAGCTGCCCCCTGGAGGCCACACTGGGTCTGTGGGACTGGACCAAAATGCTTTCTCCCCGCCACTGGAAACCTGGGGGCCTTTGAGAGCCCATCCCGTGGGAGAGAGGGGGTCGTTGGCCGCTGGAGCCGCATGCAGATCTCCGCTTCTTCCTCTTTCCTCACCTGCATCCTCAGGTGAGTGGAGGGAGCCTTCAGGACGCTAAGACGGAAGAACCAGCGGGTCCCTAGTTCCCGGCTCATACATTAAAGATGCGGAGGCGTCAGGACTATGGTGCAACAAACATGAAGACAAATTTTTAATCCCGAGCAGGAAGATGCTGGGAGATGTGGTCGCGGGAGAAAAATGAATTAGGTTTTTATTATGTGTTTTATTATGCTGTAATTGAACAGGATTAGGTGAGAATACAATATATTTCTGATGCGGCTGGAAGGGGGAGGAGGCGGGAGAGAGGCTGACAGCGAGGGAAAGACAGCGAAGCCCTCAGAGAAGCGGGGGCTGCAGGCCGCAGCGGATCCCAGGAGAGGGCGGAGCGGCGCCGACCCGCCTGGGTGGGCCCGGAACCCTTCCCCCCACATCCCCGGCAGTTTGGACCCGGATAGAGGGTGAGGGGGAGGCTTTGAAAGAACTGCGTTAGCGACAGGTCCTGCTAGTATTTGCTGGAGGAGAGGATGGTCTTAACAGCTAGGGGAGGGGGCTCACAAGCCCACCCCAGGAGGAAAGATAAGTCATAGAGGGGGGAGGGGCGCAGTTATGAAAAAACAAGGCGTTCTGGAGTCACTGCGGTTTCAGAGACCCACGAATTCACATTTGCTCCCAACATCTACCCCCTGCACACGTCGGGCACCGGCTGCGTAGGTCAGCAAACATCGGAGCACCCGCTTTGCGCCCTAGCTTATTGCAGAGAGACTCGGACTCCGACACTCCCTCTCCCCGTATCCCTCCTAACTCTTGTTACCACGGAGAGGATCCACACTGATGCCGGTCTAACCCGGCACTCTCCCCACCCCCTAGGAGGCGCCCAGGTGAGCCCCCGACCTGGGCTGTCCGCGCGGACGTGGGCGAACCATCCTCTCGCCCCTGGAACCGTCTCCCTCCCCAGAGGATGCCTCTCGGTCCGCCCTGACCCACAGCTTCATTAAGGGCCGCCGCCTGCTCTGCGTCTCACCTGCTGCGGCGCCCCGCGCGCCCCGCCGGGGACCGACTCCTGGCGGTGATGAAGAGGCCCATTAGCCGCTTCTACCTTTAGGGCGGACTGGGCCTCTCTCCCCACCTCCCAATTAGGACATTAGAAACCGTCAACCAAGATTAATCGTTGCGCGGCGCCGGGGCAGGAAGACGAGCCCAGATCCTGGCGCAGCACTGCGCGCTCGGCCTGGGCCAAACCGGTGCGGGCCGGGCGCACCGCCGCCGCCGCCACGCCTCCCTCCGCCTCCTTTCCCTGCCTCCCGGCGCACCTGGGACTCTCAGGTGAGCTCCGCGATGGGGTCTGGAGTGTCAGAGACCCCAACCCCATTCCCTGCTGAGCCTTCCACCCGGGCGTGCTCCGAGGCGAGTGGAGGAGGAAACTGCGCCCTCTCGAGGGTACTCTCTCAGCTTTCCCACCGCTTCGATGGAAAAACTGGTGATCTTAGGCCCTGGCCGGTTGGCTCAGCGGTAGAGCGTCGGCCTGGCGTGCAGGGGACCCGGGTTCGATTCCCGGCCAGGGCACACAGGAGAAGCGCCCATTTGCTTCTCCCCCCCCCCCCCTCCTTCCTCTCTGTCTCTCTCTTCCCCTCCTGCAGCCAAGACTCCATTGGAGCAAAGATGGCCCGGGCGCTGGGGATGGCTCCTTGGCCTCTGCCCCAGGCGCTGGAGTGGCTCTGGTGGCGGCAGAGCGACGCCCAGAGGGGCAGAGCATCGCCCCCTGGTGGGCAGAGCATCGCCCCCTGGTGGGCAGAGCGTCGCCCCTGGTGGGCGTGCCGGGTGGATCCCGGTCGGGCGCATGCAGGAGTCTGTCTGACTGTCTCTCCCCGTTTCCAGCTTCAGAAAAATACAAAAACAAACAAACAAAAAAAAAAACAACAAACAAAAAACAACAACAACAACAAAACTGGTGATCTTAAATGAGGGAATGGCTTTCTCGAAGAAGCGTCCTTACCCCCTCTCTCCCAAGTCAATTCTCCTTTTGTTCTCGCTGGATTGCTCCCTGTCATATTTCAATATATGTACCCATGCGTGCTTTTACCTTTATTTGTGTGGTTGTATCACTGATGTCTGCTTCCCTCGCTGGACTGTGGGCTCCAGCGGGCAGGGACCATCGGTTTGCTCACCATGGCTTTGCAGGACCTTCAGTAATTGTGAATTGAATGAACGAGTGGGCCACAGGCTTGTTTCTGGGTTTTTATTTTATTTTATTGAAACATCTGCTTCCTGTGCTAGCTTCCCCCACCCTCTTCCTAAACACCCTCATAGCACCGCATTCATATTGTAATTGTAACTTATTAATTATTTCTCTGATTTTCAGTTCAATGTCTGCTCCCCTTTGAAGCCAGAAGCCCCAGGAGGGCGGGCAAGGACTGGGCACACAGCTGCACGCAGCCTGCCATCGGAGAGTCACATTATAATCAGCACACAGTCCAGCAGATTATAGTGTGTGAGGGCTCAGGAGCCTTACAGCTCTTCCACCCAATTCTTCTGAGGACTCCGTGGCCTGGAGAAGCAAAACGACTTGTCGGAGGTCACACAGTCAACTATGTAGAAGCAAAGTCAAGGTGAAAATAACTTCTCTCCAACACACTGTGATTTTTTTTTTCTTTTTTTTTGCCAACGGTCACATCATCTGGGACACTGAAGAAGCCCCTTATGAATCTTCCCTATACTCTGTATCAATAGAAGTATATTCTTTCCATTAAGTCTCAACTCTAGTTTCCCTTCTTTGGATGTAAAACTAGGGGGAGCCCCATTTCTCTAGCCCTGGAGAGATGTGAACTATCTCTGATCTCTCTCCATCCCCCTCCTCCCCCAGGAGCATCAGGAAAAAAAATAGGGCCTGACCTGTGGTGGCGCAGTGGATAAAGCGTCGACCTGGAAATGCTGAGGTCGCCGGTTCAAAACCCTGGGCTTGCCTGGTCAAGGCACATATGGGAGTTGATGCTTCCAGCTCCTCCCCCTTCTCTCTCTCTGTCTGTCTCTCCCTCTCCTCTCTAAATAAATGAATAAATAAATTTAAAAAAATAATTAAAAAAGGAAAAAAATAGGATTATGAAAATGTGGGGAACTACGGAGGAAGTGCTAAGACGGGAAGAGTAGGGGCAGGAGCTCTTCCATCTCCTCACACCTCTGCTGTCACCTCTCTAGAACCCACCTACTCTAGGGGGAGGGGCTGGACTGGGTTTGGGGACCGGGGTAAGATCGATACTTCGCTGGGTTTTGATGACCACAGGCTTTCACCTTGCAGATAATGGGGTGAGCGGCGGTAAACTCTCACCGACAGAGCGGGCTCTCCCGGTCTTAATGAGATAATCAATACTTGTTCTCGGCTTAATTTCCATCTAATTGCTCTTTAACGACGCCGGATAATGGGCCGCCTCCTGTGAGGAGAGAGCTGGCTGGGAATCCGACCCGCCTCGGACTCCCGACCCTCTTCCCGGGGCGGAGTGCCCTCGCGCAGGTGGGATGCGGGCGCACCACGCTCTCACGCGAGGCTGGGGCTCCCTCCGCGCGTCTCCTCGCCTCGCGCCGCCCCCTGTCCGAGGCGTTCTCCGCACCCCCGCAGGGGGCGCTCCAGGTTTTGAATGAAGGATCCCAGCCAAGGCTTCCTGTTCTGGGCTCTGATTGAACGTCGGAACCGCGCGGTGTCCTCACCCCCTGATGTTGCCTCATCCTCCCTGCCATCCACAGGTCAGGTAACTCGCATCTGAGCCCCGCTAGCCAAGGTGAAGGGCCTCTGGACAAGGAAGGCCCTTTCTTCCTTTCCTTTCTTACCTCCATGCACTGCACAGGGCTGTAGCCTCGAGGCCTTGGATAGGTTGCGGTGTTTCTGAATCTAAAAAGGGCTCCAATCATATTTTTCCCTATGAAGTAGCTGAGCTGCCTCCTGCAAGGGAACCTGTCTGGCCACCACCGACCCTCAGGCAAGAAGGGAGAGGGTCGGCCCTGGCCGGTTGGCTCAGCGGTAGAGCGTCGGCCTGGCGTGCGGGGGACCCGGGTTCGATTCCCGGTCAGGGCACACAGGAGAAGCACCCATTTGCTTCTCCACCCCCCCCCCTCCTTCCTCTCTGTCTCTCTCTTCCCCTCCCGCAGCCAAGGCTCCATTGGAGCAAAGATGGCCCGGGCGCTGGGGATGGCTCCTTGGCCTCTGCCCCAGGCGCTAGAGTGGCTCTGGTCGCGGCAGAGCGACGCCCCGGAGGGCGTGCCGGGTGGATCCCGGTTGGGCGCATGCGGGAGTCTGTCTGACTGTCTCTCCCCGTTTCCAGCTTCAGAAAAATACAAAAAAAAAAAGAAAAAAAAAAAGAAAGAAGGGAGAGGGTCAAGAATGAAGAGGCTATGGTGGATACCTAAGCCCCGTGACTCAGAAGCCCACACTGTTCCCCTGTTCCCCAGATCAGAGAGCCACCTGATTTCTACTCACCACTCCCCCTACCCCCACCGCCCCTAGCCAGGACAGCTCCTGTCAATCCCAGCAGCTGGTATTAGCCCTAACTGCCCTCACCTCCCACCTGCCTGTTTCAGCACTGGGAGCAGCTGGAGGTTCTCCCCAAGGACTCCCAAATACCCTAGCCTCACGGGGGACTAACCTGCTAGCCTTCATGGCCAACCCCCAGCACGTTTCTTCTCTCCTCTTGATGCCAACTCTGAAGCACTCTGGCCTTAGGTGCCCAGATGCTGTGACCAATAATGTTCCTATCACCTTCCACCTCCTGATCTGCTATCTGGGCACACACTCACCTGCATTTCTACAGCTTGGCTCCTGATCTGGGGTATTTAAATTTATAAACCACCAGCTGCCGTTCTGGCTCTAGTTGCACTGAAGTTAGGCTGACAGAGGTACAGTGATGGCGTTAGAATAGTGTGATGATTAGAATAAGGCCTTGGACCTTAGCAGCCCCCAGTTCAAATTTTGGCTCTGTTGCTTACTGGACAGTGTGAAAAAGGGGCAAACTTACTTATAGATCTGAACCTCAGTTTTCTCATTTAAAAAATAATGTTCATAATCTTACCTTTGTAAGTCTAAAATAAGATGATGGATGCAAGTTGCTTGCCACAGTGCCTGGCACACTGGAACCATTTAATAAGTAGTAGCTATTATTATTGTTATTATTATTGCATGTTAGAGCTGAAGGAATCATCTAGTTCAAGGAGCTTAAACTCGAAGGCTACAGAAGCAGGCAGGAATCCTAAATGAGGGAAGTAGACCTGTCAGGACAGTGGTAAGCTGGACAGGGCCAGCCCCACCTAAAACAGCAGCCAGTACATCTTTAATTGTTGCTAGGCAGACCAGATTCCTGGTTTTTATTTTCTCAATAAAATTTGGCAGCACCAGCAGCTTAGATATCAGCTCTGACTCTTCTTACCTCCAAGCTTTCTATCTCAGCACTAGGAGCAGCTGGGGGTTCTCCCCAAGCCCTCTCTGAACAACCTGGCCTGATAACTTTGGCCCCAAAATTCTGGATTTGTCTATAAAATTTCACACAATTTAAATACTGGCATTTAGCCCTGGCCGGTTGGCTCAGCGGTAGAGCGTCGGCCTAGCGTGCGGAGGACCCGGGTTCGATTCCCGGCCAGGGCACACAGGAGAAGCGCCCATTTGCTTCTCCACCCCTCCGCCGCGCTTTCCTCTCTGTCTCTCTCTTCCCCTCCCGCAGCCAAGGCTCCATTGGAGCAAAGATGGCCCGGGCGCTGGGGATGGCTCTGTGGCCTCTGCCTCAGGCGCTAGAGTGGCTCTGGTCGCAATATGGCGACCCCCAGGATGGGCAGAGCATCGCCCCCTGGTGGGCAGAGCATCGCCCCTGGTGGGCGTGCCGGGTGGATCCCGGTCGGGCGCATGCGGGAGTCTGTCTGACTGTCTCTCCCCGTTTCCAGCTTGAGAAAAATGAAGAAAAAAAAAACAAAAAAACAAAAAAAAACTGGCATTTAGGTAAAGAAATTAAAACACTGCCAAATACAATATGTCTGAAGGCAAAATTCACCCTTATTTCTTAGAAACCTGAGGTGCAGATGGTGTCACGGCTGCTGGCAAAGCTGATTGGAAGCCTGGATTCTAAGTTCAAATAAGAACTCCTAGGAGGCCCTTCCTGGACCATGGGTCTCTTCAGCCTCCACTGACTACATCTGCCCATAGTAGTTGATGGTTAGGCTGGTGTTAGTACTTCGCAGATACTAAAACACAAGGCCTGGGTCATAGCAGCCTTCTCTCTTCTGATAACTGATATATATATATTTTTTTAGAGAGGAGAGAGAGAGAGAGAGAGACAGAGGGAGAGAAGGGGGGAGGAGCTGGAAGCATCAACTCCCATATGTGCCTTGACCAGGCAAGCCCAGGGTTTTAAACCAGCGACCTCAGCATTTCCAGGTTGATGCTTTATCCACTGCGCCACCACAGGTCAGGCCTCTCTTCTGATAAATACAAATTCTTTTAAAATGTTGTAGAGGGCATTGTGATAGCCAGTCAAGTCCCAGGACCCTGGAGATCTCAACTCCTTATTTAAAGCTCTATTTTTTTCTTTTTCTTTTAATTCTCCCTTTGTTTAGTTCTACATAGTTTGTAATTGTCCCTCCTTTCTTTTTAAAAATCATTTAGTTAATTACAGTTGACATACAATATATTTGTTTTAGGTGTACACCCCAGTGATTAGACATTATATAATTTACTAAGTGATCATCCCAGTAAATCTAGTACCCATCTGACACCATACATAGTTATTATAATATTATTGACTATATTCCCTATGCTGTAATTTATATCCCCATGACTATTTTGTAACAACCAATTTGTACTTTTTAATCCCTTCACCTTTTTCTTTCTTTCTTTCTTTTTAAAAAACATTTTATTTATTGATTTTATAGAGGGGGTGAGAAATTTCAAGTCATAATTGCTTCACTTAGCTATTCATTGATTGCTTGATTGTTGTATGTGCTTTGACCCGGCAAGCTCAGGGTTTCGAAAACCTGTGACCTCAGTGCTCCAGGTCAATGCTCTATCCACTGCACCACCACAAGTCAAACACCTTCACCTTTTTCACTCATCTCCCCAACCCCCCTCCTATCGGGCAACTGCCAAAACGTTCTCTGTGCCTATGAGTCTGTTTCTTTTATGCTTGTTCCTTTATTTTGTTTTTTGAGATTTAATTGTTAATATATATGTATTTATTGCCATTTTATTGTTCTTATTTATTTATTTATTTATTTATTTATTTATTTAAATTAAGTGAGAGGTAGGGAGGTGGGGAAACAGAGACAGACTTGCATGCACCCCAACCGGAATCCACCTGGCAAGCTCCTTACAGGGGCATACTCTGCCCATCTAGGGGTGCTGCTCCATTGCTTAGCAACCAAACTATTTCAGCACCTGAGGCAAGGCATGGAGCCATCCTCAGCACCTGGGAACAACTTGCTCATTTGAGCCATGGATGCAGGAGGGGACGAGGGGGGGGGATTGGAAGGTAAAGGGTGGAGAAGCAGATGGGCACCTCTCCTGTGTGCCCTGACTGGGAATCGAACCCAGGACTTCCATATGCTGGGCCGATGCTCTACTGCTGAGCCAACTGGCTAGGACCCATAGTTCTGATCTTTTTTTTCTTCTTCTTAAAGAAGATTGTTTAACATTTCGTGTAATACTGGCTTAGTAGTGATGAACTCCTTTAGCTTTTTCTTGTCTGGGAAGCTCTTTATATAGCCTTTGAGTCTAAGTGATAGATTTGCTGGGTAAAGTAATCTTGTTTGTAAGTCCCTGTTTTTCATCACTTTGAATATTTCTTGCCACTCTCTTCTGGTCTGCAAAGTTTCTGTTGAAGAATCAGCAGACAGTCTTGCAGAAGTTTTCTTGAGGGTAGCTAACTGCTTTTCTCTCACTGCTTTTAAGAGTCTCTCTTTGTCTTTAATCTTTTGCATTTTAATTATGATGGGTCTTGGTCTCTTTGGGTTCATCTTGTTTGGGACTCTGCACTTCCTGGACTTGTATGTCTATTTCCTTCACCAGATTAGGGAAGTTTTCTCTCATATTTTTTTAATCTTATTTTTATTAATTTTAATGCAGTGACATTGATAAATCAGGGTACATATGTTCTGAGAAAATATCTCCAGATTATTTTGACCTTTGATTATGCTGCATACCCCTCACTCAAAGTCAAATCATCCTCCGTCACCTTCTATCTGGTTTTCTTTGTGCCCCTACCCTCCCCCCACTCCCTCCCTCTCCTTCCTCACCTCTTCCCCACCCCTCCACCTCACTCCCTGTTATCATCACATTCTTGTCCATGTCTCTGAGTCTCATTTTTATGTCCCATCTATGCATTGGTTCATATAGTTCTTAGTTTTTTTCTGATTTACTTATTTCACTCCGTATAATGTTATCAAGGTCCATCCATGTTATTGTAAATGATCCGCTGTCATCATTTCTTATGGCTGAGTAGTATTCCATAGTATATATGTACCAAAGCTTTTTAATCCACTCATCCTCTGACGGACACTTGGGCTATTTCCAGATCTTCGCTATTGTGAACAATGCTGCTATAAACATGGGGGTGCATTTCTCCTTCTGGAACCGTTCTATGGTGTCCTTGGGGTATATTCCTAAAAGTGGGATAGCTGGGTCAAAAGGCAGTTCGATTTTCAATTTTTTGAGGAATCTCCATACTGTTTTCCACAGAGGCTGCACCAGTCTGCATTCCCACCAGCAATGCAGGAGGGTTCCCTTTTCTCCACATCCTCTCCAGCACTTATTCTGTGTTGTTTTGTTGATGAGTGCCATTCTAACCAGTGTGAGGTGATATCTCATTGTGGTTTTAATTTGCATTTCTCTAATGATTAATGATGTTGAGCATTTTTTCATATGCCTATTGGCCATCTATATATCCTCTTTGGAGAGTGTCTATTCATTTCTTTTGCCCATTTTTTGATTGGATTGTTTGTCTTTCTGGTGTTGAGATTTACAAGTTCTTTATAAATTTTGGTTATTAACCCCTTATCAGACATACTGTCAAATATGTTCTCCCGTTGTGTAGTTTGTCTTTTTATTCTGTTTTTATTGTCTTTGGCCATGCAAAAGCTTTTTAGTTTGATATAGTCCCATTTGTTTATCCTGTCTTTTATTTCCCTTGCCCGTGGAGATAAATCAGCAAATATATCGCTGTGAGAGATGTCAGAGAGCTTACTGCCTATGTTTTCTTCTAAGATGCTTATGGTTTCACGCCTTACATTTAAGTCTTTTATCCATTTTGAATTTATTTTTGTGAATGGTGTAAGTTGGTGGTCTAGTTTCATTTTTTTGCAGGTTGCTGTCCAATTTTCCCAACACCATTTGTTGAAGAGACTGTCTTTACTCCATTGTATTTCCTTACCTCCTTTGTCAAATATCAGTTGTCCATAGAGCTGTGGGTTTATTTCTGGGTTCTTTGTTCTGTTCCATTGATCTATGTGCCTGTTCTTATGCCAGTACCAGGCAGTTTTGAGTACAATGGCCTTGTAGTATAGCTTGATATCAGGAAGTGTGATACCTCCCCCTTTCTTCTTCTTTTTTAAGATTGCTGAGGCTATTTGTGTTCTCTTTTGGTTCCATATAAATTTTTGGAATATGTGATCTATGTCTTTAAAGTATGTCACTGGTATTTTAATTGGTATTGCATTGAATTTATAAATTACTTTGGGTAATATAGACATTTTAATGATGTTTATTCTTCCTAACCATGAGCATGGTATATGCTTCCACTTGTTTGTATCTTCCTTGATTTCTTTTATCAATGTTTTATAATTTTCCGAGTACAAGTCTTTAGTCTCCTTGGTTAAATGTACTCCTAGGTACTTTATTTTTTTGGTTGCAATAGTGAAGGGGATTGTTTCCTTAATTTCTCTTTCCGATTGTTCATTGTTGGTGTATAAAAATGCCTCTGATTTCTGAGTATTAATTTTATATCCTGCCACCTTGCTGAATTCATTTATAAGATCCAGTAGTTTTTTGACTGAGACTTTAGGATTTTCTATATACAATATCATATCATCTGCAAATAATGATAGCTTTACTTCTTCTTTTCCAACTTGAAGAAATAAAATTCTTCTTCTTGTCTGATTGCTGTGGCTAGGACTTCCAGGACTATGTTGAATAAAAGTGGTGAAAGGGGGCACCCCTGCCTTGTTCCTGATCTTAAGGGGATTGTTTTTAATTTTTGCCCATTGAGTATGATATTGGCTGTGGGTTTGTCATAGATGGCTTTTATCATGTTGAGGTATGTTCCCTGTATTCCCACTTTGCTGAGAGTTTTGATCATGAATGGGTGCTGGATTTTATCAAATGCTTTTTCTACATCTATTGAAATTATCATGTGGTTTTTCTCCTTCCTTTCATTTATGTGATGAATAACATTGATAGATTTGCGAATATTGTACCAGCCTTGCCTCCCCAGAATAAATCCCACTTGATCATGGTATATAATTTTTTCCATATATTGTTGGATTCGGTTTGCTAATATTTTGTTGAGGATTTTAGCATCTATATCCATCAGGGATATTGGCCTATAATTTTCTTTCTTTGTGTTGTCTTTGCCTGGTTTTGGAATCAGAATTAGGCTCGCCTCATAAAAGGAGCTTGGAAGTCTTCCTTCCTCTTGAATTTTTTGAAATAGCTTGAGAAGGATAGGAGTTAGTTCTTCTTTGAATAGTTGGTAGAATTCACTTGTGAAGCCATCTGGCCCAGGACTTTTCTTTGTTGGGAGTTTTTTGATAACTGTTTCGATCTCATTTGGTGTAATCGGTCTGTTTAGGTTTTCTGATTCTTCCAGACTGATTTTTGGAAGATTGTATGTTTCAAGGAATTTGTCCATTTCATCTAGGTTGTCTAGTTTTTTGGCATACAGTTCTTCATAGTATTTTCTTACAATCCTTTGTATTTCTGTTGTGTCAGTTGTTATTTCTCCCCTCTCATTTCTAATTTTATTTATTTGAGTCCTCTCTCTCTTTTTCTTGGTGAGTCTAGTTAAAGGTTCATCAATCTTGTTTACCTTTTCAAAAAACCAGCTCCTAGTTTTATTGATCCTCTGTATTGTTTCTTTAGTCTCTATGTCATTTATTTCTGCTCTGATCTTTATTATTTCCTTCCTTCTACTACATTTAGGCTTTACTTGCTGTTCTTTTTCTAGTTCTTTTAGAT
The DNA here is from genome assembly GCF_036850995.1 of Saccopteryx leptura. Classification (NCBI taxonomy): domain Eukaryota; kingdom Metazoa; phylum Chordata; class Mammalia; order Chiroptera; family Emballonuridae; genus Saccopteryx; species Saccopteryx leptura. The sequence goes on along the minus strand of NC_089515.1, from coordinate 26,543,286 downwards.
GCAGGGTTAAGTTGTTTATTTGAGCTTTTTCTAGCTTCTTAAAGTGTGCCTGTAGTGCTATGAACTTCCCTCTCAGTACTGCTTTTGCTGTGTCCCATAAATTTTGAGTTGTTGTATGCTCGTTATCATTCGTTTCTAGGATTTTTTTTATTTCTTCTTTGATCTCATTCTTAATCCATTCGTATTTAACAACCTGCTATTTAGTTTCCATGTGTTTGAAAATTTTTGAGCTTTTCTGTTGTGGTTGATTACTAGTTTCATGCCATTGTGATCAGAGAAAGTGTTTGATATGATTTCAATCTTCTTAAATTTGTTGAGACCACTTTTGTGCCCTAACATGTGGTCTATCCTAGAGAATGTACCATGAGCACTTGAAAAGAATGTATATTCTGCTGCTTTAGGGTGAAAGGTTCTGTAGATATCTATTAAATCGAGTTGATCTAGTGTGTCCTTTAAGTCTGCTGTTTCTTTGTTAATTTTCTTTCTTGAGGATCTATCTAGTGATGTTAGTGGGGTATTAAAGTCCCCTACTATTATAGTGTTGCTGTTGATCTTGCTCTTTATATCCATCAAAGTCTGCTTTATATATTTTGGTGCTCCTATATTAGGTGCATAGATATTTATAATAGTTATATCTTCCTGTTGAATTGCTCCCTTTATCATTATGTAGTGGCCTTCTTTATCTCTTACTATATTCTTTGTTTTAAAGTCCATTTTGTCTGATATAAGTATTGCTACCCCAGCTTTTTTTTCATTTCCATTTGCATGAAATGTTTTTTTCCATCCTTTTACTTTCAACCTATGTGCATCTTTTGTTTTAAGGTGTGTCTCTTGTAGGCAGCATATGTACGGGTCCTGTTTTCTTATCCATGCAGCTACCCTATGTTTTTTTATTGGATCATTTAATCCATTTACATTTAGGGTTATTATTGACATGTAATTGTTTATTGCCATTTTATTCTTTAAAGCTGTATTCCTCTTTTGCTATATTGTTTTCCCACTTTGATCTGTTTACACCATGCCCCTTTACATTTCCTGCAGCATTGGTTTGGTTGTAATGAATTCCTTGAGGTTTTTTTTGTCTCGGAAACTTTTTATTTCTCCTTCAATTTTAAATGATAGCCTTGCTGGATAAAGTAGTCTTGGTTGTAAGTTCTTGCTCTGCATTACTTTGAATATTTCTTGCCATTCCCTTCTGGCTTCAAGTGTTTCTGTTGAGAAGTCTGATGTCATCCTTATGGGGGCTCCTTTGTAGGTGATAGCCTTTTTTTCTCTCACAGCTTTTAATATTTTCTCTTTATCACTTAGCTTTGGTATTTTAATTATGATGTGTCTTGGTGTAGGTTTCTTTGGGTTTCTTTTTAGTGGAGTTCTCTGTGCTTCTTGAATTTGTGAGAGTTTCTCCTGCATTAATTTAGGGAAGTTTTCAGCTATGATTTGATTGAACAAGGTTTCTAGTCCTTGTTCTTTCTCTTCTTCTTCAGGAACCCCTATGATGCGGATGTTATTTCTCTTCATGTCGTCACAGAGCTCTCTAAGAGTTTCCTCAGACTTTTTGAGTCTCTTTTCTTTTTTCTTCTCTGCTTTCATGCCTTCATTCCAGTTGTCCTCCAACTCGCTGATTCAATCCTCAGCTGTATCCATCCTGTTTTTAATTCCTTCCATTGTGGTCTTCATTTCTGATATTGTATTTGTCATCTCCGACTGATTCTTTTTTAATATTTCAATATCCTTTTTTATACTTGCTATTTCTTTATTTAGGTGTTTGTGATGACCATCCATTGTTGTTCTAAGATCCCTAAGCATCCTTACAATCATTATTTTAAACTCTGCATCCGGAAGTTTGATTATTTCCATATCACTCAGTTCATCTCCTGAAGGTCTCTCTTGTGGTTTCATTTGGATTGCACTTCTTTGTCTTCTCATTATGCCTGGGTGTCTGGGTGTTTTCTTTGTAGAGCTGGTTGAGTCTAGGCTTGGTGTTGTCTGTCTCTAGTTTTTACTTGTGTGGTTTCTAAGTCTTCTTGGGTTGGCTTCAGCTATTATTTGTAATCCACTTTAGGATTTGGGCCGCTTTGACGTCTTGATTTGTTTGTTTTCTTAACAGGTGATTGTCTTCTTTGCTGATCTCAGCAGAGGGCTTATTTGAAACTGTATCCAGGAATGCAGTGGGTGTGACCTGAGGCTCTGAAGTCCTCTTCTGCCAGTTAATCTCTCTGGGGGCAGGTTGCTTTCTCAGCTTCAGTAGGGGGAGGTGTATCTCAGATCTCCAAGGAGACCTGAGTTACTGCCCCTTCTCCCCACTTCTTGTTTTCAGCTGTGTCTTGTTGTGCTGATTGGAGCTGGAGAGATGTCTGTATCTCTGTGACCTGGAAGTACTTTTGTATTTTGCTTTGTGGAAGGATCAGCCTCTCCCCCAGTTATGGCCACCTCCAGCACTGAATGAGTCAGCTTTTTATGTCATCACCTATATTCCTCTCCCCCTCACCATCCGTCTCTCTCTTTCTCCTTTCTTTTTGGAAGACAAGCGGGCCCTTTCAACACACCTTGTTCCCTGCTCTTTATCCTTGGAATTGAGAGCCCAGCCTCACCTCCCCCCCCCCAGTTCCTGTAAGCAGGGGAGATTCAGGCGCTCCCTACCAGGTTTTTTGTGGCTTCTTCTTTGCTCCTTGATTTTTGAAAGCTGTTCTTGTAGTCCAGATTTGGTTTTTCACGCTGATTGTTCATAAATTAGTTTATAATCCAGTTCGGTGGTGTGAGCTGGGAGTCTGTATGTCTGCCTACTCTGCTGCCATCTTCAGGTCCATCTGTCATATTTTTAAATAGGTTTTCAATTTCTTTCTTTTTCTCTTCTTTTGGCACCCCCATGATGGGAATGTTGGTATTCTTGAAGTGGTCCCAGAGGCTCCTTACACTACTTTCATTTTTTAAAATTCTTTTTTCTTTTTGTTGTTCTGATTGGGTGTTTTTTGCTTCCTTATATTCTAAATCACTGATTTGAATCTCCATTTTCTCTACTCTACTGTTGATTCCCTATAAATTGTTTTTCATTTCAGTTAATGTATTCTTCATTTCTGACTGGGTTTTTTTTTTTTTATGGTTTCTGTGTCATTTTCCATGCTGTTGAAGTTCTCACTAAGTTCCTTGAGCATCCTTTTTTCTTTTTTTTCCGAAGCTGGAAATGGGGAGGCAGTCAGACAGACTCCCGCATGCGCCCGACCGGGATCCACCTGGCATGCCCACCAGGGGGCGATGCTCTGCCCATCTGGGGCGTCGCTCTGCTGCAACCAGAGCCATTCTAGTGCCTGAGGCAGAGGCCACAGAGCCATCCTCAGCACCCAGGCCAACTTTGCTCCAATGGAGCCTTGGCTTCGGGAGGGGAAGAGAGAGACAGAGAGGAAGGAGAGGGGGAGGGGTGGAGAAGCAGATAGGCACTTCTCCTGTATGCCCTGGCCGGGAATCAAACAGGGACTCCCGCACGCCAGGCTGACGCTCTACCACTGAGCCAACCGGCCAGGGCCTGAGCATCCTTTTAACCATTGTTTTGAACTCTGTATCTGGTAGTTTGCTTGCTCCATGTCATTTAGTTCTTTTTCTGGAGATTTTTCTTGTCCTTTCATTTGGAACCTATTTCTTTCTCTCCACAGTTTGGCTGCTTCCCTATGTTTGTTTCTTGTATTAGGTAGAGCTGCTACATCTCCTGGACTTGGTAGAGTGCCTAATGTTGTAGGGTGTCCTGCAGGGCCCAATGGCACAGCCTCCCTAGTCACCTGAGCAGGGTGCTCCCCAGGTGTACCCCTGTGTGGGCTGTGTACACTGTCCTGTTGTAGTTGAGCCTTGATTGCTGTTGGCATCATTGGAAGGGACTGACAACCCCCCCCCTCCAGCTGATCAGCTTCAAGGACCAGCTGTGAGTATAGCAGAGGAGTTGCTGTCCGGGAGTTGACCTAAGGAGCAGGACTTGCTTCAGTGGTGCTTTGGTGCTCACTGAGTCCACCCCTTGAGTGTGTCACTCACAGAAGTGGTAGGGTTGTAATCTGGCATGGTCTAAAGCTGGCTCTGGGGCCTCATAGGAGGTGCAATGTCAGCCACAACCTGTGCCCTGCTTGGGGCCACCCAACACAAGCTACAGAGTGATATGTGGATGGCTGCTACTTGTGCTGAGATTGGAGGTGCCCAGGAGAGGCCAAGCCAAGAACGGAGGCTGGCTGCCACTAGTGCTGGGCCTGTGGCCACTTAGCAAGAGGTATGGGGTATGCAGGGGCCAGATAATGCTTGTTAAAGATTTTAGGAAAGTCCAAATCAAGAGGCGAGAGGCCATTTTGTATGGAAAAACCACTGGAAACAGCTTTGGTGGGCCTGCAGTTAGGTGGGGCAGAAGCCTCAGGGAATCCCCAGGGCAGAGCTAACCCTGTAAGCCAGGTTGATGGAGACTCAGATATGGCACTCACCTGCCACCTCTGTGTGGGGGTGGGGGGAGAGGTGTGGTCTCAGAAAAGGAACCTTTACCAGCACTTTTATCTGACAGAAAGCTGTCCCCCACCAGCTCTTGCCTTTATGCCAGACATTTCAGTTCCTCCCTGTATGTCCCTGGTTACTTTCATGGTGCTGCCCCAGTGCTTGAGCTCAGACAGAGTGAGTCCAAGTAAGTCCATGTGTGGGCCCTTTAAGGGGAGCTGCCTGGGACTCCAGCAGCTGTCCATTTCACTCAGCCACAATCCCCGCTGGTTTTCACAACCAGAAGTTATGGCAACTCTTTTTCCTGGCTCTGCAACCCTGGGCTGGGAGGCCTGGTGTTGGGTTGGGACTTCTTGCTCCTCAGGGGCACCTCTACAGCCAAGATACCACTCCCAATTTTTACCTAACAGAATGTAAGTGTAGGACCAGCTCGTTCTGCCACTCTGTCCCTCCTATGAGTCTCAATGTGGCTTCTTCTTTAAATCTCTAGTTGTAGGAATTTCACTCAGCCCAACTTCAGGTGGTTCTAAATGATGTTTGTTCTGTAGTTTAGCTGTGATTTTGATGTTAAAGTTCTATTTTCTACATATTTCTTGAATTCAACTTCAGTGTGATTCTACCCAGCAAGTTACCCACTTGGGTCTCCCCCAGTTAGAAAACAGAGCCAGAAGGAGGTTTACTAGGCATAGTTCTCTTGATTGCTACTTTTTGGTACCTCTCTTCTGTACCTTTAGCCTCAGGAGAAATGTAATAAAACTCATGAAGGTATCTGGGGTTTTGTGAGTTGAGTATATTGAAATTTAAGAACTAAAGACTTTTTTTTTGTTTTTTTTTTTGTTTTTTTTTTTTTAATTTTATTTATTCATTTTAGAGAGGAGAGAGAAAGGGAGAGAGAGAGAGAGAGAGAAGGTGGGGAGGAGCTGGAAGCATCAACTCTCATATGTGCCTTGACCAGGCAAGCCCAGGATTTCGAACCAGCGACCTCAGCATTTCCAGGTCGATGCTTTATCCACTGCGCCACCACAGGTCAGGCAAGAACTAAGGACTTTTGAACATGCTTAGAAGTTCAGGCTGAGCCTCAGGTTTGTTCTTGCACACATTCTATTTAACACGTTTGTTCTCCTAATACTGAGTTTCCCACACTGAACAGAGATGACAATTGTTTTTTGCTTAGCATTAATCATATTCTGATGCTTTCCTGGGGCTCAGGATTCTCTATGTGGTTGGCTGCCTAAAAGCCAAGTAGTTCCTGGCTGACAGTACATACTCTTATTTTCTATTAGCCCTTGAGAAACTATTCCACTATTCCTTCCTTGGAGTTCTGAGAATATATTTCCCAGATTCTTCCTTGGTTTCAGGGAAATAGCCAGCTCAGGGGAATCCTGGGATGTTAACCTATTGCCCAACTCCCCCTAGAAGCCAACACTAACTTGTAATTTCTTAAGAGCAAAAGTTAAAAGTGGTATGTGGACAAGGATATTGTTATAAACAAATGTAATTTTGAAGCCCAAGATCTTTTTCTGGTCTATATGTTCTTAATGGGGCCCTCAGACAGATGTCCTCCTCCATTGACAGGAATGATCTTAGTTCTGGTTCCCCAGAAAGCAAATCTTGAGACAAGGATTGTTTGGGATGTTATCCCAGAAAACACAGTGAGAGAGAAGGGAAGCAAAAGAAGGGAAGGGAAGTGAGAGAAGGGAAGGAAAGGGCATAAAGTGTGATCAACAAGTGGGTTACTACTGAGGGCAACTAGGGCTCAATCCCACTGCAGCCCTTCATTAAGACTGAAAAAGCCTGACCAGGCAGTGGCACAGTGGATAGTGTGAACCTGGGACACTGAAGAGCCAAGTTCAAAACCCCTAGGTTGCTGGCTTGGGCATGGGTTCATCTGGCTTGAGCAAGGGCTCACCAGCTTGAGTGTGAGGTTGCTGGCTTAAACGTGGGATCATAGACATGACCCCATGGTCGCTGGCTTAAGCCCAAAGGTTGTTGGCTTGAACGAGGAGTCACTGGCTTGGCTAGAGCCCCCTAGTCAAGGCACATGTGAGAAAGCAATCAATGAACAACTAAGGTGCCACAACAAAGAACTGATGCTTCTCATCTCTCTCCCTTCCTGTCTGTCCCCCACCCCTCTCTATCTCGCTTAAAAAAACACTGAACAAAATACACCTCAGAATTATTCCACTGAAAGAAAGGGAAGCAGGGTATTTATCCTCTAACTCCTGGCCCTCACAGGCTACAGCTTGCTTCTGAGTTAACTCTGTGGCCTTTTTCAGCCTGCCCTGCTAGCTGAGCTCACTCTAGGCACCAGAAGACTCCATGAGGCAGAAAGACCTGTGAAATTGTACAAGAACTGTCTTCAGGTCACATTTGGTGTGGCCAAGGGTAAATGGGTGAGGTATCATCATCTGCTACAGGGGGAGATTTATATTCCAAATCATCCAAGCAGAGTCAATAAAATATTTCTCTGTGATTTGACATATTGATGCTATTGATATATTGATGGGAACCATAAGTATGGTGCAGGCTGGAGCTGTTTACAGCCTTTGTTCCTGGCTGCTTGGGAAAAAATATCAGAAATGGATTCATTAGTTTGGATTTTTATTGATGTAATGTTCAGGAGAGGTCTGGGCCAGAGACAGAAATAGGGAAATCATCTTGACATTATATACAATAATAGTAGAAGTAATGAAGAATCACTTAGTAGTAGTTGCTTCTTTAGTCTGTGCCTTGACCCGGCAAGCTCAGAGTTTTAAACCGGTGACCCCAGCATTCCAGGTTGATGTTTTATTTACCGTGCCACCACAGGTCAGGCTAATGAGGATTCACTGTAGTGGTGTCAGCAGAAAGTCATCTCATTGGCTTTACCTACAGAAAATTGTCTTCAAGTAAAAAGTGGATGTAAGGCAGGACTGAAGAGCCAGCTGCTTTGGAGACTATCACGTGTCATCGCCAAATCTTTTCTTTCTAAGTGTGCCATAATGAGAAGTGGACTTCTACCAGTGACCCTGGGGTAGCTCAGAGCTACCCCAACAAGTAGAAGTAGAGTGTGAAAATGTATTTAACTATGACAAGTAGCCTCCTTTCCCTTCACTGGTTTTTGATGATAATTTTTACAGCAGCTTATATATGAAATGACTTCTTTTCTAGTATTATAGATTCTATTAGCATGAGTGTGGCATTTATCCTCTCATACCCCAGAAGACCCATCTAGTCACTTCGTGATTACACAAACCTATACATGTGATAAAATTTCAATTATAAACACACACATGAATACATGTAAAAATCAGTGAATTGTGAATAAGGTCCATAGTTTAGTCAATAGTTTTGTAGCAATGTCAATGTCCTGGCTTTGATAATTCTACTATGGTTTATAAATAAAATATTATCAATGGGGCAGGGTGGGTAAAGGGTAGTAGAAACTTTCTGTGTTATTTTTGCAAATCCTACACAAGTCTAAAATTATTTCAAAAGTTTTTTTTTAATCTAGGGAAAAAAAATGCTTGCAGAGCTGACCATCTTAGAATCTTAGGCTATAAAATATTTACTTAATATCTAAAATTTTAAAAACTGACAATAAGTGTTGACAATGATATGGTGCAGTGGGAACTCTCATAAGCTGCTGGTGACAAGGTATACTGACACAGTCACTTTGGGAAAAATGGTTTGGTAATACTAATGTTGAATGTATGCATATTACATGAAGTGGTAATTCTACTCATACGTGTATTCCAATTCATATAAAAGTCAAAAGCAGGTAAAATTATCGAGTTAGAAGTAAATTAGCCTGACCAGGTGGTGGCGCAATGGATAGAGTGTTAACCTGGGACACTGAGGACCCAGGTTTGAAACCCCAAGGCTTGAGTGCTAGCTCACCAGCTTGAGTGCTGGTTGCTGGCTTGAGTGTGGGATCATAGACATGACCACATGGTCACTAGCTTGAGCCTAAAGGTCACTCATCTGAAGCCCAAGTTCGCTGGCTTGAGCCCAAGGTTTCTAGCTTGAGCAAGGGGTCAATGGCTCAGCTGGAGCCCCCCAATCAAAGCACATATGAAAAAGCAATCAATGAACAACTAAAAGTGCTGCAACTATGAGTTGATGCTTCTCATCTCTCTCTCCCTTCCTGTCTATCTGAACCTGTCTGTCTGTCCCTCTCATGTGCACTAAAACAAAACAAAACAAAACAAAACAAAATGAATTAATAAAGAGAAAGGATCAATTATTGGGAGGAGGCATGATGGGAGCTTCTGAAGGTGTTATTTGTAATGTTGTTTCTTTTTCTTTTGTGACAGAGACAGAGAGAGGGACAGGTATGGACAGACAGGAAGGGAGAGAGATGAGAAGCATCAATTCTTCATTGTGACATCTAACTTGTTCACTGATTCCTCTCTCATATGTGCCTTGACCAGGGGGCTACAGCAGACCGAGTGACCCCTTGCTCAAGCCAGAGACCTTGGGCTCAAGCTGTTGAGCCTTGCTCAAACCAAATGAGCCCACGCTAAAGCTGGCGACCTTGGGGTTTCAAACCTAGGCCCTCTTCATCCCAGTCTGACGCTCTACCCACTGTGCCACCACCTGGTTAGGCTGTAATGTTGTTTCTTGATTTGGATTATGAACACATGAATGTTCATTTGTAGTAATTAATTGAGCTATATAGCTACTTTGTGCACTTTTCTGCTTGTGTGTTACACTTTTTTAAATTAAATTTTTTTTTTTAGTGAAGTGAGAGGCAGGGAGGCAGAGAGACAGACTTCTACATGCCCCCAGATCGGGATCCACCCAGCAAGGGTGGATTACCTACTTGGTAATGCTCTGCTCATCTGGGGCTACTGCTCTGTTGCTTAGCAACAGAGCTATTTCAGTGCCTGAGGTGAGGCCATGGAGCCATTCTCAGCACCTGGGGCCAACTTGTTTGAACCATTCGAGCCATGGCTGCAGGAGGGGAAGAGAGAGAGAGAGAGAGAGAGAAGTAGGAGGGGGAAGGGTTGTGAAGCAGATTGATACTTCTCCTGTGTGTCCTGACCAGGAGTTGAACCCGGGACTTCCACACGCTGGGCTGATGCTCTACCGCTGAGCAAACCGGCCAGGGCCATGTGTTATACTTCAAACCAAAATAAAAGTAAAAGGAGTCTAAATGATTTAAGTATCCTTTTTAAGTTTATCAATACAGATGTGGCCAAGCCATCAGGTCAGATGAAGCTACAGTATCCATCTCAAAGGGGGATGGGAAAATAGGGGTGAAGGACAGGGAGTTGCCTCTTGGGATATAAGAAAAGTAATCTGAGGAAATTTTTGCCTGATTTATTTCTGCATGTTTTAAAGCCCATTCAACTAGCCTTAATGCCTAGGTATTCCAGAGAGCTAGTCTCCTGGGTATTCCAGCTTTCATTTGGTAACAATATAGCTGAATTATAATGCTTATCTTCCCACCTGGCTTTCCCAGCTTCCTACATTTATCTCAGCACCCTAATTTACCTATGAAATAGTTTCTACTTTATTATGATAAGTCATTTTACAAAATAATAGTGGGTATTATACTCAACCATTTGCTCATTCCACATTCTCTTAGGGTGTTTATTGATGATATATATGATAAATATTTACATGGTTGTGATCAGTATCCATATACTTCTCCTTTTCACTTAACCTTATTTCCCTATGCACATTTTTCACTTTGACTGAGTTTACCTATTTGTCATAATAGGTAGCTACAAGGTATTCTATCTTAATTATCTAGTTGGGCCTTTTTTTCTTTGATTTATCTGATGCTCATGTTCAGAGGAAGCACAATTCCTCTGTATCCATCACTAATAGGTCAATCTAGGCCATTTATTTCACTTCTGCTTCTTCCTTGAAGTTGCAACTCCACTATTTTCACCAGCTGTATCAAAACAGGGCTAAAACCCTGACCAGATAGCTCAGTTGGTTGGAGCATCATCCCAAAGCACTGAGGTTGCTGGTTTGATCCCTGTTCAACAAATTTTAACTTCACTCTCTTCATCTGAATCTAGTCTCCCTCAGGCAGACTTGCAAAGAATACCGCCACCTGGCTTCTTTCCTGGCAGTACTCACTTGATCTAGATAAAGAATCCTTTCTCACCTGACCTGTGGTGGCGCAGTGGATAAAGCATCGACCTGGAAATGCTGAGGTTGCCGGTTCGAAACCCTGGGCTTGCCTGGTCAAGGCACATATGGGAGTTGATGCTTCCAGCTCCTCCCCCCTTCTCTCTCTCTGTCTCTCCCTCTCCTCTCTAAAAAAAATGAATAATAAAAAAAAAAAAAAATTAAAAAAAAGAATCCTTTCTCTGTGGCCCAACAATTTTGCATGACCCACTCAAACTGACTAAACATTTTCAAAGTATGAATATGCAAAATATTTAGTAAGTTTATGATGCAAATAGATGTTACTAAATGTGTTTTGGAGTCTTAATAGATAGTGGCAGATAATGAAGATCTGGGTACGTATCTAAACTTCCAAATTGTGTCTTAGGCAAACAATTCCCTTCTAAAAATATTTTCACAATTATGTGGTGTTTCCCTGGAACAAAATCTCTACTTAATAAAAGCAGATTTCCTATATAATCAAACACCTACTATATGCACGATATTGTTCTCACCACCCACCACAAGCCCACCAGAGGGCGCTCGTTTCCCGTCTATCTAGTCTTCTGCATCAGCGACACAGAAAATCCAGGTTAAACTTGATTTTCACTCAGGAAATCTTTTACATTTAACCCAAATATTTACCAAGAATTTTCTATGCTGTCAGGCGCGGGGCTTGGTTCGCAAGATACAGTGGCGAGACACAATTCCTAATATTAGACGCTTGAAGCATAGCAAAGATTGAACATAAGCAACCGGCTACAATAAAGTGGGGTGGGGTAAGAGTTTCTAGGTCTGCGAAGTTTAAATACTGGCGCCAAGCCTTAGAAACGGGTAACAATTCATTAAGAGGCCTGACTGCTTCCGCTCTGTATCCTGGGCATTGATCTCCGCCCTCAAGGCATTCTGTAAATCAGAGCCAGAGGCCTCTCCTTGGGTGAGTGGCTCCATTAGTCAACTTCCTCAATTTCAAGTCTCTCCTACCCCCTTTACACCCTCCACCCCCAGCGCTTCCTGTAGTTCTCTTATAGTTCGTTTCTGCCTCGGGTCGACATTTCAATAGCCCTAAGACCAAGAATAAGAGTTCATCCATGACTTCCAGCTATATCTGGCTCCGCCCATTCTTTTTCCGGTTTAAAATCCGCGGGCTTTTCCTGTTCTGAATTCCTAGACTTCCTGTTCTAATTCCCGCGACAGTTGAGAGACAACGCGTGAAGTTCGCTTCTTGTTCTTTTGAATTTGAGAGACCAAGGTGACGGTATCTGTCTTCGCCCACCTCATCAGACTCTTCCAGCCAGGAGTGGCGTGTACACTGGTAGGGACCCCTACGTGAAAGGTATTAGACGTGTTGAAGCCCGGAGAGAAAGTTCCGAACCACACTCGGGAACTTGACTCTCCGAGCACCCAGTACGCATGCGAAGCCGAGGGCCCGCCCCGAACTTTTGCGTTGGCCAGTAGGCTCCCTACTGGAGTCGCCCCACCCCCGGCCAGGTCATTCTGGGCGGAGCCTGACTACAGCCCTAGTCCCGGCTGCAAATCTGTTTCCGCACGCCCCCCACGGAAACAGTAATTGAAGCGCGGCTTCTGTAAACTGCTTGGGGCTGACAGGGCCGGCGGGCGGGGTGGGGCGGAGCCTGGCAGACCCCCCAGTAAGGTGGGCGGGCCTCCCGAAAAGCTCTCCTCCCCGTCCCCAGCCCAAAGTGCCACGGTGGCGGCGCTGGTGGCGGCTCAGAGATTGTACGCCTCCGGCCCTGCTATCCTTGTAACCATAACCTGTAATCTGTACGCGAGAGGCGGGGTCCCGCCCACCTCTCCCTGTGGCCGCTTTTCGGTTTGGACCCTTAATCACCCGGCTCATCCGAGGTTAAAGCACCTGCCGGATGTAGGGAGGGAGGAGGAGGCCAGATGTGGGGAGACTGATGTAAGCTCCCAGTCTCTGGTCGGCGCCTTTGTGGGAAGCTGGATGAACAAGCCTGCAATCATTCCCAGGAAGCCAGTTTGGGGTTGCGTGGCCCTGCCCTATAGGAGCGCCCGACTTGGCACCAGAGCTCCTACCCCGGGACTGGAAAATCAGACGGGACAGGGCCTAGGCTGTCAGCCAACTCTTCGAACTTCGCTGCCATCCCCCTACCCCTACTCTCAACCCTCATCTCACCCCGTCGCTGGTCCTCTTCCAGCTTCGGTGTCCAGTTACGGCCTCTCTATTCTCACTGTGACTTTGGCCCAGACTGAGTGAAGTGGCCCAGGAGGGTCCCTTGCAGACGCATAAAATTAGCAGCTTCAGGACGAAGGAGATGGTGTGGGGTGGGGGTGGGGTGCGACATCTAGGGGCGGGGAGAGGGGCGGAGGAGCTCCTCTCTGAATCCAAGCCCCTGGGCTCTCTCCGAGATCCTCAAGCAGAATCAGAGGTGGCTGGCGGACCCAGCCGATTGTTCTCTGCTTTCTTTCCACTGCCTGTTTTTTTCGGACTGGAGTCTCGGCTGCTCTGAAGGGCTTAGTTCTGGACACTAGGTGAGCGCTCTGGACCTCAGGACATCACCCACTTTCCTTCCTACCCTTACTTACAATTCCTTCTCATGGGGCCGTCCATTCCCATGCACCTCTAGGGCAAGAAACTTTAAAGTTGGATGGTATGTAGTGTTGGTGCTGGTGTGTGTGTGTGTGTGTGTGTGTGTGTGTGTGCGCGCGCGCGCGCGCGTATGCCATGCCGTGCCAGGGCTTTATTACCCCTTCTTCTTGCCCCTCTCTAAACGCCCCCCCCCCAGAACAGCCCAATCAATTACCACCCAGCATAACTGAATAACCCATAAAGGGTCACTATTCCGTGGTGTTGAGGGTCTACTTGACTCCAAAGTAGCAGGGGAGGGGACAGTCCTAGAGTCAAACTTTGATACGAGAACAGTGAGGTAGGTTGCTTCTGACATCCTAACCTGGCTTCCCTCCCTGGCAGGGTGCACGAACCCACCACTGATGCCCCGAGTGCTCGCAGGGCTCCCAGCTAACTATGCCACAGCCGCCCGCAGCTACCTTGGTGCTGCCCCTGCTACTGCTACTGCTGGTGGTGTGGGCGCCGCCCCCAACTGGCGCACTGCCGTCCCCAGGCCCGGATTACCTGCGGCGCGGCTGGCTGCGGCTTCTGGCGGAGGGCGAGGGCTGCGCTCCCTGCCGGCCAGAGGAGTGCGCCGCGCCGCGGGGTTGCCTGGCTGGTCGGGTGCGCGACGCTTGCGGCTGCTGCTGGGAATGCGCCAACCTCGAGGGCCAGCTCTGCGACCTGGACCCCAGTGCCCACTTCTACGGGCGCTGCGGCGAGCAGCTTGAGTGCCGGTTGGACGCAGGCGGTGACCTGAGCCGCGGAGAGGTGCCGGAGCCGCTGTGTGTCTGCCGCTCGCAGCGTCCACTCTGCGGTTCCGACGGCCGCACCTACTCGCAGATCTGCCGTCTGCAGGAAGCGGCCCGTGCTCTGCCGAACGCCAACCTCACTGTGGCGCACCCAGGGCCCTGTGAATCGGGTATGGGTCTTCTATCCACAGCACTTGGGGTACCTCGAGGCATTGCTCCCTGGCCTCCGACGGCATTGGCTCCTGGCCAGCGGAGCAAAAAAGATGAGGCCTGGAATCCAGTATGAGCCCATTCTCGCTGCTGGTGTGCAGAGGTCACCACTTGAAGGGACCCACTGGCAGGGACCAACTGTCTGAGGGAGTAGACACATAGCCAATTGTTGGCCTCAAAACTGAGAAAGTGAAGAGACCCCCCAGACTTTGCCCTAGACAGCTGGGGCCCAGGCAAGGGAGACTTAGGTTCCTGTGACATGCAATCGGGTTTCTAGCAAGCTGTGTACCTCGATTAGTGAAGGAGAGGACTCTTTTAACTTTTCGCCCACCCCAGGAGTCTCAGGGCCATTCAAGCCTCAAGTTTTATTTGGCAGCTTTAGTAACTTTCACTTCCTGAGCCCCTTTGACGAGTCTGGCTGGGCTGAGGCTGCCAGGAAAACAAACACCCTGTGGGGGTCCCAACACTTTCTCCCACAACTCCGGGCTTTCTGCCTGCTGCCCAGGTTGGTTTCAGTTTCTCTGCTTTTGCCATTTGAGACATGCCACCACCTCCTCCCACCCCCACCATGAGGTGGGGTGCCCACGGGCAGCTTTTTGGGCCTTTGGCAACTGAACCTGGTTAGAAAAAGGGGAGGGTGGAGGAGGGAGGTGTTGGTTACAAATAAAGGGACAGGGCCTAGAGAGTGAAATGAGGACAGGGGAGCAGTCAGGAACAGAATGTGGCTGCCGAGCTGCGGTGTGGGTCTGTGTGCTTGTTTGTGCATCTCGTCTGCATGTCGTACATCCCCACCTCTGCATTTGCACTCGTGTGTACGTGTGTCCACAAGTACATGGTCATGTTGTGTTCATGGAGGTGTATTTACCTCAGTATATATTGTGTTCCTCAACAAACATGTTCACAATGGTTCATATTACGGGGTCCTTGCGAGGCTGGATGTGCCATCCTGTTCTCAGGCCTCCCACCTCCACCCCCACCCCCAGAGCCCCAGATCATGTTGCACCCATACGACATTTGGAATGTGACTGGGAAGGACGTGATCTTTGGCTGTGAGGTGTTTGCCTACCCCATGGCCTCCATTGAGTGGAGGAAGGACGGCTTGGACATTCAGCTGCCAGGAGATGACCCTCACATCTCTGTGCAGGTAGGGGAAGGGAGCAGAGCTTCCCCAGGGGCAGCCCAGGACCTACCTAGAAGGACCCTGCTGACTCCTTCTCTGGTTACAGTTTAGGGGTGGACCCCAAAGATTTGAGGTGACAAGTTGGCTGCAGATTCAGGCTGTGCGTCCCAGTGATGAGGGCACCTACCGTTGCTTGGCCCGAAATGCCCTGGGCCAGGTGGAGGCCCCAGCTAGACTGACTGTACTCACACCTGGTAAGGGGGAGCCCTGAGCTTTGAGGGCAGAGGGGAGTGGTGGCAGATTGAGGCCTTTGTGTGTATCCATGTGTGTATGTGCATGGGAGTGCACATTGCAAGCATGGCTTGCCCACAGGCTGGGAGACGTGGGCACTGACAACCCCTCTTTCTTGTTCTCTCTTCTTTGCCCACATGTTTGTAGACCAGCTGAACTCCACGGGCATCCCCCAGCTACCGTCCTCGTACCTGGTTCCTGAGGAAGAGGCCGAGAGTGAAGAGGGCGAGGATTACTACTAGGTCCGGAGCCCTGGCCCGTGGGGGTGGGTGAGTGGGGATAGTGTTTATCCCTGCTCTTGAAAAGATCTGGAAAGGGGGAGCAGGGCCCCGTCTCATACTACTTTAATGCCTTTAGTAGGGGAGACAAAAATTAGAGGAAGGTAAGGAGAGAGGCAGAGACTAGGGGATAGAGTGGTGGGATGCAAAGGGGCCCATGGAGGGAGATGTATGGACCAACTAGGAAGAAGGCAACAGCTGCTTGCTGGCCCCTAGGCTGAGGTGTGGGTGGGGGTGGGGTGGAGCAGACACAAAAAAGTGCAGACAATAGGTTCCTCCCTTGCTTCCCGGCAGCCCTCCTTCCACTCCTGCTCAGCCAGTCTTCCTAACTGTCCTTTGCACAGCTCCTGCCGTTAGTTTCCTATTCCCCAGTCTTTGCCTTGCCTCAGTTTGCCCTTTCTCAAAATTAATTTAGCAATTTCCCTCTCTACTAAGTCCCAGTTGCACTTACTAACTGCATTCCTTTTTGCTGTTCGCCATCTGCTGTCTAGGCAAGCACAATGGAGCACGGTTTAGTTCAATGCAGTAAGATGGGCGTTTGGTCATGTCTAATTTCTCCTGTCATTCTGGAAACTCCGTATCTTATACCACTTTGTATTGGACAGTGCCTAGCACAGGACTAGGCACAGTAAACACACAATAAAGGTTTATGAACAGATGCACAGGTGGTTCATGCAGATGTGCACATGAAGACTGCGTTTCATGGTAGTAAGACTCTGGCTTCCAGAAGCTGTAGGTCCTGCTCTCTGAGCATATGTCTGCCAGATGTACAGAGAGGATGCTAGAGCTCCCCCACCCCCCACCCCTGCCCTCTAGGGAGGAAGGCTGGAGCCTTCTGGGTGGAGGGAGGGTATCCCCCAAGGCTGCACTCCACTGGGGCTGGTCTAGAGATAAATTACCTGCCCCTGTTGATCTCACTCTGGTCCCCTGCCCTGGCAGAGTGGGAAATGGTCTATGTGGGTAGGGCACAGTGTGGAAACATAAACTGGGTGGAGGAAGGGAAAAGTTTGGCTACCTGCATGGGCCACACCCTAGGATTCCTAGGAATCCACCCATTTCCCTGCTGAACACAGTCACAGTAAGCTGGTTCCTCATCTGCCCCATCTGCGGCCTGTTCTTTCTGATAGAGGGTCCATCATGGAGCCAGACTCTTTCACTCCTCAGACCTCTCTGTACACACTCCTTGCCTAGCCAAGGGACACTGGTGAGGCGCAGTGTTTATTGACTGATTGAAGAAGATGAAAGCTTAAGTTCTGGAGCCATGTGGGATGGCAACGGCCTGCGCGCCTGGGCTACGCCTGGAGCCTGGCGCCACCGCGGGTAGGATCGCAGTTGGTTCAGTGTCTGAGCTTGTTCTCTGGCGCCCAACGCAGGAGCCCAGCCTCTTGAGAGGGGCGTGGTCCAGAACCCCAACCCCAGGGCTTGGGCGCCCCTCTCACGTAACAGCAAGGCTCGTCCAGAAGTCGCAGCAGAGGACTGCTCTCATTGCCTGGCTGGATCCCCGCAGCCCAGGAGCTGTGCTCAATAGACTTGGGGCGGATTCCAAGGCGACCACGGAAGTAGGAGTGGGGGTGTGAGTGGCGTGGCCGGGGAAGGAGGTCGTGCTGTTCCGCCTCCAGACCAGGAGGTCTGCTCCACGCTGAAAGAGGGGACAGGGTCTGGGTCCTGCAGCAGCCTGGGAATCCGCCCTGGCTCCTTGTTGGCGGGGTACTCCCGACCAGCAGGGCTCGAAGGTGCCCACTGGTAGCCCCATTGATCTTATCGCGCCCACCTGCAGAACAGAGGCTCCACCCTACCCTAGAGGGTCACACGCATCCCCGGGGACCCCGCACTACTCGATCGCTTTTGCAGCAGGTTCGGGTTCAGCCGCTTGACAGCCTCCGTTTCCTCAGCCGCGGCCCTCCTGGTTCAGACCCGGCAGCTCGGAATAAGAGGAACTCCTGCTGCGCCCTCTACCCGCCGCCGCCCCGCCCCCGCCGCAGCTCCAGCGGACGGACTTTAATAACGTCGCTGGAAAGTGACACGCGATTTATTATTAAAGTAATGCGGGGACGGGAAAGGTTTAATAAACGTGCCGCGATGCCGAGGAATATTCGCCGCAAATAAATGAGAGCACGGGCGGTGTTTTAATAAATAATTTCCCGCCGCTCCCAGGAGAGGAGAGGGGAAGAGGAGGGGGAGCTGAACTGCTGCCAGAATTCCCGGCTTCTCCCCACGGGTTTCCAAGCTCTCTCCTCATTTTTCGTCCTAAGTTGCTCACGCCCGACATGTGAGTTTCCAGGAAAGCTGACTCCGAGCGGCCCAGGAGACGGGAGAGCCTGTGTCCCGCCTCACTTCCCCACCTCCGGGATTTTAAGTAGTTTACTTGAAATGAGTGAATGCGCTTCCCTCTGTCCTTAGCTGCCTGCATACTTAGAATATCCCTAGGTGACAGGACCTAAACTTTTGAGCCTCCTCCCCCCACCCCCCTTGAGTCTTCTCTGAACCAGAGATCCGGAGTCAAGACCGGCCCGGGGCAGGAAGTGTTAACGGGGACCAGCCTCTTTAAAGCCAAGGGTCCTAGGTCCCAGGGCCCAGCCATTCTCCCAGCTTTAGGCTGACCTGGGCTAGATGTTCAGGGCAGGGCGTACAGAGTAGCCGAAGGGACCTATGTACCGGTGTGTAGGTGTCACGTGTGTGCAAATGACCCCTCATTTTCTTCTTGGGCATTTTTGGGGGTGGGGCTATTAAGTCTGGCTGCTCGTTACTATGAAGTCCCGGGTTGGGAGGGCCCTTGAGCCTGGTCTGGACCTACGGAGCCCTGGGGAAGCCCACACCCCGGCTCGCAGGTGAACAACGTGGATGTGAGTTCAAGCTGAGCAGAATTGGAGCCTCAAGGGGGAGTTCGCCCTTTCTACAGAAGCCCGGAGGCCTGAGAGTACGAACTGGATTTTGGAGAGGGCTGAGATTGTAGCCTTTGGGGACCAAGGACACGCCCACCCAACTGGAGGGTAGGGGAGGGAGGGGCAAGCTCGTGGGATGCGCTAGCTTCGAAAGTTTTGTACCTCGGACAAAAAGAGTTGGCGTCTCTGGCGACACTTCTGGCAACACTTGGAAGTACAGGAAGTGGTGAAAGAGTGCTATCTGGCGGTTATTTCAGGATACGGCAGCCAGATCTGGGCCAGGGACCTTAAGACAGTCAAATAGGCTGGAAATTTTTTAGTAAAAATGTATTTCGATTTGTATTTGTTTATGTATGTGAAGGTATATGTGCATGTGTAGTATATATGTGATATGTTTGTATGATATGTAATATATGTCATGTTTATTATAGTGATATGTGTCTATATGTACTATATATGTATAAGGTATATGTATAAATGAACATATTACATCGCAATATATGTGATTACCTAAACGCATACACATGTATGTGATAACCATATAAGTGCTCAAAAGTTATATGTGTATATAGCTGTATATATACATTTATTTGCAAGTATATATTTTATTATGTGTCATTCTTTCAGCAAATATTTCTTATATTTCAGGACTGGAGATACAGAGCAAAAAACCCCACATTATTTCTGCCCTCAAAGAGCTTATATTCTATACTAAGATGTGCATGTAAATAAGTTATATATGTGTATGTTTACAGGCTTATATGTGTATGTATGTATAACTCTGTTTATGAATGTATGTATAAGGACTAGACAGGTTTAAACACTCTGATGGGATGAGGATTCCCTTAGGCAGCTAAGGACAGGGAAAGAAGCTGGAGATATAGACTGATTACCTTCTAGGATATATTTTGGTTATTTCATCAGTCTCTGAGTGACTATATTCTTTCTAAAATGGGGAACAGCTATGCAAGTACACTTAGAGTAAGGAAATGTGAATGATGATCAAGTCTCACCTCTCCACTGAATGAAAAGCATCTTAGGAGGAGGAATGATGGGCTGGGGATGGGTGGGAATGGGGTCTGAGAGGCTGGGGTCTGGGGGTAGGAATAGGTTCTTGGAGGGCAGTGGTGAGGCCATTTAGAGACTGAGAGGGATCAGGTCTGGGAGGTAGTGATTGGATCTCTGGGATTCAGTTGCAGATAATGAGGGTGGTTTGAGAACTCTTGGGGGAAGGATAGGTTGGTGGGTAGAGATGGAGCCTGAGGGGAATAATGAGGTAAAAGTCAGGGTTGGAGTTGGAGGGGCCGAGATAGAAGCTCTGGTGGCAGGAATATACCAGCCTTGGGGTAGAATTTGGAGGCAGCTCAGATGGAGTCATCCCCCGCTTTCTCCCACACCTCCCTTCTCTGTGCCAGGGTCCCTCATGTTCTCTGATCCTCCCTTGAGCTGGGTTGCAGATGTACTGGGGACAGGGGAGACGAGCTTAGGCTCTAGGGCTTGTCCTGGCTCAGGTGACTCACAGAAGCAGGAGAGGAAGATAAGGCAGGGCTCCCACACCACTGTCCCATGAAGCCTCGTCCCAGCCACTTAGATCATTGCCAGCCAAGCCGCTATTACCAGCTTCTAGTTTGAGCTCAGTCCAGGGGTTTCAAACCAGGGCCAGGCCTAGACCTGGAAAAGGCCACAGAAGACTCCCCCACCCCACCCCCTGCACACTTACACACATTTCTGAAGCTGAATTGGGAAAGGTGCTTTTGAATCCTTCCTTTCTTCCCATTTTTTGTTAGATTTTTTTAGACACAGTCAAGGCCAGAAGTCTTCACGTGCCATTATCTGTGGTAACACCTCATACCTGTCCCCTTCCTTCTCAACCTTGAATGCTCTACTACTTCATTCTAAAACCATGGGTTCTGTCCCTTCATTGCCTCTCCTCCCTTCTTTCAGTTCCTGTTTTTTCCCCCAGGGTTGAGATCTTAGATCCCTGGTCTGAGAGGCTGAAAACACATGTGGTTCCTTGCCTAGATTTATTTTTTTAATTTTATTTATTGATTTGAGAGAGAAACATTGATTTGTTCCCATATGTTTTCTGACCAGGGTTTGAACCCACAACCTTTGCCTATCAGAATGATGTTCTAACCAACCCAGCTATCTGGCGAGGGTTTAGATTTATTTTCTCCACCATCTGGGCAACTAAAGTCTCTCTGAACAGGATGAACAATTATAAAAGTCAGTATTGGTGACAAATGTTACCCCACAGTCAAGTCTTACCCTGCCCTCTTGGTGAGCAGCACCCTGGGAGGCAGGATGGGCTTGCACGTACTGAAGTGAGGTCTCGAGTCCCTTGGCAGAAAAGACGTTCTCTATGAGAAGTGATGGGATCTCTCAGGATGAGAGTTGAGAACTTTAGGGAAAATTACTTCTGACTTCCATCCAGTGTCCACCCCAGATCACTGGAACAGCGCTGGAGAAAGCCCCACAGGTTTCCTGGACTCAGCTGTTCCTGGTAGGGACCCAGGCTCTAACTGTAGCTTTCCTGTCCCCATGCCTCTCCCCCACTGTGTTAATGGGTATCAGAAGGGGTTATATTGTGAGGGCAGCAGTGGGGTGTCTGTGGGCAGTGTTCTCTGAATGGATGGGTCTTTGGGAGCAGAACTGGGCTCAGGTCAAGGTGAGAAGACCTGAGGTTTTGCATTATGGTTTGAATCACAGTTCTACTTTTTAAGTGCATAACTTGGGCAAATTTCTTAGTTTCCCTTCTTTTGTGTCCTTCCCTGCAAACAGTGATAAAACTTACTCTTGGCCCTGGCCGGTTGGCTCAGTGGTAGAGCATCGGCCTGGCGTGCGGGGGACCCGGGTTCGATTCCCGGCCAGGGCACACAGGAGAAGCGCCCATTTGCTTCTCCACCCCCACCCCCTCCTTCCTCTCTGTCTCTCTCTTCCCCTCCCGCAGCCAAGGCTCCATTGGAGCAAAGATGGCCCGGGCGCTGGGGATGGCTCCTTGGCCTCTGCCCCAGGTGCTAGAGTGGCTCTGGTCGCGGCAGAGCAACGCCGCGGAGGGGCAGAGCATCGCCCCCTGGTGGGCAGAGCATCGCCCCTGGTGGGCGTGCCGGGTGGATCCCGGTCGGGCGCATGCGGGAGTCTGTCTGACTGTCTCTCCCCGTTTCCAGCTTCAGAAAAAAAAACCAACTTACTCTTTAGGGGTTTTAATGAGATTAGAGATTTTATAAATAATGTCTCTGGAACGCAGTAGGTATTCAACAAAAGGTCAGTTTTACTATTACCATTTCTGGGAGGGTAAGCTACATAGAGCTGGAATTGGGGTATGTAGTACAGAGCTCCCTGCTGAAGTGTGTGTGTTGAAGGATGGAGTGATTGCAGGCTTGGTGCCTGCCTGGAGGAAGCCTTAGGATTGGGCCTTAGGAGGAGGGGAATATCTAAGGCAGGATGGGCATGGGAAGGGACTGGGCTTCCAGAGAGCTTAGCAGTGCTCACTCTCACCCTCAGCCCTCCTCGGGGAGCCCCTGTCAGAGTCCATGGCTCTAGCTCTGGGCTTGCAGGGAGGGGCGTCCCTGAAACTCACCTCCATCCATCTCTTTTATCTGGGCTGCTGAAGGGCTGGAGCTCCGATGGGGCCTCTGATGGGGAACAGATACAGACCAGGCGGAAGCAGCCGGAACTGTGCTAAGCTGGAGCTGAGGACCAGGCCAGGGGGTCAGTGAAGACAGATAAAGCTCAGAGTAGCAGGGGACTCAGGGGACCTAGGAGGAGGGGCAGCAGAGGCTGAGGGTGGGCTGTGTTCTGGGAGGAGGTAAGGGCCGGAAGCTTCTGACGGGGACCCATGTCCATCAAGGACTTCAAATGGCCAGATGGGGCCTTTAATGACTCCTTGGGAGAAAAGGAGGGGTTGAGCCTCACCCCCCAGATGTGGTAGCTGGAAGACCAGGGTGCCTATCAGGGGTGAGGGCTGGTTCCAGGGAGAGGTTGAGCCTGAGAATGGGACTTCAAGGTCCAGACTGGAGGCAGGGCTTCTTGGGACTGCTTACTTTTAAGGCAGAAATGGGAAAAAGGTTGGTAAGCGATTTTTTGGTTTTAGTTCCTGTTTTAATTAACTTTGAAGGGCTTGAGGCCTCCCTGGATGCCAGGGAGAGGAGCAGAACAGATGTTTATTTTCCTCTTTTCCCTTTTAAAGACAATTTTATTAAATCACTTTGTTTTCATTCTTGGCTTGAACATGGGGCATTTAAGTGGAAAAGTAATTATTTCACCTTGTTTGCTTAAGGAGAGAGGAGAGTCAGAAGAGGAAGAGAAGGAGGCCAGTGAGAGGAAGAGGCTGGCACACGCACACACAGTCCTGCTCACACTCCCACCAGCATCAGTGTCCACAGTGCCGCCTCACATTGGCGCACATTGTGTACCCGCAGAAAGATGTGCCATGTTCACACCCTCCCAGATGGAGACACCTCAGTACCTGCAAACACATATCCACGTTCTCCTGATGACACAGTCCTTCACAGAGCCATACCTGCAGGCAAAAGCTCTGTCTCCTGCGCAAACACAACACACTATGCTCACAGCACAGGTACCCCTCAGAGGTACCACAAACATCCCTTCCAAGTGCTGTGGGTGTGCACGAGCGTACGCACGCACACACACACACACACACACACACACACACACATCATATTTAGCTCCTCTGGAGCCTGTTGAGTTACATCATCACAAATACACACAGGTTTAGACACACAGTTCTCGTTCCCAAACACAAGTGCACTCACTGTGACAAGGATGCCCGGGGACAGACTTGGATGAGGGGGGACACAGCCACGAAGAGGGTAGAAGAGTGATGGAACTCTCCCTCTCACTGGGATTCGGGGGGCCCCTCAATTTACCTACCCCCTAGGCTACTCTGCCAGCTTCTTTCTTTGTATTTGTAATGTTTGGGATGATTGTGATCTTGACTCTGCAGCTTCTGGGACAGAGTGGCCCCCGGCCTCCCCCCCCCCCAGCAGATCACTGGAGCAGGACAGGAGGCGGCCAGCAGGTCTCCAGGGCTCAGCCCACCCTCTCCAGGACCAGGTCCAGGGTTCTAACTCTGGCTTTTCCAACTCCCCGCCCTCTCCCGCCGTGCAGACTGGCTCTGGAGGGGTTAAACCCGGAGTAGCCACTCCTCCCCACTCCCACCCCTGGCTGGTACATTGAGGGCCGGTTCGCAGGAGCCATACCTGTACTTTGTCTTCATCTGTCACCCCTTCTGACAGTCAGATACATCTTGTGGGGGGGCATGGGGGCGGGGAGCAATAATTAACCTCTCCTGCCTCATCCCCCAAATGCCGCTGCCTCGCTGCCTCGGCTGCAATTGCAGCAGGGAGTGCAAGAGAGAACAGAGGGAGGGAAGAGGAGGGGAGAGGGGAGAGGGCTGATTTGAGAATGCGGGAGAGGATCCAGTGAGAAGGAGGCATAGAGGAAAGGCCCTGACATTTTTATTGCCCTGCCAACCTCTTTTCTGCACCCTCTTTCCACGCTCCCTTCCTGGGGAAGCGCGGGGAGATGGGAGAGGTGTTAGAGAAAGCCTAGTGCACTCACAAGCTCATCTTTCCAGTAGTGCAGGCCCCTGGTGAAGGCCTGGGGGTGGATTTGGGGCATTGCGGGTGTGGTGAGCTTTGCACAGGGACATGTTGAACTAGGAGAATGTGTTGGTTGGTGTAGAGGGTGTGGGGACACTGTACTGGTGTTTCACATTTATGACAAAGGGCTAGAGCTTATGCTAAGATTAATGAAATCAGTGAAGGTGGGGGGCAGTGTCTTGTGTTATTCCTGGAAAAGGCAAGTGACTCCAGTGCCAAGTGACTGTGGGACAAAAAGAACTCTGGAATTGAAGTGGGAGACAGAGGACATGTCTCAAAAGTAAAGGAATTACTTGTGTGAGGGGGCTTGGAATCAGGGGTTAGATAAGAAGACAATTTTTTGTTGAGCTAGGTCCTTGGATGAGGCAGGTGGGCCAGGCAAGAACAATCTGCAGCCAAGGAGACGAACTTGGATACAGGGTATTCCCAGCCAGACTGCTCCATGCTGAGGGCGCCCGGGAAGAAGGAGGGAAGCGGCCAAGATGGCAAGGAGAGGTGTTGCTATCACTGCTGGAGCTGCTGGGGGCACAGAGATAGGGCTCAGCCTGTCCCCAGGCCATCCTGAAGGCCAAGAGATTTTAGCTTTTTCCATCTCTTCAAAAGACTATAAGTCAAAACTGTCATCTATGGTGTCTCAGGAACGAGGCCCTTTCTCTCAGGTCTCTGATAGAGTTATGGACAGAGCACTGTCCGTGAGGAAGGATCCTTGGTTCTCACTCTGGTTCTGCACTAGCTAGCTGTGTGATAGCAGACAAGTCATTTAACCTCTCCAGATCTTAGCTTCCTCATTTATAAAATGGAGCAGGGGTCGGGGGGACTGATGAGACAAGCTATAGACACTGCTGATACTGATGTTCTGTAATCTTTTAAGACCTGAGGGACCTTAGCTAGGTCAGCTGTGCCCCCACCTTCCCTTACCCATTCTCTGAACCTCCTACCCCTCAGCAACATATTTATATAGCCCAGAAGATTCTCTATTCTCATCCTCTCTCTCTCTCTCTCTCTCTCACACACACACACACACACACACACACACACACACACACACTCTCTCTCTCTCTCTCTCTCTCTCTCTCTCTCTCCTTGCCCCATGTATGGTGCATCCCTGGACTCCCAATCACCTATAAAATTAGCTGCAGTTGAGAAGGAGCCCAGGACTAGGGCACTCCAACAGAAAGGCTGACTCTGTGTATTTCCCCTAAAAGAAAAAGAAAAAGAACAACAACAGAGTGGAGCATCAAGGCAGAAAGCACCAGAAAGGGTCTGCCAAATGGGGAGGGGGCATCTGGGAAGGGAAGGCAGCCCTAGAGAGGTGAGGAGAGAGAAGGAGAAGCCTGGCTCAGCTGCAGGGGACTTGCTCTGCTGCAGGGGACTCACGCCGAGAGCGAGGAGTGAAGGGTGCTGACAGCCTTGTCAGGAGATGGCCTCAGAGCTCCCCACCCTGGTCTGCCGGGTTCCAGCTCCCCAGGACAGGGGCCCCTGTGAGTCACGGCTGCTGTCTGTCCCCTCGATTCCAACACACAGCCCAACTCCAGAAAAGGGAATTCACTTCTGGCTATGATTTTCTTCACCTGGGGCAGTGCTGGATGTTTTGGCAGCATCCCAGGAGAGAGAAGCAGAAAGAAGTCAGGACTGCCTGGACTGGGGCTGCCTAGAGTTGCTCTGAGTCACACAGAGCAGCATAGAGCCCAGGACTTAGCTGGTCCTCTAGGCAAGTGTGGCGCTTCAGAAAGAAGTGGGCTTTCTTTTCAACAGCATGGAACCTGGGACAGCAGGGGGTCGCCTAGGACATATCAGGGGCCCTGGAGCAGAGCTGTCCTGCTGAAGGGGAGGCTTGGAGTTCAGAGGGAATGCTACAGGCAGCCTCACTGGTGGAGTGGAGAGTTTCTCTTCTAGCCCTGGAGGTCTGGAAATGAGTTCCAGTCTTGCTGGGTGAAGTCAGGGGGCTCTTCTCTGGCCCTGCCTCCTTTTTTCTCGCTTCCCTTCCACTGGGGATAGGTCTCAGGTGCCAGCCCCAACCCCAGCTTCCACTCGCTCTGAGCTTCATCCACCACCTTCATAAAATAACTTCTTAGTCTGCCTTAAAAACCCCTTTCCATTGTTCTCTACTTTAAAAATACAGTACATGAATATATGCTTATAAAAATTTCAAAGTTTCAAACAATCCAGAAATGTGTAGAGTACAAAGTAAGAGCCCCTCTTTCCTCCTTCCCTCTAATCCTGCCCTCTTCTCTATAAGTTACTGTTGTTAACAATATTGTGTGTATTTCTCTAGGTCTTTTACATGTTTACCACAGAGACACACCGACACGCCACACATACAGACATACAGACGTGCACATACAAATTAGGTTTTAAAAGCAGTTATTGTACAGATTTATCAATGCATACTACTATTTTACTTTTGCTCTTTTCACTTAAAAAATATCAGAGATATTTTCCAGGTCAGTTCATAAGGATATATACTTAAATACCTATAGCTATATTTCACATGGCCCTTCATAATAGTTTTAGCCAATTCCTTATTGGTGAGCCTTTATATGGTTTTTAAGTTTTGCTCATACGAACAATGCCATGGTGAGATTCCTTAAACATATTATATGTCATTTAGCACACACACACGTATTTCTGAGTATCAGATTTCCAAAAACTATTACTGGGTCAAAGATATGCACTGTATATCTAACTCTGACTTCTCTTTCAAGCTTGAAACCCCCATTCCAAGTAAGTGCTCATGGCTGTTTGGAAGAGGGTGGCCTGCTGTTTTTTTCAGGTAAATGGCCCCCAAGCACTTCAGACCCAACAAGTCCAATATAAAGCTTGTTATCCCCTCTTCCACCCAAGCACTCTGCCTCCCAGCCTCTTTGGTTTGGTCAGCATCACCCTATCCATGCTGTCACCCAAGCATCACACCTGGGGTCATTTTACCAAGGTGTCAGTGTATCCAGACTTACCCAGGATTGCTCAGTCTATGCCTACCATCCTGGTAAATGATTGATAGTACTCAAAACTGTTCTGGATAGGACAATAAACTATATGGCCATGCTATTCCTCTTCATCTCTGATTCTAGTTCAGTCCATCACCAAGTCTCACCAACCATCCCATCATTCTTCCCTCTGTCCCTTTCCCATTGTATGACTCTGCAACCCAGCACCTAGCACGAATGACAACAGGCTCCTGACTATTCTCCCTGCTCTGCACTTCTCTTCCCATCAATCCACTCTTGTATTCCATTGCCAGTCTTATCTTTTTAGGTCACTACTTTCATCCTCTAACCCTCTTGCTCCCCATTGCCTACAAGAATGAATCCACTCCAGATCCATCATAATGCCATAGTCCACCAGAACACAGAGCTCCCATCCCCAGATGTCAGGAATCTCTGTCATCTTGGCTGAAGAAGAGGCAAGAAACAGGTACAGGCAAGAAAAAACGGTTCTGTGCCCCCCAAATCTGCATGAGATGGCCTGGCAGGAGAAAGACAAGTTAATAAGTGATGAAGAGAAAGACTATGATTTGAACAAAGCCCAGAAGATGGTGTTTTGGTGTCTCTCTGAATTCAGGTCTGGGGGTGTCCATAGAGAGAGGCCCCCTTGGGCAACACTTCTTCTGATCATGCTTTCTTTCCCCGATTACTTGCTTTGTCCCCTGGTGCCACAAAAACTCCAGTTTTCCCCATCTCTTGTTCTAGGGCTGGAATCTTCAGGGACAGCTTCTCATGTTTGGCTCTTATCCAGCTACTGCCTGCCCACTGCAGTCCACTCCAGCTCTGAACAGTGTCATATATGATCAGAGGTTACAGGAACACCCAGTCTTTGAGTGAGAGGGAAGGAAGCAGCAGAGAGTGTTGTTAGAGCCGACCCTCAAGTCATTTCAAGTCACACCCTAGGGGAATTGTTCTAGAGAATCTATGGGGGGGCCTGGTGAGAACTCCTTCCCCACCCTGTTAACCGCGCCCCCCCCATACACATCTGAATCTTTAGAATAAACTGCTGGAGCTCTTCACCAAACGTAAGGGCACCTGCAGCCTCTCCACTCACTTCCCTGGCATCGCCTTCCCTCACTCAGATGTTGCCAAATGAATGGTGAGCTTAGATGGGTCCTGGTGGCCAAACTCCAAATAGAGGGGGAAGCATCCTGGCCCCTTGCCAGTGTTCTGTCCATGGTAATTTGGCAGGAAAGCACTAGCTGCATATCCTGCACATCTGTTTATGCCTCTGGCTTGTTATTTATTTTCTGTCTTTCATGAGAGCAACAGAGCCAGAGCACACCTCAACTCTTCCCAAGTTAGATTAACTGGGAAAGAAGGTTGGGACACTCAGTCACTACAATTGCTGATGTTCATTGAAGGGTATGCCTTCTTCAGCAGCTGCTGCCACTTTTCATAGAGACACAGAGGAGAGGAGCAAAGGGGTAGGGAGGGGGAGGGGAAGGGTAGGAAGAAGAGATAGATGAAGGGAGGGCTGTGGAGTTAGAGCCACAATCACACTGGGAGGACTTAAACCAGTGGGCACTGGACAGTCAGCCAGTCTTTCAAATACAATTATCTCGACCTTCCTTCCCGCTAGACACCAGATTTCAGCATGTATGTGTTCTTGGATGGTGTGGGTGAGAGTCAGTCATGGTGATAAGGTCTTTAACGGAGGCTAGGTAGGATAAGATTTTTGAGGTGCTTAAATAATTCTTCTTGAGGGATTCCTGGGATGATGTACTTGGTGGTGAAGACCCAGCACCAGGTTCTGTCCCTGAGATTAAGAAGGAGAAGAAGTGAGAAGAGGAGAGAGGGAGAAATTAGATAAAGGAGAAAAGAAACAAAAGGAAATAGTGTCAAAGATTGGAGAAACATGTTTGTCAGGAAAGAAAAGGAATGGGTGGAGGGTCCTGGAATGTGAAGATCCTTGAAATGGCGACGGTGCTATCCTTGGTGCTGACCGACAAAGGGCCCAGAAATAACCCAGAGTCCTGGATAGGGCGCCAAACTCCCTGTGATTTCCTTTGAAGGAAACTGGATGATTTTGGAATAAAACAAAGAACTGGAGCCTCAGATGGTGAGAACTGAATCCACAGGTCTGACTTCTCCCGCTGTTAGCTCATCTCCCTTCTGACCTTCCCCAAAGCAACTTCCTGTCCAGTCTAGGGCCCTTGCAGGGGACAGATAGATGTGAGCTCGAGAACCCTTGGCAGGGCTCCGAGGGTGCAGGTACCTGCGCCGGGGTTATATTTGGTCTCAGTGGGGAAAGTGGGAGTGCCCTAGGGTGGGGAGTGCTCGCTTGGCCAAAATTATTTTTAAAACATATTATTTATTTATATGTTTGTTTTTTTAGAGAAGAGAGACACAAAGAGAGAGAGAGAGAGAGAGAGAGAGAGAGAGAAGGGAGGCAGGGAGGAGCAGGAAGCATCAACTCCCATATGTGCCTTGACTGGGCAAACCCTGGGTTTTGAACCGGCAACCTCCAACATTCCAGGTCGATGCTTTATCCACTGCACCACCACAGGTCAGGCTGCTTGGCTAAATTTAAAGCAAATAAACCCTGCCAAAAGTCTGGACAGACATATTGCTTCCACTTTCTCTCCTGCTCCTTTGCAAAACTTGAATACCAACTTCCTTTTTTCCCCCTTCTTCAAAATATTCTATGTAACGAGCTGTTCAGATGCAGGCCTTGCACAGATGGGGGTTTAATCAGCTAGAATCTAAGCACACGGCATTCCAGCCTAATCCAATTCCCATCAGTTCATTAGGGGAAATATTCATCACCCAGAGATTACAGCGGGGCCAAAACGCTGAATGGATTCTAAAGAGCTGTCAGTGGAGTAGTAACTGCACCAGCCGAGACAGGAGGCTAGATTGTGTGGAGGCTGCCTGGAAGCCCCTGGCCATGCTCTGAGACCCCTGCTCCTACTAGGTTATTTCATAGGTACTTTTATATTTTTTGAGAATCATGTTTACAGACCTTGGGGTCAGGCACTGAGAGGAAATATAGAAAGGAAATATAAACTACCCTTGGGAGTCCCTGTTTAAAGGGGAGATACATGACCCCCTACTTTAGAGAACCCTCGGTGTGATGGGGAAGACATGGTCCCCACCTTCTAGACTGCTCTCTGAAGAGTGCTAACTTGTAAGTGATCAGACACCTTTGTCCTAGAGTCTCTAGCAAGATGCAATAAATTGCCTCCTTATGCCCTGGCCGGTTGGCTCAGCGGTAGAGCGTCAGCCTGGCGTGCGGGGGACCCGGGTTCGATTCCTGGCCAGGGCACACAGGAGAAGCGCCCATTTGCTTCTCCACCCCCCCCCACCCTTCTTCCTCTCTGTCTCTCTCTTCCCCTCCTGCAGCCAAGGCTCCATTGGAGCAAAGATGGCCCGGGCGCTGGGGATGGCTCCTTGGCCTCTGCCCCAGGAGCTAGAGTGGCTCTGGTCGCAGCAGAGCAACGCCTCGGAGGGCCAGAGCATCGCCCCCTGGTGGGCAGAGCGTTGCCCCTGGTGGGCGTGCCGGGTGGATCCCGGTCGGGCGCATGCGGGAGTCTGTCTGACTGTCTCTCCCTGTTTCCAGCTTCAGAAAAAAAAAAAAATTGCCTCCTTATGAAGGCACAGGCTCCTAGCTGCATGAGCCCCTATCAGTTTCTACAGAAATGAGAAGCAGAAGTTGGGAATAGAGGGCAGGGTTCAGACTCCAGACCAAGGGACACCATTACTTTCCTCTTACCACAGGGACACTGGGCTAGGTGAAGCCAAGGAAAGGAGTCAAGGGATCTTTCCAGGCTGGCTTATTCGAAATAGACGAGACCCTCACTGATATCAAGTGCCCTTTATCTCCTGGTATGGAGAGTCTTGAACATTTCCTTGTAGTCCCTGCTCACATCCCTATGTAAAGTTTGGAAAAATTGTTTGTCACCTCTGGCTTTCCTGATGCCATCTTTCTCTTGTCCTCCCTGGTAGTGGCAGTGGGGGAAAGGCCTGTGCCCAGAAGGCACCTGGGGGCTGCCATTCTCGGCCCCACATTTTCAGAGAGGAATCAGAAAGAGCATCCAGGTCCTGGGACAGAGGGCTGGGAGCTGAGGGAGGCGACAAGATCCAGATAAGAAAATGAAAAGTAGCTGAACCACAATGATACTTGGGAGTTGTGAGGTGTGGGAATCCATAAATATCTTTCCACTTAGACACAGGTTGGACCTACCTGGGACTTGGGACCTGGAGCCATGTCCTGCTGCTGAATGGGAGGTGGTAACATAAATAGGGGCCTGGCTTCAAACCTTGTTTTCCCACCTGCTAGCTATGGATTTTTTGGTCAGCTACTGTTTGGTATCTGATTCCAGTTTCCTTATCTCTCAAAAGGGGTGTATCAGTCAGGCAGAGAACCCAGGACAGAGGTTTATCATAAGGAATTGACTTATGCAATTGTGGAGGTTGGCTAAGCAAGTCCCAAATCTGTAGGTCAGGCCCCCAGGAAGTAAAGGTCAAGATCAAGCTGGAGCGCACAGGCAGTGAGGAGGGGAAGACCTAGTGAAGGAGGAGCAAAGTACACGAGCTGCTGTTTGTGGTCTCCACCATCAGGAAGAGCTCGCCTGATGAGGCCACGCCCACAGAGGGTACTCTCCTTAGTTTAAAGTCAGCTGATTAGGGACTTTAATTACATCTTCAGAATCCCTTTCAGCAGGAGCTAGTGTTTGCTTGAATAACTGGGAGAAGGTGTTTTTGCTACAAAGGGGCTGATGGTTTCTCTTCCATTCTCATTGCTTCCATTAGTTGACACATAAAAAAAAAAAAATCACAGTGAAAATTATTTGTATGAAGACTAACTGTTCAGTACTCTTTAGGAAAGCTCCCACCAGCTGGGAACCTCTCAGTGTAAGTTAACTGAGCCTATGTAAGAGGAATTTACACACCTGCTTGCTGAGACTCTGTTTCCCTTAGCAAAGGGTCCATCCTTAGTTGTTCTTGGTCAGAAGCAAGGGTGTCTCTGTGGGACTACTGGGGTTTGTGGAAATGGTACAGGGCGGGGGGAGATCTCAAGATCAATCAGTGTTCCAGGGGTGCCCTGCTCTGGCTATTGGGGCCACCACAGCCAGAGCCACAGCAGCAGGTGACAGCAGTGGCCCTTAGTGACCAGTGGGATTTCAGCAGGTAATTACCCAGCAGACACTGGGAACTGACAGGGTAATTATTAGCTTCTAATTGCAGGGCAGACCCAGGCTGAGATCCCCATCTCAAAAGCAGAGGGCATTACTATTTGCATAGCAATTAATTACTTTGGGAGCTACAGAATTTAATTACCCACTAGTCCACAGGAGCCAATAATTAAATTACTCTCAGAAACAGGGTATTTGTTTCCCAGTTAGGCTGAGCAGGTAGCTCCTACCTGAGGGAGTGAGCCTGGGTGGTGACCCCTGAACTAATGGCTGGCCCTCAGCCTGAGCGGGCATGGAGTGGCGGCCCAGGAAAGAGTGTCTTCACTGTGGTGCAGACAGATACCCAACACTCGGAGAGGCGGATCCTGAGGAGAGCACGGACACAGCACACTCAGACCCAGATACCCAACACTCAGAGAGGCGGATCCTGAGGAGAACACGGACACAGCACACTCAGACCCAGATACCCAACACTCAGAGAGGCGGATCCTGAGGAGAACACGGACACAGCATACTCAGACCCAGATACCCAACACTCAGAGAGGCGGATCCTGAGGAGAACACAGACACAGCATACTCAGACCCAGATACCCAACACTCAGAGAGGCGGATCCTGAGGAGAACACGGACACAGCATACTCAGACCCAGATACCCAACACTCAGAGAGGCGGATCCTGAGGAGAACACGGACACAGCATACTCAGACCCAGATACCCAACACTCAGAGAGGCGGATCCTGAGGAGAACATGGACACAGCATACTCAGACCCAGATACCCAACACTCAGAGAGGCGGATCCTGGAGGAGAACACGGACACAGCATACTCAGACCCAGGCTGGTGCTGGTCATGAGGCTGGTCATGGTGGCTGGTCTGGAGTTAGGCATATGCACCAACATGGTGGGAAGAAGGATGAAGGGACCAAATAAGGCATTTGACTCAGTCATTTTTCCAGTTATTTGGCCTAATTTATGTCAAGATATAAAAATGTAGCTTTAGTGCTATATGCTTCGGTCAACAGACTGATTCTAAGCCTATCCTGGAATCTCTTTTCATCCCTGATTCCTCTCAGGGACCTGGTTGGGGTTGTGGGGGGCAGAGGTGGGGGTGCTCAGGGCAGAGTGGGGTTGGGGAGGGACTGGGGAGTACTTGTTTTAAACCTCACTTGAGCCTGACCAGGCGATGGCACAGTGGATAGAGCGTTGGACTGGGACGCGGAAGACCCAGGTTTGAGACTCCAAGGTCACCAGCTTGAGCGCGGGCTCATCTGGTTTGAGCAAAAAGCTCACCAGCTTGAGCCCAAGGTCGCTGTCTTGAGCAAGGGATCACTCGGTCTGCTGTAGGCCCCCCCCCCATCAAGGCACATATGAGAAAGCAATCAATGAACAACTAACGAACCACAACGAAGGACTGATGTTTCTCATCTCTCTCTGTTCCTGTCTGTCTGTCCCTATCTCTTCCTCTCTCTGACTCTCTCTGTCTCTGCCACAAGGAAAAAGAAAAACCTCACTTGATACTAGTACAAAAATTAAAAAAGATAATTCTGACAGTTTAATGTTCCTGCACCAAAATGACCATATCAAATGTTATATACTCCTAAGAGGTGTGAGCTCATAGAAGACATTGGGGCATCTGGAATCTTCCATATAGAAAATGGCCCCTTGGAGCAGAGCTGTGTTAGATCCAGACCTTAGATCTCCCTCTTAATAGGAAGCAAGATAGGTCTGGGGCCCTGGAGTAGAGGAGCTGAGGGGAGGGGTAGGCCACTGAGGGAGTGCCTGGGTCAGGGTGTCTAATGACTGGGACATTCCCCTCCCCACCCCCCAAGCCCAAGAAAGCCTAGAGGTTGGGTAGTGCCTTCCCCCACCCTCCTTTACCCACCCCTCAGTCCACCCACCCCAATCTTCGTTCCATAGCTTTCCATTGGGCCTGGTAGGTAGTTGGGGGCGCATGGCTTTTTTCTCCATTCTGTTAGGAGAATATGGGGTGAGGTGTTTGGCTCATCAGGGCAGACTGCTGTCTGTGATGGGTGCTCCAGGCCTCTGGGCTAGTGGACCTGGGGTCTCTGTACCCTGCCCCCCT
Organism: Saccopteryx leptura; assembly: GCF_036850995.1. Lineage (NCBI taxonomy): Eukaryota > Metazoa > Chordata > Mammalia > Chiroptera > Emballonuridae > Saccopteryx > Saccopteryx leptura. The sequence goes on along the minus strand of NC_089515.1, from coordinate 26,508,775 downwards.
CTGAGGAAGGATGGAAGGAATAAAGCCCACTTCCCTTACTCTTCACTCCCTTTCCTGGGAAGTGTCTTGGGCAGATCCAATGGGTCCTGTTTTTTTCGATCCTATTAGCTTCCTTCCTCCCTTTCTCCCAAGGACATTATTGAGTCCCTGCTGTGTGCAAGTCCAGAGCCAGGCCACATCCATGCCTCAGTGCCTTTGGGTGAGTTCTCAGCTGGTATGTGTACCCAGAGCCTGACCCCTTGGAATTCACTCCCGGAGCTCGATGTTGAGCGCCAGCCTCCATCCCTCCAGCCTGGCCTCAGGGCCTCCCCAGGTGGGATCCTCTAGGCGCTTCTAATAAAGTTCTCTCTGACTCTGTTCGGGGCACCCACCACCCGAGGAAAGGAGCAGCCGCGGCCCTCAGCCCAGGCTGCTGACAGCAGCAATCCATCTCCATCACAGTAATGGCGTCCCCATTAATCGGCCATAAACTAATAAAGCAAGCACTTTCCACCCTTCACCCCCCCCCCCAACTTCATTAAGTCTTTAGTACATTAATATGTCTTACTTAGTGTCAGCTAAGCCTCCTTCTCCATTTGGGGTGGAGCATGGTGAGTGGGCACCCTGCCCAGTGGGGGGTGGACGTGACCCCTGCCGTGGCCTGGGCAGAGGGGCTGCTAGCGCCCTTCCCCCTCCTCCTCCACACACTGCCCCCTTGAGGGCCTGTGAGGTGGAGTGGGAAGCAGCAGCGGGAGGAACAGGAAACGGGGGAACAAGAGAAGTGAGGAGAAAGGGGAGGAAAGGGATGCAGGAGACAGGATGGACTGAGGAAGACAGTGCGCTGGAGGAAGGAGGAGACGGGATGGGGGAGGAGCTGTACACTTCCAAATTAAATTTGTGATTCAGGCATCAGATGGGCCGACAGCCAGAGATTAATTCGACTGATCGAGTTATAAAGAGCGGGAGGCCTGGGTAATCAATCTTGCAGCTGTCAGTCCGACAGCAGGAGTATTAACCTGGCTAGACGGCACATACCGAGGACTTTTTCATTTCATTCACCCCAACCACGTCCCTAACCACCTCTGGCCCATCTCTCCAAATAATAATAATTGTGTCTGTTAACGATGACAGAGACAGGATGAGGGGACTGGCTTTTCTGCCAGGGCCTTCTCTTCCGGAGTTCCCACCCATTCACTGCTCCGTTTGAGCACTCCCAGGAATGCAGAGCAAGTAACAGCACTTGCTAGGCCCTCTTTTAGGGGTGGGGAGATTGAGGTAGGGAAGATAGGGAGTCCAAAGACCTTCAGACAGGCCAGAGGGCTGGGGAGGTACTTTGAGATAAAGGACAGTGTCCCAGATCCCTCTCGCCTTCTGGGAAAGGACTTACTCCCCAACCAGTTGGCTCAGCCTCTGACACTTTCAGCTCTGGCCAAGGAAGCTGGGATCCAGGGTAAGCTGACCCCTCCTCTGGCCTCTTCCCACCCTGGCTTTGAATATGAGCACGGGGTGGGTTGGGTGGGGGCCCCACCCCTGGCACAGGCCCCGGGGCTGGGGCAGCTGCTCTTCCTGGCAAGCCGTCTCCTCTCCTCTCACTCTCCTGCCTGACACTGTCAGTCCGCACCTGGGGGTGAGGTGGGGGTCTCCCTGCAGAGACTTGTGGAAACACCATCCCTTGGGCAGGGAAGGGTGGGGGTGGGGGCAGTGCCTTGAAGTTGACACCTCTCAGCTCCAGCTAATTTTCACATCCTTCAAACTCTGGTATCTTTTTCTTCCCCTTGCTCCAGGGAAAGAAAGGGGGAAGAAGTAACTCTGTGTGTGTGTGTGTGTGTGTGTGTGTGTGTGTGTGTGTGTGTGTGTGTGTGTAGGGAGACCTGTAAGAAGATGTGATGGGGGCACCTTTAGGGCTTACTGGGAGGGAGCCAGGGCTGAATCAAGTCACTTGCCAGTGTGAGCTGTAGGTGGTGGAGGCCTTGGAGGGCTGAGCAATGAGACTTGAATTTGCTCCTCCTTTCTCAGTGAGGAACAGGCATAGGGTTAGTTAAGGGGACCATGGTCCCTATAATGCTCTAACAATGTTATCTATTGTTATTGTTATTATTATTACCAATCTAGGGACAACAACTCCATCCCTGCAGACAACACAACTCTCATTTATTGTGTTCTAAGTTCTCTTTATATACTTGCTAAGCATTTTACATATGTTGCCATTTTAATGTTCACAAAAAGCTGTAGATAGTAGGTTCTATTTTCGGCCCCATTTTACAGGTGAAAAAGTAAGGTTCAGAGAGGTTGGGAGACTTGCTTAAGCTCACACTGCCAGGAAAGAGTACAGCCAATTCCCTCTCCAGAGCCTTAGCACAGGCTAACTTTCCTCCAAGGTCCCCAGATTTTACTTGCCCTCCATCCTGACCCTATCCCCACCACGTTCTCTGTTGGCTGATCCTGGGTATCTCTAGCTGAGGTTACCTGGTTACCAGATCCCTTTGGGTGTGAGGGGTGGGAAGGTGGCGCTGTTTGTTCAGAAGGTGGGGTGGAGGGTTTGGTGTCAAAGCACACTCATCCAAGGCAAAGGGAAAAATAGGGGCCCCACCCGGGAATGTTCCACAGAGCCCTGCCCTGGAGTAACCCCAGGGAGTAGGATTTGCCCCCTCCTCAGGCTCCATAGCCTCTTGGGAAACAAGAGGGTGCTGACTTCCACACATCCCCCGCCCTACCCAGGGATGGAACAATTGGAGGGCTGCCATGCTGGGTGTGTGTTGGGGGAGAAGGGGATCCTAGCTTGGATGGGTCTAGAGAAAGAGCTCTCCCTCTCACCTCCTGACCCCAGTTGAGGCTGCGCCCAGAGCGGGTTGGGAAGTGGACCTGGCTGGGGTGTCAGGAGTTGGAGGCTGGAGCCAGGCCAGGCCCTCTCCCAGGCTCCCTGGGACCCATTTCAAGTGGCTGCTTCCAGGCTGGGCCAGCCCAGGGGAGGGGGAGCGGGAACAGGGAGCCTGTTTCCAAGCAAAGGTTCAAGGGTCTCTCTTCCTGAGTCCCCGCCCCATTGCTCAGGGCAGCCATTGATTCTGCCCTGTCAGTCTCTAGTTTATTCCTTACTCCTTATTCAGGGCCAAGGCCCAGCGGAGGGACCTCAGTTCCTGGAGACTTTATGTGTCAACACATCCCATCTTAAGGCAGTTCTTGTGCTCGGAATAGGCGTGAAGAGGGACCCGTTCAGCACAGACCCTCAGAGACCAGAATCTTAAGGTTCGATCACTGGGGCAGCTGAGTTTTGCCTGCTGTGGTTGCCCTCCCACATGCTTCGTCCCCTCCACCGGTACTCTCATTCATGGGTCCTGGGTCTGGAGACTCACATTGGGCCCCTCAGGAGCTTGTTGGGGCTGTAGGGATGGGGGTGTTCTCTGGTCTCCAGTCCTTTCACTCCTGTCAGAGTAGACATGGAATCAGACCCCTAAGGACTATCTTATTGTGATCGCCACGATGGTCCCTCAAACCTTCTCTATGCCACTGGCCTCCATCTGTAGGTACAGAAATTATCCCTATGATCTCTGCTTATTCTGCGTTAGGATGGGGAAAGGTACGTTGCTGAGGAAGGAGAGAGATTTTCAAAGGCAAATCATTTAGAACATCTGTTTCAGAAACTGGCTGACTCTCTGTGTCTCAGTTTCTCCATCCATGAAGTGGGAAAAATATTGCCTGCTTTCTTGGGTTGTGATGATGCTTAAGTGAGACGGCAGAGGGGGCCCTGCACTGTGCCTATATATTTGCACTGTGCATCAAGGGTGCCAAATTAATATTTGAGACCATAATGGAAGCAGGGAGAAGCCTGGCGTGTGGTGAAGGTGCAGGCCTCAGGGGAAACGCTCCCTCGCCCCCCCTCTGTCTTTCTCTCCTCCCAACTCGCCCCCCTCATACTGTGAGAAGCCCAGACAGAGGCCCTCTAGCTGTGGACAGTTCCACTCTGAGGAGCTCTTGAACAAGCCTGGGAGAGCTTCTGCATGCTGGACCAGGTTGTGCTTGAGGGCTGTGTGTTTCCACATCCCTATTTCGAGAAAGGAGTATTTGGACATCAGCCAGGCCGTGTGTGTGTGTGTGTGTGTGTGTGTGTGTGTGTGTGTGTGTGTGTGTGTGTGTGTCTATGCACATGTGAGTGTGTGTGCGTGTGTGTAGGCTCAATAGCTGGCATCAGAACTCTGGCTGTTAATCTCTGTCTTTGCACACCCAGCCCTGGTCCCAGGGTCTCCAGGCCGGAGCTGGCGGCCAATGGGCCTGAAGGAGCAGAATTGGCCCAGGAAGATGGATTTTCCTGTCCCCTCAGTCCCTATCTAGCAGGGGAGGGGGGAAGGCTGCTTCATTATGTTTAATGGGATTATTGGGGGGGGACAGTAGTCATGGGGCATTAGCTGCTAATTGGGTCCATAATAAAGTTAATAAAGCTCTTATGGTCTTTGCCATTAAATGTAATTAAGGGGGTGCTCTGTGGAGGGGGGTGGGTGTTGATGGGGAATGGGTACTGAGCTCTCACTGGTAGAAGGAGCCAGAGCAGGAGCAGGTGATGGGGAAGCTGGCAGCCATGCCAAGGCCGGGAGCTGCACCAGCTTCTAGATCCCACCCCTGGCTAGGCTCGCCAGCAGGTCCTCTGGGGCCTGGAGGGGGTGAATGGACAGAAATGGAAGGGGGCTCACTATGTACTGTATGAAGGGTCCAGGGGGAGATTACTAACCCCAGCCCAGAGAACACCTCTTGGAAATATGGCGCTTCCAAGGAGAAATGGCATTGACAAGTTACAAGTTTTTGGGGCCTGACTCTGAGCTGTGTTTGCTGTGTGACCTTGGGGAAATTGCATAAGCTCTCTTGGCATCAGTTCCCTTCTGTAACATGAGGATAATAACAGTGTGGCCATCTTGGTTCCAGAAGCTAATGTGGTGGGAAGAAAGCTGTTGGGTGACTGCTGTGGTGCTGTTGTGTTTTTAAACTTTTTATTTATTTTGTAAGTATACAAAAAAAGCTTGAAGTCTTGTTGTATGTCCAGAGACATATAGAGTGAAACTCCTCATTTTTTCCCTTTTTTATGTAAATAGAGTAATATTTTTGCACTGTTTTGCAATTTGCTTTTCCCTTTTACAGTTGCCTTTGTAGTGTTTCCATGCCAGTACATGTAGATCTATTTAATTCTTTTTTTTTTTTTTTTTGACAGAGACAGTGAGAGAGTCAAAGAAAGGGACAGACAGACAGGAAGGGAGAGAGATGAGAAGCATCAATTCTTCATTGAGGCAACTTAGTTGTTCACTGATTGCTTTCTCATATGTGCCTTGATGGGGGGGGGATGGGCTACAGCAGACCAAGTGACCCCTCAAGCCAGTGACCTTTGGGCTCAAGCCAGTGATCATGGGGTCACGTCTCTGATCCCACGCTCAAGCCAGCAACCCTGCGCTCAAGCTGGTGAATCCATGCTCAAGCCAGATGAGCCTGCGCTCAAACTGGCGACCTTGGGGTCTCGAACCTGGGTCCTCCGCATCCCAGTCTGACACTCTATCCACTGCACCACCACCTGGTCAGGCAGATCTGTTTAATTCTTGTGTGACCACTCAGTATTCTTTAGCCTGAATATACCATCATTTACTTAAACAATTACCTATTGCTGAGCATTTGTTTCCAGTAGATGACATTTAAACAATAGACCATCCTTGTGTAATCTTGGTGTACTTGTGTATTTCAAAAGGCTAGATTTCTGGAAATAGAATAGTTGGGCCGCAGGATATCTTTTACTTAGTTTGTATGTATAATAATTTTAGTTTTGGCAGGTAAAGTATGTACAAAGTGAAAAATAGTCATAAAGAGTGTAACAGTAAAACTTAGTCTCCCTTCCGCTCCTGACCTCAGCTCCTCTTCCCATAGGCCTGCACCATTACTTCTTGAAGATTCGTCAAAGAAATATTTTCAAAGATATGAGAATGCTTGTTTGTATTCCCCCTCACCAATGGTGATATTCTACACTGTTCTGTACCTTGCCCTTTATCTGCATCTTGCTATCCTTATACCTTAAAGATTATTCTCAATGAGACCATGCAGATTATTCTGTTGAATGGCTGCATAGTATTCCATTGTGTGGCTATGGCTTCATCATTTAGCCAGTCGTCTGGGTGGGCACCTGGAATGTTTCTATTCTTTAGCTCTTACAGTGCTGCAGTAATAGCCTTGGTACTCCTTACTGAGCACAACTGCAGGGCATGCATAGACAAACTCCTAGATGTGGAATTACTGGGTCAAATTATATTGTTTCACTGAAAAGTTTTTTGGTGTTTTTTTTTTTTTTTTTTTTTTTGTATTTTTCTGGAGCTGGAAACGGGGAGAGACAATCAGACAGACTCCCGCATGTGCCCGACCGGGATCCACCCGGCACGCCCATCAGGGGCGAAGCTCTGCCCACCAGGGGGCGATGCTCTGCCCCTCCGGGGCGTCACTCTGCCACAACCAGAGCCACTCTAGCACCTGGGGCAAAGGCCAAGGAGCCATCCCCAGCGCCTGGGCCATCTTTGCTCCAATGGAGCCTTGGCTGCGGGAGGGGGAGAGACAGAGAGGAAGGGGAGGGGTGGAGAAGCAAATGGGTGCTTCTCCTGTGTGCCCCGGCCGAGAATCGAATCCGGGTCCCCCGCACGCCAGGCCGACGCTCTACTGCTGAGCCAACCGGCCAGGGCTCACTGAAAAGTTTTGATAGCTCTTGCCAGATGGCACATTGAGATAATCTACCCCAGTCCCACAGGGGGTAGCTGCCACTGCGGCCTCCCAGGCCCTTAGCTGCAGCTACATCAGTTGTACTGGCATGCTCATGGCTTCTTCTGGAAGCTCCTGGGTCCGGGAGTCCCAGGCAGAGTGCAGCTTTCTCTGGGAGAGCCCAGGCAGGAGAGGCAAGGTGCAAGCCCTCTGCTCTGTGCCTGAGAAAGCCACTGGGTAAACAAAGTTGTCAGCAGAGAGGAAGAGTTACATTCAGGGTCAGGGGTTAATGCGGATTGAGCTACCGGACACACTGCACAGAGCAAACAAAACAAGTAGAGGGGAGAGGGGCTGGCCCGGGGGTGTGAGGGGGGGGCACCGGCCAGCCTGGACTTGGCTCTTCCCTGGGCAGCTGCTGGCATGGGCATGGGTTCTGGGCTGCTAAGGACCTTGTAGTTGGCTGCTGGGCTCTGAGGCCACGGGGGAAGCTTTCCCCTTCCATAAAGGCCCCCAGCCCAGAGCCAGCAGGGTGGCCCTGCCCTGCTGCCTCCAGGGCCCCTCCACAGGGTAATCCCCCTGGAGCCCCGTCTGGGAGGCTTTGAGAGGTATTAGAGGTGAGCCAGGCGGGGGGCCCTGGAGCCAGGCACAGTTTTTAGAGCATTCCTGGGCATTAGGCGCCCTGTCCCAGCCCAGCCTTACCCTTGTTTCACTGAGCCCCAGGGCCTCCTCTGCCTCAGCCACTGCTGGCCTAATTATAGGTGTCTATGTCAGGGTCAGCAGTGGGGTTAATTTGGGGCTTGTCCTGGGGCGGCCAGGGCTCATTAATGGAGTCCCGTGGAGTCCAGGGCATGAGCCAGACAAACAGGGGATGAGGGGCTGAAGAAGCCTGCTGTTGCGGAGTGATGGGTTAGACAGGCTGAGAGCAGGGCAGCTCTGAGGGTGTGTTCACGCACTCACCACACAGGCGCTTGTACAGAGACATGACAGGTGCTCCGACACACAGACACACACAGCTGCAGCCCAGACACCCACAGGAGACTCACACAGGCAGACATGGAATTTCACAGCCACAAGGCTCACCCACAGATACACACAGCACGCTGTAAGGTGTGCAAGTGGCGGGGGTTTGGGGGAGATGCATCAGAGCCTCCTTTTCCAGCCAGAAACTCTGGCCTGCCCCTGCCAGCCCCCTCTGGTGCCCCACCTACCCCTGCCCCACCAAGGGGGCGATGTTCCCTTCTCCTTTTCTCTCAGCACTGCCCTCCCCCCAGGACTGGAATTCTGAAGCTTTGGCCTGTGGGTGGGATGACTTAGAGCAGGCTCCCAGCAGGCTGGGGGAGCTACCAACCCAGCTCCCAGAAGAATCCCTGCACCCACCCTGAGCCACCTAATAACCCTTAGGTCCTGAGGGGAGGCAGAGCCACGCTGTACAGAGGTCACTGAAGAGGAGGAGGAGGAGGAGGAAGAAGCTAATAGAGCCAGGGCTTGGAGGGGCTGGGCAGGGGGAAATCGCTTAACCCCAAAGCCGCCACTAGTCTTTGGAACCCCCGGCACTGATGGGGGCCAGCTGGAGCCGGCTGAGGATGAGAGGCCCAAGTGTGGGAATCCAGGGAGGGCGCTTTCCGGGGTTTCCTAGGTCAGCTGGGAGGAGGGCACCAGAGCGTTCTTTCCCAGCCTGCCCCACTGTTGCCACCCCTGACTAGGATGTGCTCCCTGGCTAGGACCTAGCTCCCTGGCTTTTTTGCTGACAAGAAACTTTTTACAGCATTAACCAGTACCCCGCACCCTAGCTGGCTGGCAATGGTATTCCATTCCTCCTGTGGTGGTGGCAGCACAGGGGTGGAGGAGAGGGTTAGGAACCCAGCATTTGACTCTGGAAGAGTCAGAGTTTCCCAAGGATGCCTCCTTCCATCCGTGCCCCCTCCCCAGCACACTCCCTTTACTAGTATTTAGAGGCGACTTCAGAGGCACAGTGACTCCCATTACAGAAATAGCCACTACTCCATCCCACTAACTTAACCTTCTCATCAGTAACAGTGCCCACAGGGATAAGCTGCCACCTGTTGTCACCTTGGTCCTACACATTGACTGTTCCCTTCCTGGGCTCCCTGTCTCCCCCATGCCATCCCCAGGACCCCCCACATACTCCAGGCCCATAATTGAATAGAAAGGCCCAGAAGCCAGTGCAAGCAGCAGCATTAATCACCGGCAACCTGGCAGCCTCCTGCCATAGATCTTTCTCACACGTAAAACAGCTCATGTTAATCATTGCTGCTGATTTATTGTCTTCTCCACCTTGTACATAAATTATTCACCATTGTCTGCAAGTGAGGAATCCTGTAATGAGGGCTTCCGTTCTTCCATCTCTGAGGTGGATCGGTCAGACATCTGGGTCCCTGCTGGACTGTAGGTGTTTCCTGGCCCAGGCGTGGAACCCCAGTCAGGGGACTGAGGGAATGATAGGGAGAGGGACCCCATTCACGAGTATCTCTGTCACCCAGGAGCACATGCAAGCTCCAACTCCAGAAAACAAGACTTTGGCCTTGGAGACCTCTCTAGTCTGAACAGGAGAAATGAGAGAATAGGGGCTGTTGAGTGGCCCTGGGCTTCCTAAGGCTGGGGGGTTAGGGGTGGAGCAGAAGGAACCTTTACCGGAGGTTCCTGCCCAATACCTGAGAGCTTCCACAGCCAATCAAGCCCAGCTTTAGGGAGTTCCTCATCCCAGGAAGCAGGATGTGGGTGTGTCCACGGGGCTTGGAGACCTGCCTTGCCCTGTGCCTTGTCCTACCCTGGGGTCTGTGCTGCTCTCTCTGGCCACGCCTCTGAGAAGGCCACAGCCTCGAGGTGGTGGCAGTAGTTGTGACAGTGTCCACCAGATGGCAGACCTAAAACCCAGCGCAGCAGCTCCAGGAGGCGAGAGGCAGCATTTGGGTGAGAAAGTGTCTTTGCAAAGGAGAGTGATGGGGACTGGGTGGAGAGGGGGAGTCTTGCTGAGGGAAAGAGCCCTCAGCCTCAGTGGGACCAGAAGATAGGACCCATTTCCTACATCAAACTACACATGGTGCCAGCCTCAAATGGGATGGTCTCAGGAGAGGAGCTGGCGTCCCAGGAAGTGCAGGTGGGCAGTGGGACGCCGGTGAGGGAGGATGCAGTCAGTCCCAGCTTCACTGGCCCCGGCCCCACGCCCCTGAAATGCAGCTGGCTGAGGCTCTCTCTCCCAGGCTCAAGCCCATCACTTCCCAATCGCTGTCTCCTGGCTCAGAGACCCTCGGAAGCAGCCAAGACAGGAGCTGCTGATGTAATATGGTCAGTGGGGGTCTAGCAAAGCCCAGCTGTCAGCATCTGGAGCACTCACTGATCCTGCAACCTGACTGTTCAAACCTACAGGCCTGTGAGTTGCTTGGACCCACTTTACTCAAGGACCTCTGTCTCCACAGCAGACCCGTTCCTCCCCTCCTCCACATAGCGCTGCCCAGAGACACAAATGGGGCCTAAGATTCAGGAGACTTGTGGCTTCAACACTGAGCTTGCCAGACACGCCCAGCCAGCCCCTTCTTCCAACCTCTCAGCTCCCACACACAACTTAAGGGTATGTTCTGATGCCATCTACTGAGGCTGCGCAGAGCACTGCATGGCATTGTCTTGCCACCTAGCCAAGGAGCTGCTTCCACCTTAGACACAGGACTCTGTCCCCTTAAATGCCTTGAGTCCCGAGGGTGGAGTTAGCAGGACCAGGCTCTGAAGGTCAGCCAAGCCTCCTTTGGTCCCAGCTGCCTCAATTGGTGTCCTAGGAAAACAACGGCAGCGTCTGTCTCCTCGGCAGTTCTTGCCCGGGTGTCCTGACACCCTCCCCCCAGCTTTGTGCAGCTATTTGTTCCACTGAGCTCCTGGAATGTCCTTCCTGGCTCCAGGACGTTTGTGACCACATGGGTACTCCCAGCCCCAGGCTCCTGCTCTCAGGCTCCTTGGGGGCAAGGCCAAGACCTCCCCATCATTGAAGACTACTGTTTCTCCACGTAGGACATGGGTCTGAAGGCTTCCTGCACCACAGGCTGTAGAGACGAGGGCTAGGGAATGGAACTATCAGTAAGCTTCCAAAAGTCTGCAGAAGAGACTTCCTCAGAACCAAGGGAATGTCCTGTTGGACCCGAAGCTCCCTGAAGGCAGCTACAGACGAGGGTGGCTGGGTGGGAAGGCTTGCCTCGCTGGCATCAGGGTGCTGACTTCCTGCTGGCAGCTGCCCTGGAAGCAAGCACACTGCTGGCCTCTTCTCTCTCCTTCCATCTGGTCCTCCTCCCTTCCCCGCCAGCCCTTCCACACCCAGCATGCCTGGCTTCCTGAGCCCGCTGTCTTCACGTCTGTCTTCACATTAGTTCCAGGGCTGCCCCAGGCCAGCTTGTTTATCCTTCAGGGGGTCCAAGTGGGTGTTTCAATCCCAATTATGCTCTGACCAGAGTCACCGCAGATACCAAAACAAACGTCCTGGTGTCAGAAGTGGGGGAGGCTCAGACAGGCTGGTGCCAGGGGTGCTGATAAAGGAGGATCCAACTGGGCCTGGAGGTGACGAGAACTGCTCCTTGTGATGGGGCCCTGGGGAGCAGGGGCTCGTGGGTAATTGGCCCCTTCAGTTAGGCCCAGGCCACAAAGAGAGCAGTCTTGGCCTCAGTGTCCCCTACCAACATCTACTTTTCTGTGGTCTCATCTAACAGAGGGAGGCCTGGGGCTGCCTCAGAAAAGCCTCGTCTCTCCTCAGCTGCTGGCTAAGTGGGGCCTCACCTCCAAAAGATGCAGAGCTGGATTCCTCAACCCGGCCATTGAGACCTTTCCCCCCTCTCAGGCCTGGTGGGCTAGTACTAGAAGTGAAGTCAGGGGTTCCAGACCCCTCCCTGCTGGGCTCACCCCATGACTTGGATTGGGGTCCTGTGTCTCAGTCTCCCATATCAAGGTCAACTAGCAGAAAATGCTTCCCAGTCTGACTGTCCATGAGGCAGGACAATTCTAATCCCCCAGACCTCCATGGGGTGCCTAAAGAATGCAAGGCTTCTCAGGGAGCTAGGGTGAATAGGATGTGGTGCCTGTTTGGGACATGGGTGACAGCGATGAGGAAGGAAAGTGGGGGCAGTGGTGATGGGTGGGCCCTGATTTCTATCTAAGGTTTCAGAGGGGCAGGAGGTCAGACATCTAGTGCTAGGCCCCCAGCTCCCTCAGAGGGCAGAATTGCCCTCTGAACCTAGGACCCAGCTGAGACCATTCAGTACCCACTTCCAGCTGTGCCTGCCCCCCTCTGGGAGGAGCCTCCTCCTTCACTGCTGCCCTCTGTGGCTTCTCACCCCAGTACCTGCTTTACCCCCTCCCTTGCCCTTCTGCTCTGCCCTAGAGAGGCCACTGCAGCCCATCTGTCCACTGGCCCTGCAGTGAACCACACCTAGGAGCATTCTTAATAGTGATAACAATGAGGGTAACAAAACAGCCCCCATTTAATGAACACTTTTTTAATAAATTTTTATTAATTTTAATGGGGTGACATCAATAAATCAGGGTACATATGTTCAAAGAAAACATATCCAGGTTATCTTGTCATTCAATTATGTTGCATACCCATCACCCAAAGTCAGATTGTCCTCCATCACCTTTTATCTAGTTTTCTTTGTGCCCCTCCCCCTCCCCCTTCCCCTCTCCCTCCCTCTCCCCCACCAACCACCACACTCTTGTCCCTGTCACTTAGTCTCATTTTTTATGTCCCACCCAAGTATGGAATCATGCAGTTCTTGTTTTTTTCTGATTTACTTATTTCACTCTGTATAATGTTATCAAGATCCAACCATTTTATTGTAAATGATCCGATGTCATCATTTCTTATGGCTGAGTAGTATTCCATAGTGTATATGTGCCACATCTTCTTTATCCAGTCATCTATTGAAGGGCTTTTTGGTTGTTTCCATGTCTTGGCCACTGTGAACAATGCTGCAATGAAAATGGGGCTGCATGTGTTTTTACGTATCAATGTTTCTGAGTTTTGGGGGTATATACCCAGTAGAGGGATTGCTGGGTCATAAGGCAGTTCTATTTTCAGTTTGTTGAGGAACCATACTTTCTTCCATAATGGTTGTATTACTTTATATTCCCACCAACAGTGAATGAGGGTTCCTTTTTCTCTACAGCCTCTCCAACATTTGCTATTACCTGTCTTGTTGATAATAACTAATCTTACAGGAGTGAAGTGATATCTCATTGTAGTTTTGATTTGCATTTCTCTAATAACTAATGAAAATGAGCATCTTTTCATATATCTGTTGGCCATTTTTATTTCTTCTTAGGAGAAGTGTCTGTTCATGTCCTCTTCCCATTTTTTTATTGGATTGTTTGTTTGTTTGTTGTTGAGTTTTATGAGTTCTTTGTATATTTTGAATATTAGGCCCTTATCTGAGCAGTTGTTTGAAAATATCATTTCCCATTTAGTTGGCTGTCTGTTTATTTTGTTGTCAGTTTTTCTTGCTGAGCAAAAACTTTTTAGTCTGATGTAGTCCCATTCATTTATCTTTGCCTTCACTTCTCTTGCTTTGGAGTCAAATTCGTAAAATGCTCTTTTAAACCAAGGTCCATGAGTTTAGTACCTATGTCTTCTTCTATGTACTTTATTGTTTCAGGTCTTATATTTAGGTCTTTGATCCATTTTGAATTAATTTTAGTACAAGGGGACAAACTGTAGTTGAGTTTCATTCTTTTGCATGTGGCTTTCCAGTTTTCCCAGCACCATTTGTTGAAGAGGCTTTCTTTTCTCCATTGTGTGTTGTTGGCCCCTTTATCAAAAATTATTTGACCATATATATGTGGTTTTATTTCTGGACTTTCTATTCTGTTCCATTGGTCTGGGTGTCTATTTTTCTGCCAATACCATGCTGTTTTGATTGTCGTGGCTCTATAATATAGTTTGAAATCAGGTATTGTAATGCCCCCAGCTTCATTCTTTTTCCTTTGGATTGCTTTGGCTATTCGGGGTTTTTTATAGTTCCATATAAATCTGATGACTTTTTGTTCCATTTCTTTTAAAAATGTCATTGGAATTTTGATGGGAATTGCATTAAATTTGTATATTGCTTTGGGTAATATGGCCATCTTGATTATATTTATTCTTCCTAACCAAGAACAAGGAATATTTTTCCATCTCATTGTATCTTTTTCGATTTCCCTTAACAATGCTTTGTAGATTTTGTTATATAGGTCCTTTACATTCTTTGTTATGTTTATTCCTAGTTATTTTATATTTTTTGTTGCAATCATGAAGGGGATTATTTTTTTTGAGTTCGGTTTCTAATGTTTCATTGTTGGCATATAGAAAGGCTATGGACTTTTGTATGTTAATTTTGTATCCTGTGACCTTACTGTATTGGTTTATTGTTTCTAGTAATCTTTTTGTGGAGTCTTTGGGGTTTTCGATGTATAGGATCATATCATCTGCAAAAAGTGATACCTTTACTTCTTCTTTTCCGATATGGATGCCTTTTATTTCTTTATCTTGTCTGATTGCTCTGGCTAGAACTTCTAGCACCATGTTAAATAAGAGTGGAGAGAGTGGACAACCTTGTCTTGTTCCTGACTTAAGGGTGGAAGTCCTCAGTTTTATGTCATTTAATATGATGTTAGCTGATGGTTTATCATATATGGCCTTTATCATGTTGAGATATTTTCCTTCTATACCCATTTTTTTTTTCATTTTTCTGAAGCTGGAAATGGGGAGAGACAGCCAGACAGACTCCCACATGCGCCCGACCGGGATCCACCCGGCACGCCCACTAGGGGCGACGCTCTGCCCACCAGGGAGCGATGCTCTGCCCCTCTGGGGTGTCACTCTGCCGTGACCAGAGCCACTCTAGCGCCTGGGGCAGAGGCCAAGGAGCCATCCCCAGAGCCCGGGCCATCTTTGCTCCAATGAAGCCTTGGCTGTGGGAGGGGAAGAGAGAGACAGAGAGAAAGGAGGAGGTGGGGGTGTAGAAGAAAATGGGCGCTTCTCCTATGTGCCCTGGCCGGGAATCGAACCCAGGTCCCCCCCGCACGCCAGGCAGATGCTCTACCGCTGAGCCAACCGGCCAGGGCCCTTCTATACCCATTTTGTTGAGTGTCTTAAACATAAAGTTGTGTTGTATTTTATTGAATGCCTTTTCTGCATCTATTGATAAGATCATGTGGTTTTTGTTCTTTGTTTTGTTGATATGGTGTATTACGTTAACCGTTTTACATATGTTGAACCATCCTTGAGATTCTGGGATGAATCCCACTTGATCATGATGTATTACTTTTTTTTTTTTTCCCAAAGCTGGAAACGGGGAGGCAGTCAGACAGACTCCTGCATGCGCCCGACCGGGATCCACCCAGCGTGTCCACCAGGGGGCGATGCTCTGCCCATCTGGGGCATTGCTCTGTTGCAACCAGAGCCATTCTAGCACCTGAGGCAGAGGCCATGGAGCCATCCTCAGCGCCCAGGCAAACTTTGCTCCAGTGGAGCCTTGGCTGCGGGAGGGGAAGAGAGAGACAGAGAGGAAGGAGAGGGGGAGGGGTGGAGAAGTAGATGGGTGCTTCTCCTGTGTGCCCTGGCCAGGAATCAAACCCGGGACTCCTGCACGCCAGGCCGACGCTCTACCACTGAGCCAACCGGCCAGGGCCTTAATATGTTGTTGTATTAGATTTGCTAGTATTTTGTTTAGCATTTTAGCATCTGTATTCATTAGAGATATTGGTCTGTAGTTGTTTTTTTTTGTGCCGTCCTTGCCAGGTTTTGGTATGAGGGTTTTGTTGGCCTCATAAAATGTGTTTAGAAGTATTGCTTCTTCTTCAATTTTTTGGAAGACTGAGTAGAATAGAAACCAAGTCTTCTTTGAATGTTTGATAGAATTCACTAGTATAACCGTCTGGGCCTGGACTTTTATTTTTGGGGAGGTTTTTAATAGTTTTTTCTATTTCCTCCCTGCTAATTGGTCTGTTTAGGCTTTCTGCTTCTTCATGACTCAGTCTAGGAAGGTTGTATTGTTCTAGGAATTTATCCATTTCTTCTAGATTGTTGAATTTGGTGGCATATAGTTTTTTGTAGTATTCTACAATAATTCTTTGTATATCTATGATGTCTGTGGTGATTTCTCCTCTTTCATTTTGGATTTTGTATATATGAGTCCTTTTTCTTTTTTCCTTGGTGAGTTTTGCCAAGGGTTTGCCAATTTTGTTGATCTTTTCAAAGAACCAGCTCCTTGTTTTATTAATTTTTTTCTATAGTTTTTCTGTTCTCTATCTCATTTATTTCTGCTCTGATTTTTATTATTTCCTTTCTTCGGCTGGTTTTGAGTTGTCTTTGTTCTTCTTTTTCTAGTTGCTTAAGGTGTGAAGTTAAGTGGTTTACTTGGGCTCTCTCTTGTTTGTTCATATAGGCCTGAAGTGATAGAAACTTCCCTCTTATTACTGCTTTTGCTGCATCCCAGAGATTCTGATATGTCGTATTATCATTTTCATTTGTCTGTATATATCTTTTGATCTCTGCGCTTATTTCTTCTTTGACCCATTCATTTTTTAAAAGTATGTTGTTTAGTTTCTACATTTTTGTGGGTTTTTCCCCTTTTTTTGCAGTTGAATTCTAGTTTCAAGGCTTTATGATCAGAAAATATGCTTGGTACAATTTCGATTTTTCTAAATTTGCTGATGTTATTTTTGTGGCCCAACATATGGTCAATTCTTGAGAATGTTCCATGTATACCAGAGAAAAATGTGTACTCTGTCACGTTGGGATGAAATGTCCTGTAGATGTCTATCATATCCAGGTGCTCTAGTGTTTCATTTAAGGCCAATATATCTTTATTGTTTTTCTGTTTGAATGAATGATCTAGAGCCGTCATTGGTGTATTGAGGTCTCCAAGTATGATTGTATTTTTGTCAGTTTTTGTTTTTAGGTCAATAAGTAGCTGTCTTATATATTTTGGTGCTCCTTGGTTTGGGGCATATATATTAAGAATTGTTATGTCTTCTTGATTCAGTGTCCCCTTAATCATTATGAAATGATCATTTTTGTCTCTGAGTACTTTTGCTGTCTTGTAGTCAGCATTATTAGATATGAGTATTGCTACACCTGCTTTTTTGGGGATGTTATTTGCTTGGAGTATTGTTTTCCAGCCTTTCACTTTGAATTTGTTTTTATCCTTGTTGCTTAGATATGTTTCTTGTAGGCAGCATACAGTTGGATTTTCTTTTTTAATCCATTCTGCTACTCTGTGTCTTTTTATTGGTGAGTTTAACCATTTACATTTAGTGTAATTATTGACACTTGTGGGTTCCCTATTGCCATTTTATAAGTTGCTTTCTGTTAGTTTTGTATCTTGTTTGATTCTTCTCTTTTGTTTTTCTATCATTTGTTTTTGTTTGGTTGTATTCCATACTTCTTTCCTCTGTTGCTACCTTTTTTAAGTCATATGCTTCTGTGGTGGTTTTTTCAAGGGTGGTTACCATTAAGTAATGAAAAGGGTACCTACCATGTTCATTGTAGTACACTATCTTATGAGTGCTTCTGCACTCCATTGTCCTTTGCTACTATTAATCTCCATCCTCTCCCGCTTTAAAAAAATTTTTTTTTAAGAATGCTTTTTTTTTATTACAGAGACAGAGAGAGAGTCAGAGAGAGGGATAGATAGGGACAGACAGACAGGAATGGAGAGAGATGAGAAGCATCAATCATTAGTTTTTCATTGCGACACCTTAGTTGTTCATTGATTGCTTTCTCATATATGCTTTGACCATGGGCCTTCAGCAGACCAAGTAACCCCTTGCTCGAGCCAGTGACCTTGGGTTGAAGCTGGTGAGCTTTGCTCAAACAAGATGAG
Source organism: Saccopteryx leptura (assembly GCF_036850995.1). Taxonomy (NCBI): domain Eukaryota; kingdom Metazoa; phylum Chordata; class Mammalia; order Chiroptera; family Emballonuridae; genus Saccopteryx; species Saccopteryx leptura. Next base: position 26,491,229 of record NC_089515.1, on the reverse strand, counting down.
CCAGCACTCAAGCTGGCAACATTGGGGTCTCAAACCTGGGTCCTTGGCACCCCAGTTCGACGCTCTATCCACTGCACCACCACCTGGTCAGGCTCCCCCTTTTTTTTTGTTTTTGTTGTCACAGTTTAAATTTGGTTTTATTGTGTTCTTGGTGGAGCTTTTACTTGTGGTTTTGTTTTGTTTTGTTCTTTGTATCTGGTTGGAAAACCCCCTTTAGTATTTCCTGGAGTAGGGGTTTTCTGGTGATAAATTCCCTCATCTTTTCTGTATCTGTGAATGTTTTTATTTCTCCTTCATATTTGAAGGATAGCTTTGATGGGTATAGTATTCTTGGCTGAAAGTTCCTCTCTTTCAGGACTTTAAATATTGGGGTCCACTCTCTTCTAGCTTGTAGAGTTTCTGTTGAGAAATCCGATGATAATCTAATAGGCCTTCCTTTATATGTTGTAGTCTTCTTTTCCCTGGCTGCTTTGAGAATTTTTTCTTTGTCGTTGGTTTGTGCCAATCTCATTATGATGTGCCTTGGAGTAGGTTTGTTGGGGTTAAGAAAACTCGGTGTTTTGTTTGCTTCTTGAATTTGAGGCTTTAGTTCTTTCCACAGGCTTGGGAAGTTCTTATCTATTATTTGTTTGAATATGTTCTCCATTCCATTTTCTCTCTCTTCTCCCTCTGATATACCTATTATTCTTATGTTAGTCTTTTTGATGGAGTCAGACAGTTCCTGTAGGGCTTTCTCATTTTTTTTAAATTTTTGAGTCTCTCTCTTCTCTCTGTTATGCCTCAAGTTTCTTGTCTTCTATGTCACTAATCCTACCTTCTATCTGGCCTGTTCTATTAGCTAAGCTTGTTACCTCGTTTTTCAGTTCATGAATTGAGTTTTTTATTTATTTTATTTTATTTTTTTTGTATTTTTCTGAAGCTGGAAACGGGGAGAGACAGTCAGACAGACTCCCGCATGCGCCCAACCGAGATCCACCCGGCATGCCCACCAGGGGCGATGCTCTGCCCACCAGGGGGCGATGCTCTGCCCCTCCGGGGCGTCACTCTGCCGCGACCAGAGCCACTCTAGCCCCTGGGGCAGAGGCCAAGGAGCCATCCCCAGCGCCCGGGCCATCTTTGCTCCAATGGAGCCTTGGCTGCAGGAGGGGAAGAGAGAGACAGAGAGGAAGGAGGGGGAGGGGTGGAGAAGAAAATGGGCACTTCTCCTATGTGCCCTGGCTGGGAATCGAACCCGGGTCCCCCGCACGCCAGGCCGACGCTCTACCGCTGAGCCAACCGGCCAGGGCCCATGAATTGAGTTTTTCATCTCTGTTTGATTTGTTTTTATAGTTTCAATTTCCTTGGTAATATATCCTTTGTGTTTGTTGAGTTGTTTTCTGAGCTCCCTAAATTGCCTTTCTGTGTTTTCTTGTATATCTCTGAGTATTTTTAGAATTTCTATTTTAAATTCTCTGTCATTTAGCTCCAAGGTTTCCAATATATTAAATTTTTTCTCCATAGATTTTTTTCTCATCTATCTGTGCTACATCTCTGTCTTTTGTATCCATGATATTTGATTTCCTTTTCCGTAATGGCATCTGAGGGTGGTTTTGTTGATAGCACTTCGTTTTCAGTGTTTGGGACTTCCAGACGCTCCAAGGATAAATTTTTCTGTCTCTGGTTGAAGAACTTGTTGAAATTTTGGGGAGATATTGGTAGCGCTCCTCACAGTGCCATTTCTCTGACATGACTCCAATGAACACTTTGTGTGTGTGGTGCCAGGTACTTCTGCAATTTGACCTTTGTATTAGTCCCGCATGGCAGGTGGACGCAGCAGCCCAGCTTTACAGGTGAGGAAGCAGAGACTCAGAAAGGGGAAGCTAATTGTCCAAATTACCCCACTGGGAGGGAGGACTGGGTTCAAACCCATCAGGCCTGACTTCTGAGCCCAGGGTTTTTGCACTTGGCTCAGGATTGCCTGGGGATGGTCTGGATGGCAGTGATTTTATTCTGATCTCTGTCCCGGCCTTTCTTACTCTGTCAATGCTCACTGCTGCCCAAATGCAAGCAGCCTCTGTCCCGGCCTTTCTTACTCTGTCAATGCTCACTGCTGCCCAAATGCAAGCAGCCTCTGCCCCTGAGCTGGAGCCACAGTGTGCTATGTGGAGAAATGGGAGGTGGGCTGTGGAGGCCAGAACTCTGCTTCCCAGCCACTCCTCAGAGGCCCAAACTCACACCCCAAAAACACTTTCAGTGAGGTCAAGGTCAAGATTAGACACTTGGCCTCTGGGAAGGAGGAAGAACCACCAGGGGCTTATGAGAATTATGCCTGTTTAAGTGAGTGTATGCTGGAGACTGAGAGGGTGTGTGTCTGTGGCTGTGTGGGTGTGTACCTCTGTATGCACCAGTATGAGTGTGAATGGGTGGGTCTTTGAAAGAGCAAGTGCAACTAAGCAAGTGTCCTAGTGTAACCGGGTGGTATATGGGTGCTCCCGAGTGTAAATGATTATGCTCAGATGTGAGAACACAAACATGAGTGCATGAGAGGGAAAGCTAGTTACTGTCTTAGAGAAAAATTCCAGCCCTGGCTGGTTGGCTCAGCGGTAGAGCATCGGCCTAGCGTGCGGAGGACCCGGGTTCGATTCCCGGCCAGGGCACACAGGAGAAGCGCCCATTTGCTTCTCCACCCCTCCGCCTCGCTTTCCTCTCTGTCTCTCTCTTCCCCTCCTGCAGCCAAGGCTCCATTGGAGCAAAGATGGCCTGGGCGCTGGGGATGGCTCTGTGGCCTCTGCCTCAGGCGCTAGAGTGGCTCTGGTCGCAACATGGCGATGCCCAGGATGGGCAGAGCATCGCCCCCTGGAGGGGCAGAGCGTCGCCCCTGGTGGGCGTGCAGGGTGGATCCCGGTCGGGCGCATGCGGGAGTCTGTCTGACTGTCTTACCCTGTTTCCAGCTTCAGAAAAATGAAAGAAAAAAAATTCCAGAAAATCCAGAGTTCAGTCTCTGTTCTGCTATTAACCAGCTACGTGACTTTGGACACATTACTTCTCTAGGTTTCCATACTTACAATAGGGAGAAAAGCCTCCCCAGGGTCATCATGAGGGTCAAATGAGATGGGAGAGCAGCAGAAGCTACCTCTCAGAGTTATAATGAGGAACAAATGAAGAAACGTGCAAGGCAGGATTCTGTCCACGGCAGAGGGCTGCCTGACGTGACTGTCAGCATCAGCCATCGCTCAGTATTTGTCATAAATTGCTGGGACTAAATCCAGGGCTGTAGGTACCGCCAGGACCTCCTGGGCCTGGACTTGTCTCTAAGACCACAAATTACAAGTCAAACAAGAATACAGTCACCTTGCCACTCTCTGCTTCCCGTTAATCTTTTGTGATCTTTCTATGGCAGCTATGACTTGGGACATGTCAGTCTGGACAGCTCCCCAATTCTAACATTCCAGGGGTGGAATGAAAGGCAAACCCTTGTGACATTTGCCAAAGCAGAATTATTGCCGCAGAGGGGCTCCTCTCTTCATTCAATGGATAAGACTCTTGGTGCCTCGTGTGTATGTTGTTTCATCGCTGCTGCCTTTACTAATTCATTCAATGTACCTCTATTAAAATTTATTTTAAATTTCAAAAGGTAAGCTATGAAAGCATTTTTGCTGTAAGAAATATAGACGAAGCACCCTTTCCAATTCCAGAATCTCCCCAGAGGTCACTGCCATGGTCAGTTTACTGGGTACCCTTCCTGATAATTTCCTCTACATTTATATACATGCATATATCATACATAAACAAATACACTGTTTAGGATATATTTTTATCTCTGTTCACAAGTGTTATTTTATGCAATTTGCTTTTCTAAGTAAATATGGCTTTGTTGTGAGGGGAGAACACAATGCAATATACAGATGATGTATTGTAGAATTGTGTACCTAAAACCTGTGTAAGTTTATTAACCAATATCACCCCAATAAAGTCAATGAAAAAGTTTTTAAAAATATGACTTGGAAAAAGATATGGCTTAGAAATTCATCTGAATGAATGCATATAGCTCTAACTCATTATTTTTAATTGCTACATATTAAATATTTCATACCATGAGGTGCCATTGTTCATTTAGCCACCCCCCCACCAGAGGACTGTTAGGTTGCTTCTAACTTTTTGTTATTTTGTAATGCTCAGTGAACACCCTGATATGTGGTTCCGTGGGCAGACATAAATATTTTCAATAGGATAATAGATGTCTAGAAACAGAGTTGCTAAGACAAAGATGGACATTATTAGTTTTAATAGAAACTGCCAAGGTACCTCCAGGAAGATTGGATCAATTTATATGCTTCCAATTGCTGATGAGATAACCAACTTGCCTTTTAAATTTTTATTTTTAAAATAATTTTTTTTATACAGTGACAGAGAGAGGGATAGACAGGGACAGACAGACAGGAACACAGAGAGATGAGAAGCATCAATCATTAGCTTTTCGTTGCAACACCTTAGTTGTTCATTGATTGCTTTCTCATATGTGCTTTGACCCGGGGGGCTGCAGCAGACCAAGTAACCCCTTGCTTGAGCCAGCAACCTTGGGTCCAAGCTGGTGAGCTTTTGCTCAAACCAGATAAGCCCACGCTCAAGCTGGCGACCTCAGATCTCAAACCTGGGTCCTCTGCATCCCAGTCCGACGCTCTATCCATTGCGCCACCGCCCAGTCAGGCTAAAATAATTTTTTTAGGTGAGAGGAGGGGAGATAGTGAGGCAGACTACCACTTGTGCCCTCACCGAGATCCACCTCGCAACCCTGTGTGGGGAAGATGCTCCAGTACCAAGCTATTTTTAGCACCTGAGGCTGACCTGCTCACTCAGACCAACCGAGCTATCCTCATGGCCTGGGGCTGATGCTCGAACCAACTGAGCCACTGGCTGTGGGAAGGGAAGAGGGAGAGGAGAGGAAGAGGGTGAAAGAAAGAAGCAGATAGTCACTTCTCTTGTGTGCCCTGACTGGGAATCGAACCTGGGATGTGCATACCCTGGGCCAATGCTCTGTCCACTGAGCCACCAGCCAGAGCCTTTTTTTTATTTTTTAATTACAGTTGACATACACTTTTGTATTATCTTCAGGTAAACAACATAGAGATTAGACATTTACATAACTTGTGAGGTTATCACCCCAATAAATCTAGTACCCATCTGACACGGTATAATTTTTACAACATTCTTGACTATATTACCCATGCTATACTTCACATTTTTTAAAAAATTTTTAAATTCATTTTTAGAGAGGAGAGAGAGAGGGAGAGAGAGAGAGATAGAGAGGAGAAGAGAAAGAGACAGAGAGAGAGAAGGGGGGAGGAGCTGGAAGCATCAACTCCCATATGTGCCTTGACCAGGCAAGCCTAGGGTTTCGAACCGGCGACCTCAGCATTTCCAGGTCGACGCTTTATCCACTGCGCCACCACAGGTCAGGCCCAATTTGTACTTCTTAATCCCTTCACCTTTTCACTCAATTTGTTCTCTGTATCTATGAGTTTGAACAAACCACTTTTCATACATTCTCTCCAACATTAGGCACTAGCAATCTTTTTAATTTAGCTATTTCTATTTGTATAAATTGCCAGTTCACATACTTTGCCCATGTTTCTAATGGAGTTTTAACATTCTTTTTCTTATTGGTATGTTAGAATTATTTATTCTGGATGTTAATATTCATTATGCTTTAGTTGCTTATCTTTCTATCATTTTCAATCTTATCAGCTATAAATTTTCTTATTAGATATAAGTTTAATAGAAACTGCCAAGGTAAGGTACCTTGGCAGTTATTTCTTATCAGATATAATTGATAAATTATTTCTTATCAGATATAAAATTTCAAATTTATATCTAGTATACTTAACAATATTTTCCTTAATGGCTTTTATAGTTTGGGTCTTTTTCTTTCTTTCTTTCTTTCTTTCTTTCTTTCTTTCTTTCTTTCTTTCTTTCTTTCTTTCTTTCTTTCTTTCTTTCTTTCTTTTTTTTTTTGTATTTTTCTGAAGTTGGAAATGGGGAGGCAGTCATACAGACTCCCGCATGTGCCTGACCGGGATCCACCCGGCATGCCCCCCAGGGGGCGATGCTCTGCCCATCTAGGGCATTGTCTGTTGAAACCAGAGCCATTCTAGTGCCTGAGGCAGAGGCCATGGAGCCATCCTCAGTGCCCAGGCCAACTTTGCTCCAATGGAGCCTTGGCTGTGGGAGGGGAAGAGAGAGACAGAGAGGAAGGAGAGGGGGAGGGGTGGAGAAGCAGATGGGCGCTTCTCCTGTGTGCCCTGGCCGGAAATCGAACACGGGACTCCTGCACGCCAGGCCGATGCTCTACCACTGAGCCAACCGGCCAGGGCCTAGTTTGAGTCTTATTTTAAGCAGCCTTTCTAATCCAGAATTATTTAATTTTAAGTTGTCATATAACATTTTGAGTCAGGTATTCATTTTATTTGTGCACAATAGAAATAATCTTTTTGTAAAGCAGTTTGGAGACCTCCCCTACCGTCACTATCCAGACTATGAATCTGATTTGCTAATACCAATGCATGCCTTAGTGTTTTCACAATTTGGAAGAGAGAGACTTGTAAGCAATAGCAAATATATGGTGTGGTGAAGAAAGGCCGGGTAGGAGGTGACTGTGACATGAGGGGCTCCCTCACAGGGCTCAGCTGAGTAATAATAACTATGGGGTGCTGGCCTTGGCTCCCCCTTTTGCACCCCTTAGTATGGAAAAGGTTCCAGGCAAAGAGAACAGCAGGTGATTCCCAGAGGAGCGGGAAAGGTGCAGCTCTGTGAGCACCTGGTGTACAGCACATGTCACCACGTGAATGGTCTGTTTCTTTAGCACTGCCCCCACTAAAATGTCAGCTCCTGGAGGGCAGGGACTGTGTCCTCTTCAGTTTTCTCCCTCCCCCACTCCTAACACGAGCTGGCACCCTTGGGTGGATGCATGTGCCCACATATCTGTGTGTGAGAGGCATGTGCAAGGGGCACGTCCTTGGGTGAGCACATGCACCCCTCCCCGCCATGTGCATAGATGCATGTTGAGTGCACGATGGGCAGTGTGTGTCCTCGTGTCACAGGCCGTGTAGGCGTGTGAGTGCAGGCTGGCATACCTCTGTGGGCACAGGAACATGTGTGCTTTCCTCCCCTCCCCCGCCAGTTATTTCACCCTCTACTTCTCTGGTCGTGGAGATTTTTCTCCTCACAAGTGGGGACAGTACTAATGGGGACAAAGCCAAGACATAGCAAATCTTATAGTTTCTCCCAGGAAAGCTTCTTGCTTTCCCCCTCCTCCTCCCTCTCTTCTTTGCTCTCTTCTCCTCGCCTCTTCCAATTTCTCAACCCTCCCCGTCCAGGAGGAAGCTCATCTGAGCTCAGCCTTTGCTGACGTGGCCATTTGGGCCCATTAGCTGCCTCCTAATGAGTGACTGCCTCCTCGGGCCCTTTTCTCACCCCAATTGGGATGGTGGGATCAATTAGCTGCTGTACACACATACACGCACACGCACATGCATACACACACATACCTGTACATGTCTCCATGCCCCCAGGTACATATGTACACATCACATAAACACTCAACAAACACATGCATGCTTTCTTCTTGACCAACAATATCCTTTTTTTTTTTTCCTCTTTTTTTTTTTTTTTTCTGAAGCTGGAAACGGGGAGACAGTCAGACAGACTCCCGCATACGCCCGACCAGGATCCACCCGGCACGCCCACCAGGGGCGACACTCTGCCCACCAGGGGGCGATGCTCTGCCCTCCGGGGCGTCACTCTGCCGCGACCAGAGCCACTCTAGCTCCTGGGGCAGAGGCCAAGGAGCCATCCCCAGTGCCCGGGCCATCTTTGCTCCAATGGAGCCTTGGCTGCGGGAGGGGAAGAGAGAGACAGAGAGGAAGGAGGGGGTGGGGTGGAGAAGAAAATGGGCGCTTCTCCTATGTGCCCTGGCCGGGAATCAAACCCGGGTCCCCCGCACGCCAGGCCGATGCTCCACCGCTGAGCCAACCGGCCAGGACCAATATCCTTTTTTTTTAAATGTTCTCTGTTGCCTATTTTTTTTGTCTTTATTTTTTCTATATTTTTAGTCTTTTATTTTTATTGAATCCAGAGAGAAGAAGGGAGGTAAGGGGGAGACAGAAGCGTCAATCTGTTTCTGTATGTGCCCCAGCCAAGGACCGAACCAGCCACCTCTGCATTGCAGGACAATGCTCCAGCCAAACGAGCCATCCAGCCAGGGCCCAACAATATCCTTTTAAGGGCCCCTACTTTCCACTGTGTTCCCCAGGCCCTTAGAGAGAGAACCTGCTTAATTCAACAAGCAGACCACCCACTGCCAAGCCCACTCACCCTGGCTCATTTCCGGGTTCCCATGATTCTAAATTGACTCCAACTCTCGTATTTTATAGATGGGCAAACTGAGGCTCAGAATGGGGTAGTGACTTGTCCAAGGTCCATCAGTCAGTTAGAAGCCAAGCTGGGGTTGATCTCGTGTCCTCAAACTCTCAGTCCAACACTGTTGCTTTCAATGAATAGAAATGGGGTTATGACAAAGGCCTGCTCTGTACTCCACAGAGCTGTGGGATTCGGAGGAGTAAGTTCACCATAAGGTGTATGGACAGGATCCTGATCCTCGAAGTGAGAAGGACCTACGGAGGCTCTGCGTATGCGAAGGGGGGAGAGGGTGAGCCCTCGGGGAGGCCTGCCTTGCCCCCCAGAATGAACTCAGCTCAGAAGCTGTGGAGATATGGGTCCAACCTCAGCGCCTCCTCTGGCGCTCACAGTGTCCCCTTGGCTTCTCTCTTTCCACTGCGTACTTACCTCAGGGATCCCTCATTCAGCTCTCTCTTGTTCAGATAAGAAGGGGGCACCTCACTGAGGATTCTGTTCCAAAGGACGTCCCCTGAGGACTGAGAAAGGGTGGATCCCAGCCTGGACCTGCCCCTGGCCCATTCTCTGGATTTCATATAAAGATAGGAAAAGTGAGAACTTGGTTGCAGTCCTGAGACACGGGGACCCAACTGGGATATCCCAGGCCGCCGGGGTCAGCGTGCCCTGGCACCACTGTGCCAAGCCACTTGGGGAAGCCTCAGCAGCTGGGACTATGGATGAGCCTTGGCAATTCACATCTCCTATGGTCCCAACCCTGCAGGCTTTGTATGAAAGAGGAGTTGAGGACAGGTCTGGGGGGTTCTTCCGAAAGCTCCACACACACCCTCTCCCAGAAGCCAGGGATGAAAAGTGGGAGTTCTTACCTAGAGATCCTTCTTCTCCCTGGGAGCCACAGACGTTCAGCCTTCCTGGTCTTGGTCCTCCAAGAGGTACCGTGAAAACGGAAGCCTGTCTGTCTGCTGCTCTCCATAACCTCAAGGCCTTAGTGCAACCTGGTATGAACTTAAGAGGGGCATCCTGGGACCTACCCCCTGGCTGATGTGGACCCTGACATGGTCTCAGTCGAGTTCCTGGACCCTCTCCCTGCCCTTTTCCTCAGCAGGGCTCAGCCCAGCAAGTTCTCCTTTAGGTTGAGTTGCCAGAGGGGATGTCCTTTTGCAGCACAGCCACTCGCCCGGTCCTAAAAGCATGGAGCAGCAGAGTCTTGGACTGCTCATGGGGCTGATGAAGCCTCTCACCCCAGTCGGGCCTCCAGGTGCCAACAGGGGTTAGAGGAGACTGTGGACCCTGGAGCAGAGGGAGTGGAGGACACAGGCTGCAGGCTGGGAAGATTTGGATTGGTAACTAACTGAGCTTCCCCACTTAATACCTGAGTGACCTTGGAGAGTTACTCCACTTTAAGGGCTTTTTCATCTGCAAAAGGAGGAGAAGCAGAGCTTATTCACAAGGACTTTGCTGTGAGGATTTGATGCCACCTATAATCTCTAATATCATTTGCTGGTGTGCCCTTCCGGAGAGCACACAGAGAAACTGCTAAGGGTGGTTACCTCTGGAAACAGGAGTAGCAGGAGGAAGGAGGGAACTTTGACTTTTCACTTTATTCTCTTTTGCACTGTTTTAATTTTACTACTAAGCATATTTTACTTTTATTTAAAGAAAGGAAGGAAAGAAAAGGCAAACCACTTCCAGCCGAATAGCTGAGCTTCAGCTGAGTCGGTGAACGGCAGTCTCAACTGTTGTCTGTTAACAGGTAGCAATCTCTCCTTCTGTGGGCATCGTGTCTGGACGTGAAAGTGATTTGTAAATAAATTGCTGTATAAATGTTAGGTATGATTAGCATCTGGGTAATGATATATTTCTATGCACAATTATGTATGTGAGATGGTTTGTCTTAAGTATGAATATATATATATCCTTAAGGGTAATTATGCATACTGGTATATTATAGGTGGTGGTTAAGAGCACAGGCTCAGTAGCCATGTGTCCTAATTTTGGATCCTGAACCCACTATCTACCGGAGATAAGATCTTGACAAAGTTACTTAATCTTTCTATGCCTCAGTCTTCCAATCTTTAAAATGGGGATAAGGAATATACCTTCTCCATAGGATTGCTGTGAAGGTTAAATGAGCTAAATTATGTAAAACTCTTAGAACAGCCCCTGGCACATAGTAAGTGTTCAATAAATGTTTTTTATTTTGTGTATCTGTGTATACATGTTAGTGTTTCTCATCCCCTTAAAAGAAGGAACGTTGTCCCAACCTATCTTCCATTGAGGAGGAGGAAGTGGCAGAGTGGGGTGGTTCCATCTGTCCTTTTGGGCTGCTTATAGACACTTACTGTGGAGACCTAGGGAGCTTGAGGAGACTGGGGTGGCTCTTTTTCAAGAATCCAGAGCCAGAGCCCCATCCTCAAAGGGACAGCTGGGAGGAGAGGCGCACTGATCTCTAGCTCTCAGCCCTTTCATGCTTCCAGAACACTCCTGGAGGTGGCATGCCCCAGTTGCCCCTTGAGTCACTCAGATAAAATGTCAGCTGAACCAGGAAGGAAGACTGACCCCTGAGAGTGGAGGTCAGGAGAAGGAGGTCACTCTCCAGTGCAAGTTGGCAGGAAGGAGAGACCAGGGGCAGTGGGGGAGGGGCTGCTCCAAGCTGAGGTCAGAGGGAAGCATGGGGAGGCAGCTTCTGGCAGCGGCTTGTCCCAACCCCTTCTGAAGGGGTTAGCTTGCCCTCCTACCTACCCAACTCCCAGCTCAGGCCACCTCTCCTGGTTCTAATGGGATGGCTGCTCCCCTGAAGAGGGGCAATGGAGGCACCTCCCGGAGATGCTGGGCCACCAGGCGGGTTGAACAGGTTTGTTAGGGGTGGGAGGGGTATTGACTTGGGGGTGGGACCTGGGCCTGGGTTGGATCTGACAGAGCCTGTTTACTCAAATGCCAAGGCCTGGCACCAGCCCGGGAGGAGAGTGAAGTAGCTGGCTTAGAGAAAGATGGGGGCACTGAGCCAGGCTGACTCCTTTCCCTTGAAGGCATAGCTCCCTGCTCAGTATAGACCCCATGTCCTGGAGACCTGGAGAGATCGGAGGTTCTGAACCTCAAATTGGGACACCTGTTAGGCAAATGTTTTGTGGGAATCACAGGGTTGAATAATTTGAAATGGGATAAGCTCACTCTACCTCCTGCACGGAGCAGGGGCAGTCATAACGTCACAGCCAGGAGCTCATGTGCACATCCAGTCGTGCAGGCATCAGCACACGCACAGTCACACACATCCCCGGCAGGCATGCGCACACAATCATGTCCACACAGATATACACAGGCAGACAATCACGGGAACAGTGCTGGAACCCAGAGTGCTTTCTGTCACTTTATAAATCAAGAAACCAGATTCTAGGAACTTAAATAGTGAGGCTATGGTCCACCTTTGGGGGGTCTCCAAAAAGAGACCCTTTTTCTTCTAAATAGCCATCCTCAACTAATGCCCTCTAGCCACTCCCTCCCTCCTATGTGTGTTCCAGCGTTGCCAGATTGGTGTGCACACCTGAAGTCTGACCCACTCCAGGACTTTTGCTGGGGGATTCCTGGAGGCTGGGATCAAGACTTCCCCCACCTGAGCTCTACCCCCAGGGACACTGCCTTAGCAGGGGTAACTGATTTCCAAGAGGAGGCCGAACATGGTGAGATAAAGTTGGGGAGAAGAGCCGCGGGGCTGGCAGAAGCTTGGAGGTGAGCATGATGCAAGCAAGCATTTCACCTGACTGGGCCCCTCAGATTCGTCTTCCTCTTACACACTCAGAAACCTGCACATTTAGACGGCTTGAGGAGGGAAAAGAGGAAGAAAGTCCAGGGCCAGATGAAGGTGAGCATGGTGAGCAAATGTGAGGAACTTGGGGGAAGGTATCAGGAGAGTCTTCGTGTTCCACGTTTTAGAATAAATGTTAATTGAATGGTAACATAAATCCAGATAACACATAAATTATATGTACTTTAAGGTTTTTTATTATATGAGCGTATTGCACAATGAATTCCCACAAAGTAGACAGACCTGAGTCAACAGCATCCTGATTGAGAAGTAGAATAATATTGGTACTCAGGAATCCCTTACCCCCTTTTCAGTCCCAACCCTAGCCTGACTTCTTACGCCATAGATTAATTTTTCCTGTTTTTATTTTTTTTATTTTATTTTTTATTTTATTATTATTATTTTTTGCATTTTTCAGAAGCTGGAAACAGGGAGAGACAGTCAGACAGACTCCCGCATGCGCCTGACCGGGATCCACCGGCACGCCCACCATGGGGCGATGCTCTGCCCACCAGGGGGCGATGCTCTGCCCATCCTGGGTGTCGCCATGTTGTGACCAGAGCCACTCTAGCGCCTGAGGCAGAGGCCACAGAGCCATCCCCAGCACCCGGGCCATTTTTGCTCCAATGGAGCCTTGGCTGCGGGAGGGGAAGAGAGAGACAGAGAGGAAGGCGCGGCGGAGGGGTGGAGAAGCAAATGGGCGCTTCTCCTGTGTGCCCTGGCCGGGAATCGAACCCGGGTCCTCCGCACGCTAGGCCGCCGCTCTACCGCTGAGCCAACCGGCCAGGGCCTGTTTTTATATTTTATATCATTAAAATCATAGAGTATGTTCATTTCTGGGTATGGCTCTGTCTCTTCACATTATAGTTCTGAGATCAATCCGTGTGTTGTGCAAACACATTTTCAAACAATATTCATACTATCGATGTACACCAACAAGAGCTCACACAGGGCAGATGCATGTGTATCTGGTTCTGTCACAAGTCTGTACACTTAACTTGCTCACACAATCACAAACACGTGCCTAGGTTCTCGTGCACATGTGCACATTCTCGCACGAACACGGGACTATTGTGCACACATATATGTATAGGTAAATACACCCCAAACTGACGCTTATACATACTCATGCAGGTTCTCGCACACACACATTCTCAAGACAGATACAATAAATGTGCCTGTTTCAAACTCAAATGCACACTTTTATACCATGCACCCTCAGCCTCAAATGCTGGTGCCTATGTCACACACACACAAAAACACACACGCCCACTCTCACACACAGGTCAACCCTCGCTCAGTCTCTCAGGCCCAGGCCCTAAGCAGATAGAGGAATGTGATCGAATCCACAGCTGAAAACTGTCCTAAGAGCAAAGCTGGACTTTGTTGAGAAACCAGAGCCTTTATTGGAGGGCAACAAGTGTCTGTGTCTGAAGGCTAGGGGAGGGGGTGGTGGTCTCCCAGGGCACCTGTGGCCACTGGGCTGTTTCCATGATAAGAAACGATGAAAGGGCTGGCGCAGTGAGAGCAGGGCTGTGAGTAAATAAAGCCGCCACCTTTGACCCGGGAGGCCAGGGTGAATCCCAGAATGAATGTTCTCTGGGGAGGGGGATGCGTAGGCCCAACCCAAGTTCTCCAGCTCAAGTCCGGACTCAAGGCCGGACTCCCAAGGGGGATTTGAGAACCTGTATGATGTTAGGGGACATGTAAAGAGAGGAGGGCGAGGATTAGGGGATAAGGAAGGAGGTTGGTGACACTGGGGAGAGGGTAGGGGGGTCATGGGGGGAAATGTGGGGATAGGGGGAAGAACTCGGACTTCTGGCTCTCTCTCCCTCCACTTCTGTCTCTTTCTCATTCTCTCGGCACCTCTCCAGGTTTCATCTGCTCCTGGTCCCTGAAACAAACATACATCCCCCTTCTCATGTTTAAGGCTTGGTTTGCTTGTTTTTCTAATCACCAGGAACTACAGGCAAACAGGGGTTAGCAAAAATAACAAACACAGGCAAAGTACAAAGTTACCAGGAATTCCAGAAAGATTGAGAAGTGGTTGGTTTAGGCTTTGACGGAAATAAGAGTGTTGCTGGCTGGCCTGCCCCCCACCCCATGGGTCCCTCCTGTACCCCTTTCCCAGGAGACCTGCCCAGCTTAGTATTCGGCAGGCACAGTCTTTGGCTCAGAGCAAAGCTCAACATAGTTTTCTGCATAGATAAATAAATGAATAACTGGTTGGATGAATGAAAGGTTTCTTGGTAATCAACCTCAACTCTCTTTGGGTCAAAACTCTTTGAACTCGCATGTGGGGCTGCCCTCACTGTTGGGTCAGAAAGAGCCCCCAGCTCTTTCCAGGCCTCCTCCTTCTCTTCTCTTTGCAGCCCTGCTGGGCCCCTCTCTCCCCAGGGCTGGCATTCACTTGGTTCTGTAGCCACTATGGCTCTTAAAGGTTCACCTGGTCCCGTCCCCAGGGGAAGAAAGTGCTTTGCAACTCAGTTCTCAAAAAGCTATACCCTGTGTGTCCCTCCATCCTGCATGGACTCAGTGGTCACTCCCTTTGCTCTTCCTGAGGGCCACGGAATGTCCATTAAGTAGGTTTTTAAAAGTCGTACCTTGGCTAATTATGAGAGTGATAATAACAATAAAATATAGCAATAAGCACAAAAGTTTTCATCAAAAGATAAGGACACCTCCAGCTTTGATGTGAGAGACAGATAGGGAAGATGACAGGAAACAGACCACTTACTACACTGCCTACCCCTGCTGCCCCATCTGCGCCTGACTTAACAAGAAGACTAGAGAAAGACAGCTCAAGAAAAATATCCCTGTTTTCCTGGAAGCCTGGAGCCTGGTGGCTGGAGCTGCAGTCTTGAACTGGAGGGCAAAATCGCTGGAGGAAGCTGAGTACAAGAACGCACCCAGCAGGCCAGAGCATGCATGCTTTTGTGTGTGCTTGCGTGCGTGCATGCGTGCGTATGGGCCAGTCCTTTTCCCAGGGAGGCATAGCTGTAGTCAGGTGCCGAGAACCAGGTCCTTTTTTTTTTTTTTTTTTGTATTTTTCTGAAGCTGGAAACGGGGAGAGACAGTCAGACAGACTCCCGCATGCGCCCGACCGGGATCCACCCGGCACGCCCACCAGGGGCAACGCTCTGCCCACCAGGGGGTGATGCTCTGCCCCTCCGGGGCGTCGCTCTGCTGCGACCAGAGCCACTCTAGCGCCTGGGGCAGAGGCCAAGGAGCCATCCCCAGCGCCCGGGCCATCCCTGCTCCCATGGAGCCTTGGCTGCGGGAGGGGAAGAGAGAGACAGAGAGGAAGGAGGGGGGGTGGAGAAGCAAATGGGCGCTTCTCCTGTGTGCCCTGGTCGGGAATCGAACCTGGGTCCCCCGCACGCCAGGCCGACGCTCTACCGCTGAGCCAACCGGCCAGGGCCGAGAACCAGGTCCTTTTATCCGCCCAGACACAAGGCCTGTTTTCTCAAATTCCTGATGGAGATGTGGCTTGGTCTTCTTTCCCCAGGGGGAATGGGAAGGAAGGCTGAATCCCCACGAGGGAGCAGGAGGCTGAGGCAGTTGAGCCCTGTGTGTCAGCACTGGGTTCTTGGTCTACACCAAAGACTCTTGGTCAAGTCCTTCTTGCCTTAGCAACTGAGATGAGGGAGAAAGCCTGGTGGGCTCCACTTCAAAACCTGAAAACATAGGTATCAGGAAAATCAAACACTGATTTTCACTTTCTCCTTAGCCCCAACCCAAATTATAACCAAATTTTACCTTGGGGCCACACACTGTTCTGTGGGTTTACATGAATTAATTGATTTAATCCTCACAACAATTCTATAAATAGGTGCTATCCTGATCTCCATTTTATAGGTGAGAAGGCTGAAATCCAGCCAATTTTTAAGTGGAGTACTGAAATTGGAACCCAGGAAGTCTGGCCTCTAGGGAGCTGATAGGGGCCTGAGCAGGGGTCCCCAAACTTTTTGCACAGGGGGCCAGTTCACTGTCCCTCAGACTGCTGGAGGGCCGGACTATAAAAAAAACTATGAACAAATCCCTATGCACACTGCACATATTTTATTTTAAAGTAAAAAAACAAAACGGGAACAAATACAATATTTAAAATAAAGAACAAGTAAATTTAAATCAACAAACTGACCAGTATTTCAATGAGAACTATGCTCCTCTCACTGACCACCAATGAAAGAGGTGCCCCTTCCGGAAGTGCGGTGGGGGCCGGATAAATGGCCTCAGGGGGCCGCATGCGGCCCGCGGGCCATAGTTTGGGGACCCCTGGGTCTGAGTCTGGTTTGGAGCTAGGAAGCCCAAGTTCAGGGCCACGTTCAAGAATCAAATGAGAAGATAGCGATTATTCCCAGCCAGCTGTCCTGGCTCTCGGCTGCTGGGTCCCCCCATCTGACCTGGAGCAGATGTAGTTCCAGCCCTTCCACAAGCAGCACCAACTTCTTGTCTGTGTTGATGGAAAGGTGGAAACACTTACATCCCTCTCCTTTCCCCGTTTCATTCAACTCCTACCTTCTCAACAACAAAAAATTCCATCAGTTTGAAACACCAACTCTTTCCATCAATCATAATGTTTCATCCCTTGATCCTTATCAAGGTTAGGACCTGTACTCCTTTGGAGTTGTAGTAAGAACATAAAATCTTCTTTGAAAATTTTAAATTTAACATTACATTGTATCTGTATTTCCCTGCATCTACACATCCTCTTAGTTGTTTAAATCATTTAATCCATCTTGCATTTAATTTTATATGATAGAAAATACCATTTTTCAAGTGGCAAAACTTTTCTCAACACCATTTATTGAGTTCTGTTTTCTTCTCCTTGTTTTCTAACATCTATATTAAATTCTTATGTGGTTGGGTCTATTTCTGGGCTCTTTTCTGTCCCATGAATTAAATGTCTTTTTTGGTGCCTACACCACACTGTTTTTATTTTGTTGCCCCATAAATATGTTAAAATATTTTTAAAAAATTTTTTTATTGATTGATTTTTAAATGGGGGGCGGGGAGAAGCAGTTAGCATTAACTTGTAGTAGTTGCTTCCCTTATGTGCCTTGACTGGGCAAACCCAAGTTTTCCAACTGGTGACGTCAGCATTCCAGATCGACGCTTTATCCACTGCACCACCACAGATCAGGCATAAACTCATTTCTTCTGCTTTTTTTTTTTTTTTTTTTTTTTTTTACAGAGACAGAGAGAGGGACAGATAGGGATAGACAGGAAGGGAAAAGATGAGAAACATCAATTTTTCGTTGCAGCACCTTGGTTGTTCATTGATTGCTTTCTCATATGTGCCTTGACCTGGGGACTACAGCAGACCAAGTGACCCCTTACTCAAGCCAGCAACCTTGGGCTTAAGCCAGTGACCTTGGGCTTCAAGCTAGCGACCATGGGTTTATGTCTATGATCCCAAGCTAAAGCCAGCAAGCCTGTGCTAAGGTTAGCCTGTGCCCAAGCTGGATGAGCCAGCGCTCAAGCCGGCGACCTTGGGGTTTTGAACCTAGGTCCTCTGTGTCCCAGTCTGATGCTCTATCCACTGTGCTACCACCTGGTCTAAAATGTTTTAACATCTGGTCAAACTTGCTCTTCTTTAGAAAATTGTTTGATATATTTGTTCATTTATTTGCTTTTCACATAAAACTTAAAATCATTTTTTTTTTCTGAGTTCCAAGAAAATGTCTCCTGTGATTTAGATTAGGAAGGCATTAAGCCTATCAGTTTTCTGGGGGATATTGACATTCTTACAATGGTCGGCATCTTCGTACATCCCACTATTTCACCTGTGTCATACCCAGCGATTTGAATGGCTGTGTACTATTCCTTATGCTTCTGTTCCTTAGCTGGCTTGACTATTTCCTACTGTTGGTTATTTGGGTTGCTTCCAAGGTTGAGCTATTATGAATAGTGCTGTTATATAAACATCTTTGTACAAATCGCTTTTTTATTTCCTTGGGATATGGTCCCCAAAGTGGGATTATTTGATCAAAGGATATGAACAGTATCATGGTTTTTGTTACATAACCCGGGGAGAATGGGACCAATTTATAGCACCACCAGCAACATGTAAAGAAATATCTGCTTTTCCCTTAAAAACCCTTGAGCAACCTGAAGACTTAAAAGGGTAACTTGTTCCTAAGGTAAACAAACCACAGCCCCTGGAGGAAAAGGAGGGAGGGGGAGAGAACAGGGTTCCGAAGAGCGTGGATCCTGCAGCTTAAGAGGCAGGCTGCCCCTGACCTGTGGCCCGCTTCCTCTGAGTCCTTCTCAGAACCAGATTCCCCATCAGCACGTGAGTCTGGTTTATTTTTATTAGCATGTGTTTGTATAGCAATTATAATGTACCAGGTACTATTCTAAGCACTTTACAAATATTAACTCATTTACTTCTCATAAGTGCATAAAATAGATCCTATTATCACTATCATCATGACCATTTTACAGGTGAAGAAAAAAGTCAGAGAAACTTGCTATAGGTCACACAGCTAGTAGGATTTGAACTCAGGCAGTCTGGTATTAGATTACTAACCACCATGCATTGCTCTCTTGACTGGGAAGAGTCACTTCAGCTTGCCGCTGCCCTTTTTTTCTGGATCCTGCTTTGGCCACAGCAAGCCCAATCCCTTCCAGGGGAAGGAAGACCCTAAATCTTTCTGTCCTCGGTTTCAGGGTTTCTTGTTACCTTCTTCTCACAAACAGCCACCACCTGTTGGATCCTGCCACATGCCAGCCATTGGGCTAAGCTCTTTTACATCTTTCTATCTCTTCTCATCTTTATCACAATCATTCAAAGTAGGTAGTGTGTCTTCATTTTATAGAGGAGGAAACTAAGGATCAGAGAGGTTAAGTGTGTTAGCCAAGATCACACAGCTAGTAAAGTGGCAGAGGGAGAATTTGTATCCTGTTCAAACATTAGTGCCTTTGGTCTTTCCATTATACTTGGCTCCTCTCTGGCTCCCTGAAGCCCCACACTTTACCCTAGTTCATTTCTCTCTCTCCTGATGGTTTTCTTGACGTACACTGAGGTAGAAAGAAACCCTTTTGGTGCAGCTCCACTGTTCTTCCTGGCCAGGGGCTTCACCAGGGCCCAAGCAACCATCCCTAAGGAAAGGGCCATCATTCCCTTGTGCTTTTTGGAATGGAGGGCCATTCCCTGAGAGGGGCCTGAATAGCTCCTTCCTTTCCTGTTTCAAAGTTCACACCCCTTCTGGAGCCTTCCCCCTGATTCCTACTTCCTGCCTTAGGATCTGCCTCTGATTTACTGAGTACAGATGATGGACAGGTTCTAGTTCCAATGAACAGACCACACCCCCATCTCAGTTGTGTGCTCCTGCATCTCCAGGTCCTCTGGGATGACTCAGAGCTCAGTCCCAAACCCTTTGGGGAGTGGTTTTTTCCAGTCCTGTCATATAATTTGTATAAGCCCCAAATACCCGGAACACACGTTATGCTCTGTGCACAGAATTCCCACCCAAAATAAAAGAAGGTACTTCTCTGATTCCTGACAAGCTCTGGAAGATTCGATGGCAGCATCAACTTCAGAAACTGTGCTTGTATACTTCTCTGTGCATGCTTTTCAGTGGGAGAGAATATAGCTGCATGTCTGCATAGGTAGACCCAGGACTTCAAGAATGGGTTGATGTACTCAGGAGTTTATTTGTGTTGGCTTCTTTTTTTGTGTGTGTGTGTGTGTGTCTTTGAGAGTAAGGGTCTGCACATACCTGTGAGTTGGTGTATGTGTTTGTGTGCACACACTGTACAAGTTGGATAAAAGGGCTGGTTAGAAAGGTTTCCAACAGCACTCAGGAGGGAGACTGGACATGAGACGTAGGATGGAGAAAAAGGGAAAAAAAGAGTCAAGTCTGATGCTTTGTAAATAAGCAAAGGGATGTTGTGGTAAGTATGAAATGCCCCCAGACAGAGTCAGACAGGTTTGCAGCATTCATTGTCACGTGTGGCCCAGGGCAGGACGGGCAGGTCAGAGTTGGTAACTATGTGCTGGCCTAACCAGACAGAGCCCCAGTTTTAAAGGACAAAGGACTGAAGAATATGAGAAAGCAGTGCTCCCCCCTCCCCCACCCTCTCCTGGGCCCTGGGCTCCAGCCTATCCCTATAGACCCTATAGCTTCTCTGAGATAAAGACAGTTCGGCCTTGGTAGAGAGATGGGAGCAGAGAAGAGGAGGCCTTGCCAGTGCCCCTCACCCCTCTGCCTGCTCCAAAGGCAAAGGAACCTTCTTCCAGGAGCTGCTCACAGGTTTCGCTGACTTCAGAGGGATGGAGGAGGAGGGAGGAAGGACAGGCCTCTGAGGTAGGGAAGCTTTTGCTGAGCCTGCAGGCTACCCAGCCCCTCCCTGGTTCCTCATTATTGTGGTCCTTGTGCATGAAATGTCTTTTTATATTTGAAGGCCAACAAGAATCCAGGGCTGTGTTAATGACTAGCCAGCACCAGAATGAGCCCTGAGACAGGGGGCTGACTCTCTTGATTGAAATCCTGTCTGAACTTTTTCTGCTGCACTGGCATCCTATTTTTCCAGAACTTGTCTCTATGCCTAGCCCTGATCTGTCAATAGGAACCTCAAAAGGAGGGGAGTTGCCTGACCAGGTGGTGGCGCAGTGGATAGAGCGTCGGACTGGGATGCGGAAGGACCCAGGTTCGAGACCCCAAGGTCGCCAGCTTGAGGGGGGGCTCATCTGGCTTGAGCAAAAAAGCTCACCAGCTTGGACCCAAGGTCGCTGGCTCCAGCAGGGGGTTACTCGGTCTGCTGAAGGCCAGCGGTCAAGGCACATATGAGAAAGCAATCAATGAACAACTAAGAAGTCGCAACGTGCAACGAAAAACGAATGATTGATGCTTCTCATCTCTCTCCATTTTTGTCTGTCTGTCCCTGTCTATCTCTGCCTCTGTAAAAAAAAAAAAAAAAAAGGAGGGGAGTTACGGAGGCCAGGACAAGAGCATCTAGTAAATCTGAAGACTTCATAAACTGGGTCTGGGAACTGAGCAGGGCTGGCCAACATCCAGTTTCAAGGGCCCTCAGACCAACAAGGATGACGAACATTTTACATAAATGTTAATGCAATGAGAAAGATGGTAAAGCAGAGAACACCCAGTGGATTAAGGAACTTTTACATGGTTTCATCTTTACGTTGATTCTGACAATGGCTTGATGAAATAGAAGGCAGAGTTCATTGTGCCTGTTTTATTTTAAAAAAAAAGCAAGGGCTAGAGAAGTTAACTGATCTGTTTCATTCACATTTATAAAGCAGTATGGCTAAGACGCCAACCCATGTCTCTGAGACTCCAAATCTACAACAAGAAAGGGCAATTTTTAAAACAGTGTGCTATTGGCCACTTTGAAGCCTCATGAATTATGTCAGGAGAATATTGGGGAAGCAGAAATATGAGCTAGATTTTGAAGCAAGAATAGAAATTTTCTATCCCCCCCCTTTTTTTGCAGTGGGGGTGGGTGTTGTCAAGGCATTGCTCTCAAAAGTTGGGTACAAGTGGGAAGCCATGGGAGTGCTAATCTCAACTGATGCAAAATGGCTAATGGTAGTCAGTGATTGGGGAGGGCATGACAGATGAAGCGTAAAGAGAGTTGAGGGCCTTGAATGGCGGGATAAAGGGCTTTGATTTTCCCTTAAGCAAGGTGAGCACTTTCTAAGCCAGGGAAAAATGTAAAATGTGTCCTGTACATTCCATAGGGGAGGAGAATTGAGGCTCTCCAGCAGTGAATTCGGAAGAGAGGGGTGGATCACCAGCTGGGACCAAACTGTTGCCTAAAAAGAAGTTAAGTAGAAGTGAGGGTGTCAATGAGGCTCACCAACTTGGGGACAGATGGTGAGGATACCTCAGGAAAAGGGGAGGTCTAAACCAAGAGGCTCAGAGAGGAGGGTGGCCCTGGCAGCCCAGGGAGAGAATAAAGGTTAGTGGAGCCCCCGCGCCCAGGCTGGCCATGCTGTGGCCATTCTTACCGAGTGTGCAGTGTGGGCAGCCCCAGGCTCTGCCTTTCCAGCCTCCTGCCTCATTGAGAGGTTATTAATAGGGAGTTTGTCTGGTGTCAGAGCGCAGACATAAACTGCATTAGCATTACCCCATAATCTTATTTAGTAAATGCTCATGCCGCTCTGTCTCCTGTAATTGCATTGGGAAGATGCAATATTTATGAAAGGGGAGAGGGGGATGTCACTGTTCATCTTGGTGATGCAGTAAAAGTCCCGGGAAAGATATATAGTGAGGGCTGCAGAGGCCTGGCCCCTGGCTTGCAAGAGTGTGCAGCATTGGTGCCCAGTGCTCTCAGTATGGCCTTCCAGGCCTATCCCCAGATCATCACCACCCACCCTCACTCCCATCCTCCCTCAGGAGCCTTGGCAGCAGGGTGAGGGGCTGTGGAAGTGAAAGCTACTGCTGCCCTGGTCATTACTCCTCTAAGAGGTCCTGGTCCCTGCTGGATGCATTGAACCCTTCTGTAGAGCACAAAGCTCCAAGCTCTGGGTCACTGCCATCTTTAGTTGAATTTCTAGGGAGCTTTACCTCCACTGTGCAACTTAGGTGGTAGGAAGCTCAGTGGGCAGCAGCAGGCTGAAGGTCTGGAACCAGGGTCATGGCTAGAGCAGGGTCTCAGTAGCAGTGCTGGCCACTGAGTGATCACAAAGCCCATTGCTAGTCCCCAAAGTCCTAGGTTCGCAGAGTGGTGGCCCTCTTTCACCTTCCCGAGATCATGTGGCTTACTCTCTAGGACACACACACACACTCTCTAGGACACATACACACACACACACTCACACTCACATTTTGGGCCAGTCCCAGATCTTTTGCTTCTGGGTGGAAGAGATAAGAGCATAAAATTGCCCCATGGGACTTGGAAGCATGGCTGTGTGCTCACTGCTCCTGAATGCCCTGGGTTCCATTGCCCATGGTGGGGACTTAAGTGAGCTCTCTGGTGAGGCCACCATGGAAATCTAGGCTGAGAGGAAGGCAAGTGCCCAGGCAGACACTTCCTGTGGGACCCCAGGCAGTGTGAGACACTCAGCCCAGCTTCCTGGCTTTGGGGTCTATGTGGCCCCCAAGAGGCCTGAGCTGGGTCTCTACATTCCCTATTCACACCTCACTCACACAGCCCCACACTCTACCCTTAAACCACATTCACACACACACCCCCAGCACCTCACTCACTGCACAGGGGCTTCTGGCTCCCAATGAGCTTGCACACTCATGAAGTTAGCCACATGCCCCGCCCACTCATTCGCTCCACTCTCAGGCCACACTGCCTGCCCAAGTTGGGCACACCTTCCTCTCTCAGGCACCCCTCGGTCTAATTTCCAGCGGCTGGTCCTCCCACCCTTACCTCCCAGGTGAGGAAGGGGCACCTGAATCGGAGGCAGCTGAGAACCAGAAAGAGGATGGGTAGAGGAGGGCCGCGTCATCTCCCTCTCCGCTGTCCCATTCATTAATCACAGAGTCGCGGTCCAGTTGGGGATCCCGGGCGCCCAGTGCTACACGCAGACCGCTGGACAATGGGATTGTTTCTGGGGAGAGACGCCGCCTGGGGCAGGGGCTCAGGCGGTAGTGCCTCCTTCCTTCAATCCATCCCTCCGCACCCAGCGAGCGCCTGCGGCGCCCTGGGACGGGTGGCAAAGCGGAGGCGGGTGGCGCACGGGTGGCAGGATCTGACGGACCTAATTCAATTAGCTGGGCAGCCGCCGCCTCTGCGTAACTCTGGGCCCGCGGGGGCTGAACTGCGGGCAGCTGCTCTTTGTGCGCGGAGTCCATGCATATGGATACGGTTCCTCCCCCTTTGGCACGCCCCTCACTTCCAGCACCTGCGGCTCTGTTCCTTCCCCACCCCTCTTAGGAGAGAAGGCAACCTTGGCCTCCTGTAAAAGTTGGGAAACTGTGTGGCTGCTGGTGACCCCGATCAGTGTGAAGGGGAGAGCAGAAAGGCCGCGTGGAAAGGGTGTGCCTGCAGGTTCATCGTGTCTGCGTACCTGTGCGCGTGTGACCCGCAGGTTGTGTGTGTGGAGGGAGAGGGTTTTGTTTGGGTCTGCTTCTGGGCGGCGGGGGTGTCGGTGTGGCTGGGTGTGAGGCCGGCACCTGTGTGCGGGTGTGTGAAGGAGGCTCTGTGACCGTCCGTGGGGCATGCACTCAGGAGTGTCTGCGCTCTGTGTGCAAGGGAGAGTGTGGGCCTGGGAGTGGGTGTGAGCGGGGGTTTGGCTGCTCCCACGCTGGACCTGGAAAGCCTCGGGTGTTCGGTGTGTCTGTGCGCACCCACTGGAGATCGGGCCCGTGTGCAGCCCGGAGGCGGCGTGGAGCACAGTGCCCGACGCCACCGCCAACAGCCCCGCGGCAGCTGGGTCTCCCGGGCGCAATTCGTTCCCCTTCAGCCCGCCGCGTGTTTTTCTGACGAAGGAGGAGCTTGGAGCGTTCATTTCAAACCTAAACTCCAGCTCAACCATTGACTGGGAGTCACTTCCCGAATCCTCCAGGCTCGCGGGGCAGCCAGGCCCTCTCACCCAGAGCAGGGTCCGGCCGGCCAGGTTAGGTGATCGGTTCCCAGAACCGCGGCTCACTGGGCGCCGGGAGCTGCCGATGCGCCTCTGAAATGACCGTGCCTGCCCTTGCCAAGGTGGCCGGAGCTCCTGGGGGCGGCCGCGAGACCTCCAACTCAGCAGCCCAGGTGAAGCCCGCTGGGAGTCCCGGAGGTCTCTGTCCGCCTTCCTTCTAGGGCCAAACCCACGCTCCTCGGCGGCGAGGAATTGAGGCGGGAAGATAGGAGCACCGCAGGCTCATTCTGGCTTTGCTGCGGGGGGTGAGAGGGAGAACCCACAAAGCTGCGGGGGCCCAGCCTCCATCAGGAAGGGAGTCGGGTCAGCCCCACGCCCCACGTGTCGTAGGCAGTAAAGTGGTTCCTAGAAGATGGTGGTGGCCCTCAGAGACCTGGCTCGCGGCAAGCTAGCGTTCTCTCGGCTCCCTTTCTCTCACCAGCACCCCGCTCGGGGCCTGGCTACCCACTGCCCTCTGCCACCCGAAATACCCCAGTAGATGATTAGGGCCAAGGGTAGAGGCTAAGAACAGGCCCTTCGGCTGCCCAGTCCTAAGCGGAGCTGCTCCACTGAGGCCCACTGTTGGGAGGCCCAACCTAGTGTCCTCCGGGGTACACAGGGAGCCCCGTGGAACTGTCAGGACATGGCAGGGCTGTGGAAGTCTGTCCTGCCCTGAACCTCCTCTCAGCACACCTGCTTTCCGACCCACTTCTGGATTTGGAGTCCAGAGAGAAGGCCTAGCATTGAAGATAAGCTGGGTCAAGGGCACCAATGCCAGGTGGTGGGGACTTGACAGCCTCTGGTGCTTGCTTGGGAGGGAGTTGGTCAGAGAGAGGCTGGAGGCCCTAGATCGGGCAGTGCACAGGGGTGATGGGGCCAACAGCTTCTTTTCAGTCAGAAGCTGAGAGGGAAACCCTAGAGGAGAGGGCCAGACTAAGTACCCCATTGTTCAAGCAGGCTTTGGGGTGGGGAGGAGCAGAACAGAGCTGGCCCTTAAATCAGGCGACACTAAAGTGTATTCTACATCAGAGAAGCTCTGTCCCCTGTCCCCCCATCTTCTACCCACTCAGGGTCCCTCCACTGATAGAAAATGTGTGTCTGTCTTTCCATGTTGGAGAAGTCCTTGGTCCCTGTTACTGTAAGGATTGGGTGGGGGCACCTGGGGCTGGCCCTGTACAACCCCTGCTGCCCTCACCCAGCCCTAAAAAATTATTGAGTTGTGTGCCCGGAATCAGCCTGACCTGCCCACTCCCTCCTTCCCCAACCTTGGCCCCTAGAGACAAGCACTGCCACCCCAGGGCTCTGGGCAGGTGAGGGCCCCTGTACTGGGTCTCCTTTACTAGGTCCTTGCGTCACCAGCTGTGCCTGCCTCCTTTATGGAAGGGGAAGTTTTCTGCCCCTTTACTAAGGCAAGTGAGCAAGGCAAAAGGGACACAGCTGGTACTGGGGATACAGACCTCGATGATGGTCCCACTGTGGACCACTTCACATTACAGGTCCCCTTATATATTTCTCAGTCTGCTCCAACCTTTTCCTGTTAAATACCCTATTGGGCATACTCAGTCTCCCTCTTCTCACACCCACAGGCCCACATATGGCCATTTCCCTGACAACTATACTAGAAAATAAGACGCCCCTCTCACAGATAGACTCACACACCATCAGCAGCACACATTATTACATTCATACTTTCACACCAGCCAAGGACAGCCTCACACCATCATGTTGTGTCCATTATAGAAGAACAATGTAGAGACAGACACTCGTCCTGTTACAGAAAACACACATTTACTTGCATTCTCACTGATATACACGTCCTTACACAGACAAATCCAGTTGTAAAACAGACCCAGACTCCGGCACCCCAGCACGCTTACTGACATGCGTTTTGTTTGCAGTTGTGTCCCAGCAGCCTAACGCTGCTACAGCATGGACACTCAGTGCATATTTGGGTGAAAACACAGTTGGGTAAATTTTAAAAATGATTTCTTAAAGACAAGCACAGCTACCCTCACTGTCAGGCACACTTCAGCACCCAGTTTCCCCCTCCTGGGCACACAGTCCACAAACACAAAGTAATTAAGTCATCATACATACCCCTAAGCTAAAGGACAACCCCGGGCTCAGGGGTCTCCCCCAGAGGGGAAAGGAGCAATGTGGGATTCAAAGGCCCCCTCCCAGGGGCTAAACCCTCCCTTTTCTCCTCCCCCAGCCTCAGCCCCAGCTGCTCTTCTTTTAATTGGAGGCACTTCCCTATTCCGCAGGCAGTGGGGGGGGGGGGGGCTGATGCTGGAAGAGGGGGGTTATTTCCAAGTGGCCTCAGGCTGGAACTCACCTAGATGTGTGCAAAGATACTTCTGCAAGACCAGGACCACATCTACCAGGTGTGATGTTGAGCAGCTTGTACTGAACAGAGTCAGAAAAGCAGCATTTGAGTCCAGTCTCTGTCCCTTTTCTGCTTCCAGGGCCTTGGTTTTTTCACTTATAAAATGGAGACAACAGGCACATCACAGGACACTTGGAGGGTGGGATGGGAAGATACCTAAGACATCAGTGGGGCTTTGTGAGTCGCACCTCCTTCTCTGCAAGGCATGGAACACAAGCTGCACTGAACATAAGCTCTGAGTCTCTTCCCCTGTTTTGGAAAATTTTCTAACCTGCAGCACTGTGTTCAGGAAACACTGCTTCAAGGAGTGGCAGGGGTCAGAACCCAAAGAATCCTGGCGCTCTTGTCTGGGTAACCCAGCCCTCAGTCACTATCCCATTGGAAGACAAAGGCTGAGGTCAGCTGAACTGAAAGAACCAGCTGGGGGGAGGCCAGCAGCTCTGAACTGAATTGGGATGAAAGTTGACTCTGATAAGCAGGAGAAGTGGATGTGAAATCCCCAAGGAATCAGTCAAGGAGGCAGCAGTGAGGGCAGGGAAAAGCAGGATGTCCCTGGGTTGCTGGATCTGGTGAGGAGAGCACGCTGATAGTCTTAAGGGGCTCCTAGGCAGCTGTGACCTCTGACAAGCCTAGACTAAGGCAGCAAGGATGAAGTCTCCTCCCAGGTACCCTGGACAACTGGTAAAAGAAGTGAGGAGTTCAAGAAGTGAGTGAGGCAGATGTCCAAAGGGTTGGAACAGGCAAGGTTGGAAAACCATAGGGACTGGAAAGGTGCATTAGGAGGGGTAAAGGGAGGAAGGGGGAGAGTGTTAGAAACACTTAAGGAGTTTCCGGCATGGGCCAGAGAGTGACAAAGAGAAGTTGTTTTGAAGATAATCTGGAAAGACAAGGTTTTGATTATAGCAGGCAGCCTGCCCTGTGGTGGCGCAGTGGATAAAGCCTCGACCTGCAATGCTGAGGTCACTGGTTAATCACTTCTGGCTTGCCTGGTCAAGGCACGTAAGGGAGTTGATGCTTCCTGCTTCTTCCCCCTGCTCTCTATATCTCCCCCCCCCCCAGGCAAAATGAATAAATTAAAAAAAATTAAAAATTAAAAAAATTGTAGCAAGCAGAACTATGATTAGAAACAAATATGATTTCTTCACTAAAAGGGAGAAAAGCAGAACGAGGCAACTTGGACCTAGCCTCAGAAGATGCTGAAGGGCCTCTCCTCATAGTTTTTACCCTCTCAGGAAAAATAGTTCAATCCTCTTGGGATTCCAGATCAATCCTCCGCTGTCTGTGGGACTTTGGGCAACTTCATTCATCTTACTCAGCTCAATTTTTGTTTTTTTCTTTTTAAAAATGAGATATAATTCATGTACCATAATGTTAGCCCTTTATATCATACAACTTGGTGTTTTTTAGTATATTTAAAAAGGTGTGTAACCTTCACTACTAACTCCAGAATATTTTTATCAGTCCAAGTAAAAACTTTGCATCCATTTGTAATCACTTCCCAATTCCGCCCCCCTCCAACTCCTGGCAACCTTTAATCTACTTTCTGTCTCTATAGATTTGCCCATTCTGGATGGTTCATATAAATAAAATTACATGTGGCCTTTTGTGCCTGCTTCTTTCACGTAACCTAATGTTTTCGAGGTTCTTTCATATTGTAGTATGAACCAGGACTTCCTTTTTATGGCTGAGTAACATTCAATCATATGGCGAAACCACATTTTATGTATCCATTCATCAAAATTCATCAAAAAGTGTTTCTACCTTTTGGCCATTATAAATAATACTGCTCTGGGCATTCATTTTTTTTCTTAAATTTTTTTTAAAATATTTTATTTATTGATTTTTTTAGAGAGAGAAGAGTGAGAGAGAGAGAGACAGAGAGAGAGAGAAGGGGGAGGAGCAGGAAGCATCAACTCCCATATGTGCCTTGACCAGGCAAGCCCAAGGTTTGGAACCGGCGACCTCAGTGTTCCAGGTCGACGCTTTATCCCACTGCGCCACCACAGGTCAGGCCTCTTAAATTTTTTTTAAAGGGAGATGTTTCTACTAACTTTACAGGGTTGTTGTCAGTCTCAAATGAAATCACTGTGGTGTGAACACTGAAGTCTATCTCTTCTTCAGTTCTTTCAACATAAGAAGCAGGAAAGAGACACACTCAGGTTCAAACAACTTACAAAAAATGTTATGGGACCTCCTGCTAGAAGTGTAACACCTGAATTGGGTGGGCAGAGAAGAGAGAACCGGCAAGGGAGTGGAGTGCTCGCCTCATGTCTCTGTTTAGTATTTAAAACAACCACATTGGGCTTTATATCAAATGAGCTCCTGTCCACCTGCTCGGAGCCCAGACAAGGTTTTCCTAATAGAGGTGCCCTTCCAACTAGCAGTCAGGTTTCCAAGGTAACCCATAAAAGCAAGTAAAATCCAGCTCTTCCATCTTGATCAAGTCACTTAAACTCTCTAAGATTTGGCTTCTTGGCATATGTAAAATAGGGGCAATACTCATCTCCGAGAGTTAGTGTAGAGTTCATAGTGTTCTCCATAACACTCATTATCATCTGGCTCATTGTATTTGCTGCCTCACATCCCCTCCATGGAATGTAAGCTCCACAAAGGCAGAAGCTTTGTTTCATTCACTGCTCTCTTCTCAATGCCGAGAACCATGCCTGACACACAGTAGGTGCTCAAAAAATTTTGTTAAATAACGAGGTTCATTCATTCATTATTCACTCAAAATGAGTATATTTTGTGGGTTTGGGCTACATTCCACAGGGGGGAACAGAGATGAGTAAGCTATTTCTTGCCTCCAAGCAGATCTCTTCAAGTGGAAGTAACAGATGTAGCCAAAGCAAATATGACTTTGCAATGAGACTTGATAAGTAGAATGGGTGCCTTCACATTCTAGCATCCTGCCTGGTAGAGACAGCCCCTCTCTGCAGGCCTGTTGAATCTGGTATAGGCCAGAAACAGATCCCAAGTGATCCAATCTGTGCCCCTGCCAGAGCTTGGCTTCTGGGAGGGATCGAACCTTTCCCTACTGGAGAGGGGAAAGACGGGAAGCAGAAAAGGGAGTTTCCTCCTTCTCTTCTGGGCTCTAAGCCAGTTATCCACAGGCAAAACTTTGAAAAGGCCTAAATTTGTCCTGGATGCACTTCGCTCATTTTGGTCCCACCATCCCCAGCCCCCACTTAAACTCCTAGGCCTCCCTCCCAAGATTTCAAAGGTAGGAGAATAGCTCCTTCCCCTTACCACAATCCAAAGGTTTCTTGCTTGAAGTAGCCACCCCTGGCCTAGTTGCTAGGTGAAAACAATTCGAAAGAATTCAGTCACATATTGTGGGAACTTTTTTGGGGGACATCTGTTTATTTATATAGGAAAGGGGCATCTTGAAGCATGGGCACCCTGGCAACAGTCCACAAGCTAACTTCCTTGCCTTGTGCCCGCATTTCAGGAAGTCTTTCTTTCCTCAGTTTCTCTAAACAGGCTGAGTTGGGGTTGTTGTTGATCCCGCCCCCCTCCAACATATAGCTGTGTTTTAAAGAAGGACAAGCCTGAACTCACCTTCCCTGCCTGAGGGGTTTGGGTTCCATACCTGGGGAGTAGACAGTCTTCTACTTTCTAACAAGCTGGACTTGAAGTTTGGTGTAAATCCTCTGGTTGATGGACAGGTGTTTCCCAGCTGAGCCCTTGGGGAGATTCTCAGTAGCGCATGGACACCTCTTCCCCAGAGGCCAGTGGGCTGGACCACTTTGGTCCAATTCAAAGTTAGGGGGCGGCTCCTGCCTGGCTGGGAAGAGGGTTCTGACTTCCACCTCCTGGGCTCCGTCTGTCTGTCGTCTGTGGGAATGGCTGCCTCCTGTTCTATTTCTTTCTCCTTTTAAGTCTCTGGTTCCCTTCTTCCTGAACTACTTCTCGGAGTCCCAGTCTCCGTCCTTCTGTCTCTGGCTCAGGCATCTGTCTCTGGCTCAGGCATCTGTCTCGGCTCCCGGCCTCCTTCTCCTCGTCTCCGCCCCTCCCCCGCGCTGTCATTCACCCCGCTCCTCTCTACGCACAGCCAATGGAGATACCCGGTCGGAACTGCGAGGCTCGCTCGCACCGGGCTTTTTCGCCCGGTGATTGATGTCCCAGAGTCAACAGCGAGCAAGCAGCCGGAGAGGGGAAGGAGCAGCCGGAGAGGAATAGAACGCGGCGCCCCCTCTCTCCTTCCCCTCCCCCTCTACTTTAGCCCTTCTGCACACTTCGTCTCCAAGTCTTCGCTCGGCTAGGAGCCGCTCCCGCCTTTGCGCCCCTGCGCGCTGCCTCCAGAGCGAAAAGCAGCGAGCCCCGCCGCCCAGGCCCCCCCGTGGGGCCGGGGCCGGGGGCCGGCATGGAGCACCTGGGTCCGCACCATCTCCATCCAGGCCACGCGGAGCCCATCAGCTTCGGCATCGACCAGATCCTCAACAGCCCGGACCAGGGCGGCTGCATGGGGCCGAACTCACGCCTCCAGGACGGAGAATACGGCCTGGGCTGTTTGGTTGGAGGCGCCTACGCTTACGGCGGCGGGGGACCGGTGGCCGGGGCGGGGGCCGGCAGCGCGGGGGCCTATGGCGCTGGCGGCCCGAGCGGTCCCGGTGGCCCGGCGGGCGGCGGGGGCGGCGCCTGCAGCATGGGCCCGCTGGCCGGCTCCTACAACGTGAACATGGCCTTGGCGGGCGCCCCGGGTCCGGGCGGCGGCGGCGGCGGAGGGGCGCTGAGCGCTGCGGGGGTGATTCGAGTGCCGGCGCACAGGCCACTAGCTGGGACAGTGGCCCACCCCCAGCCTCTGGCTACCGGCTTGCCGACGGTACCCTCCGTACCTGCAGTGCCAGGTGTCAACAACCTCACCGGCCTCACCTTCCCCTGGATGGAGAGTAACCGCAGATACACAAAGGACAGGTTCACAGGTGAGTCCGGCCCGCGCGCGCCCCGCCAGGCCGCGGCCCGGTCTCTGCGCCACCCGCATCCCCGTGGTGCCCGCGGCCCCGTTTGCGCTCCCGGTCGCCCAGCTCCTCTTGTTGCTTCCCCCAAGTTCAGCCGCCTGCCGGCTCTCTGTGCTGGAGGAATCGCCATGCTGGAAGAGTTCTCCCCGCCCGCGTCTCTCCGCAGCTCTTTCTCAGGGCCCCTGCTCGGAGAGGCGCTTTCCGATCCCCTCTAGGAGTCCCTGGGCTCGGTCAGGCGGAGGGGAAGAGAATGTAGCTTAGGGATTGTATTACACCCGCATGTGGGGCTCGGGAATCTCTGAGAAAGGGGGAAAATGTGAGCAAACTCTTTCTTCCGTCCCGGCATAAGTTCCTGGCCGAGGCGGCGAGCCCCAGAATCAGACACAAGGAAAGAACAGGTTCCTCAGCTCCTGTCCTCCCCCCACCAACACTCACACACACGCACACATACACACACACACACACGCACACACGCACACACACACTCTCACACACACACACGCACGCACACGCACACGCACACACACACACACACACGCACACACACACACACACTCACACACACACTCCAAACTCTGCTGTCTGTTGCACTGCCGGGCTGGCAGAGGTCACGAGCCCGAGTACAGCAGCAGAGCTTACGGGAACTTCCTCCCCAACTGCGGGCTTCGTCTGGGTCGGTGGCGATACGAAGCTGAGCCGCCCGCTTCATTTTCGTTTTGTCGGGGCTTGGCGGACTTCCCCCACCCCCACCCCTGGCCCTTCAGCGTAAATAATGCACCCGCCAGGCCCACGATCGATTGGCCACCAAAGGACTACTCCTGGGACGATTACGCATTCCGCGGCGCCGGCTGCCTCCCTCTCCGCTGCCTGCTCCGCGCCTTTCTCCACTTGCCCCGGCTCCCTCCGCTCCTGCTTCCGCTCTCGGCACTCAGCCCTCGCTCCAGCGCAGGCCCCTCTCCCCGGCTTCACTTCCCGCTTTCCTTGGCGTTCCCCGGATCCGAAAGTACTATCCACCCGCTGGGCCAGGCCCCAGGCCCGCCGGGAAGCGGCCACGAGTTGAGTCTGGGTTCCGGATGAGGACTTAGGGAGAGGAGGCAGGAGGCACAGGCTGGGACTCCCGTGGGGCTCGGGTTCCAGGGCCAACAGTAAAAGGCTTAGAGATAAACGCTAGGCTAGGCGACCCCAAGGCACCACAGACCCCTGCTCTCGTTCCAACCTGAGAAGCTGGACTCAGATTTGGCCTGTGACAAAAGTTTGGGGGGAGGAGCGCAGAAGCAGAACAGCCATTCCACTCTGGGCTTCCAGGAGCGGCCCTGCACTCAAGGGGCCCCACTGCTCCAACCCAAGTCCTCTCAGTACCTGGTGCCCATCCTTCTCCCCTTCCCCACCCAGGCCAGGCCAGTCTGGAAGGACTCTGATGGAATCCTCAGCCTGGAACATACTGGTCCTGGGTCTGGTGAAAGGGACTCCACAGAGGGCCTAGCTAGGGGAGTCACAGCCCGTTTAATCTTTCTTCAGGCCTAAATAAGGTTCTGAGGGAGTGCGTGGCTGTCGCCTGGTGTCACCTTGTGTTGCCCTCTGTCCTGTATGCCTCTGTCTGTGTGCCTCTGTGTGCCGGCGTGTTTGGGTGTATAGATCTATAGCTTGTCGCTGTTGTGTGTGATGTACTTGTGTATATTGCTGTGTGATGGAGGCTCAGGTCAGGACCCAGGGTCCAGGGTCTTAACCAAGCATGGCCCCTTACTGCTGGGCACCTTCTTCTCTGAACCTGGAGGCCTGAGGCTGTAGGGGTGGTGGTGCGATTTTTACCTCGCCTCAGAGAGACTGGGGAGGTGACTGTGGCAGTGTCTGGTTGGGCAAATGGGAGGCCGCCGAAGCTAGAAAGGCCTGCGTGGTGGCAGCAGCGGCGGCTTGGCAGCGGGAGGGGGTCGCTTCTCGCCCGGGCTTGAAGCTGAGGGCTGACGGTAGGATCAAGGCCCCGCTCAAGGCCCTGCTCGTGGGGTCTAGCCGCGACGCTCGCTGATTCGCGGGGTGCCGGGCCTGGGATGCCTCCTGACGCTCTGCCGCTTGCTTCTGCCGTCTGTCTGTCTCCCGCTCCAGTGGCCCTCTCACCCTTCACTGTAACACGCCGTATAGGTCACCCCTACCAGAACCGGACGCCCCCCAAGAAGAAGAAGCCGCGCACGTCCTTCACGCGCCTGCAGATCTGTGAGCTGGAGAAGCGCTTCCACCGCCAGAAGTACCTGGCCTCGGCCGAGCGCGCCGCCCTAGCCAAGGCACTCAAAATGACTGACGCGCAGGTCAAAACCTGGTTCCAGAACCGGCGGACAAAGTGGAGGTGAGCGCGCGGGGCGGGCACGGCGCGGGCGGCACCGCCTCGGCTGCTCCAGGTCCCGGGCCTCTCAGGGCTCTCACGGTCCCTTCGCTCCCCATCTGTTTGGAGGAGCAGGCAGCTCCTGCTCGGCTCTCGGGAAGTGGGAGTAAAGCTGAGCGGATGACTGAGATGGGGCTGGAGAGCCCCGCTCTGTTCTATCCGAGGCTTCGTGGTCGGCACACTCAGAGCCAGCGTAGACGCGGCTGGTCTCCGCGCCTCTTGGGGACACAGCGAGTTAGAGCAGCTATGCAGCCTGGGCTTCCTGAGTCGGTGAGTCCTGTGGGACTTTTTGCGCAAACTCGCGCTTCAAGAGATGCCTCCTCTATCCCGGAGAGAGGAGACTGGATGGCTCGCGCCCTGTTTCTGCGCCCCAGCCGGGCTCTTGCAGAGCGTCTGGGGCTTCAGACCGCGGCCTACGCTCTGCGGACTCCCTCCTCCCGCGACTCCCGGCCTCCCCGCAGCGACTTCCCCACCCTGGAAGGGGGAAATCAATCCGCGCCGGCTGTGGCGGGGTTTTCGAGAGTCCCACTGAACCCGGGATCAATTAGGAGCAGATGTGTGTGTGTGCGCGCGTGCGCGTGCGCGCGCGTGAGAGAAATTTCTCCTTCCCACGTCACACACAACTACAGGATTTTTTCCCCTATATACATATACCTCGATCTCTGTCCTCTCTCCCTCTACCTCTCTGTCTCCCTTCCTTTTTCCCTTCCTCCTCCCTCCTCCCACCCACTCCTTCTTGTGGACACAACTTGCCCGCTGACTCCCGGGCAGCCTACTCTCCGCACACACCGGCGCTTTCTCCGCTGGGCCCTCCTGCACTCCCGCACCTTCCCGCACATCTGGCCCTGTGCTCGGCTCCACGCCTCCCAGGAGTTTCTCAGTAGCTCGGGCCTTAGGGGGGAGCACGGGAGTCTGGGCAAAGGCAGCGGCGCCGGGCCGGGCGGGCCTGGGGCGGGAGGAAGGAATTGGAGTTTCCTCTTTTTCTGAATGAAGGCGAGGAATCTGCCTGGGATTCCGCCGCCGTGGCCACAAAGGAAGCCACTGCCCCGCGAGTCTGCTGCCCTCCCTTCCCCACATTCCTGCCGCCGGGGAAGGGGTGGGGGACCCGCTTCACGTCTCTGGAAAAGCGAGTGAGAGCGGGTAGGGACGCTGGTGTTCTTCAGGGACACCCAGGGCTGCAGCCAGGGGAGGCAGGGAGCCAGGCGAGACAGCCCCCTAGGTGGGGGAAAGAGAGGCAGAGTGGCAGGCAAAGAGACAAACACACAAGGGGTGGGAGCAAAGATAGACACCCCAGCCCAAGGAGAAGAGGAAACCAGGCAGCATAACGAAACCTTACATCTAAATGAGAATGATGGGTAACAAAAACCTCCGTTTTCGTTTCAAACAAATTCTCTTAATTTTGAGAGAGCCAAAGGGGTGGGAAGTGGGAGTGAAAGAAAACAAGAGAGAAAGACATAAAGCCCAAAGGAAGAGAAACAGTCAAGCAGTTTAAAGCGCGGAAAAGAAGGGGAAGAAGAGGCCAGAGAGACAGAGCGAAAAGCAAGAAGGGGCGTCGGGAAGGAGGCCGGCGTCCGTCGCTGGGAGAGGCCCTCGCTGGCCTCGCGCGGCTTCATCGATCGCCTACAAATTGCTTCTGGAGGCCCCGGGGACTCCCATTAGGTCTGTCCACCTTAGAGACAGACGTTTGATCTCAGCTGACGGGCTGGAGGAGAGTCATTAGATGGAGTAAGTGAGTCATCGCCTCCCTGGACAGCCTCGGAGGAAGCCGGCTGGCCCAGCAGCAGGCCCGGCAGGGCACGGGCTCCGCGCGGGAGGGTGAGGCCTGGAGACCGTGCAGGAGGGTGAGGCCTGGGGACCGTGCAGGAGGGTGAGGCCTGGGGACCGTGCAGGAGGGTGAGGCCTGGAGACCGTGCAGGAGGGTGAGGCCTGGAGACCGTGCAGGAGGGTGAAGTCTGGAGACCGTGCAGGAGGGTGAGGCCTGGGGACCGTGCAGGGGGTTGAAGGCCTGGAGACCGTGCAGGAGGGTGAGGCCTGGAGACCGTGCAGGGGGTTGAAGGCCTGGAGACCGTGCAGGAGGGTGAGGCCTGGAGACCGTGCAGGAGGGTGAGGCCTGGGGACTGTGCAGGGGGTTGAAGGCCTGGAGACCGTGCAGGGGGGTGAGGCCTGGAGACCGTGCAGGGGGGTGAGGGTCTGGAGACCGTGCAGGGGGTTGAGGGCCTGGAGACCGTGCAGGGGGGTGAGGCCTGGAGACCGTGCAGGGGGGTGAGGGTCTGGAGACCGTGCAGGGGGTTGAGGGCCTGGAGACCGTGCAGGGGGGTGAAGGCCTGGAGACCGTGCAGGGGGGTGAGGGTCTGGAGACCATGCAGGGGGTTGAGGGCCTGGAGACCGTGCAGGGGGGTGAAGGCCTGGAGACCGTGCAGGAGGGTGAGGGCCTGGAGACCGTGCAGGAGGGTGAGGCCTGGAGACCGTGCAGGAGGGTGAGGCCTGGAGACCGTGCAGCGGGGTGAAGGCCTGGAGACCGTGCAGGAGGGTGAGGGCCTGGAGACCGTGCAGGAGGGTGAGGCCTGGAGACCGTGCAGCGGGGTGAAGGCCTGGAGACCGTGCAGGAGGGTGAGGCCTGGAGACCGTGCAGGAGGGTGAGGCCTGGGGACCGTGCAGGAGGGTGAAGTCTGGAGACCGTGCAGGAGGGTGAGGCCTGGAGACCGTGCAGGAGGGTGAGGCCTGGAGACCGTGCAGGAGGGTGAGGCCTGGAGACCGTGCAGGAGGGTGAGGCCTGGGGACCGTGCAGGCGTTGAGGGCCTGGAGACCATGCAGGAGGGTGAGGGCTGGGGACCGTGCAGGGGGTTGAAGGCCTGGAGACCGTGCAGGGGGGTGAGGCCTGGAGACCGTGCAGGAGGGTGAGGCCTGGAGACCGTGCAGGGGGTTGAGGGCCTGGAGACCGTGCAGAAGGGTGAGGGCCTGGGGACCGTGCAGGAGGGTGAGGCCTGGAGACCGTGCAGGAGGGTGAGGCCTGGAGACCGTGCAGGAGGGTGAGGCCTGGAGACCGTGCAGGGGGTTGAAGGCCTGGAGACCGTGGCAGAAAAAAAAGGGGGGGAGAGGAGAGGTTCCACGGGGCAGCTTGTACCCAGCAGCCCTTACCTCTGTTCTGGATGGTGGGGAAGGGGAGGCCCCCAGGTTTGAGACTGGGGTGCCTGTTCTCCATCGGGGCTAGAGAGAGGGGAGATGCCTCCGACCCCTGACTGCGCCCGTCCAGGCTGATGTGCGGGCGCCGCGTGCAGAGAGCAGCTCCAGCTGCTGCCTAGAGGCCTTTCCCACAGCTTCCCCAGTACAGCTCCATTCCACCTACTTTGGGGTTACCGGTTTTTTGTTGGAGTCAGGACCTTCAGGATAAGGGAATGCGTTAGACTCTAAGGTTAGAGGGACCGAAGCTGCAGGCAGCTGGGTGCTGCCGGGGGAGCAGTGCTCGCTTGTACTACCTCCTGGGTCTCCCCAAGGTGTGCGTAACGGCTTGTCCCCGGTGCAGGCGGCAGACCGCGGAGGAGCGCGAGGCCGAGAGGCAGCAGGCGAACCGCATCCTCCTGCAGCTGCAGCAAGAGGCCTTCCAGAAGAGCCTGGCGCAGCCGCTGCCCGCCGACCCGCTCTGCGTGCACAACTCGTCGCTCTTCGCCCTACAGAACCTGCAGCCGTGGTCTGACGACTCGAGCAAGATCACTAGCGTCACGTCGGTGGCGTCGGCCTGCGAGTGAGCCTGTCCACTCCACTCCGGGAGACCCTGGCCCAGCCAAGGGGTCGCCGCCGAGGCCTGAGAGCCAGGACTCTCCCCCACCCTGCAGGCCTCAGGCTGCACGCGGATGGGGACTGCCCTCTCCTCCGCAGGGGCCCTCGTGTTCACCGAAACTCCTCTCTTCGGTGGAAAAGAAGACAAGAGAGTGGGGAACAGGGACCCGAGACCTCCTTCCGGACTCCCATGCGGTTCTGCGCCCGCTAGAAGTCGGCTCAGTTTGCGTCTATTTTACTTTATTCTAATTTTTAACATGGGACCGGGAGAGGCAGGGGAAGTGGGTGAAGATTTTCTAGGGTCCCCAGAGGACAGCGGTGGACTGTCATTTGAACCTCCTGTCTGTATCCCACTCCTCATCACACTGACGCCTTCAGGCCCACACAGAGATGATTTCACTGTCCCTCTTGGTGTCACCCCACAGTCACACATAGAGGACCTATGGCAGGGTGTCATGCACACACTGGGCCATAGCCTTCTTACTCTTGATCCTCACTATCTGGCCTAGGCCAGGAATGATCTAGACTCATTCTGAACAGCATGACCCTTCTCATAAACACAAGGCCACAGCCACACCGGGACACACCATCCCACACACAACAGCCGTAGCAGTGTCACTTGGCCTGCCAGGCCCTCATCACACATCCCAGTCGCACCCAGTACACACAGGCAGGTTTTCACACAAACTCAGCCTATTTCTCCAGATCCTGTTCATAGGGGGAAGGGTTAAGTTATGCACTTATAAGGTGTTTTCTGTGTAACCATTTTATAAAGTGCTTGTGTAATTTATGTGAAAAAACAATAAAACCCTCCGGATCCGGAGTTAGGGCTGCTCCTTGCTGAACCCAGCACTTTGCAGCTACTTGGGGTTGGTGTGAGCTGGTGCTGCTGGGGCAGCCGCTGGAGGCTGAACTTCAGGGACCTCTGGAGGGCTAGGACCTGCAGGCTCTGGAGACAGGAAGGAAGGAGGGGGGACAAACAGAGAGAAGGCACAGCTGAGGGAAGGAAGGAGAGCAAGGCCCTCGTGGGACAGCTAGTGCCGCAGAGGATAGTGTCTTTGAGCGTGAGAGTTGTGTGAGTGCGTTGTGTGTTTGTGGTGGTGTGGGCAATCAGAATGTCACTGATAGTGAATGTTTGTAATAGTGTGAATTTTTTTTTAATTTTTATTTATTTATTCATTTTAGAGAGGGGGGAGAGAGAGAGAGAAGGGGGAGGAGCAGGAAGCATCAACTCCCATATGTGCCTTGACCAGGCAAGCCCAGGGTTTTTTGAACCGGCAACCTCAGTGTTTCCAGGTTGACGCTTTATCCACTGCGCCACCACAGGTCAGGCAATTAATGTGTGTGCTTGTTTCTGCTTAAGTTACAAATCGAAACTATCATAATACACTCCAACCGTTATGTGTACGTGTGTGTAACCATGTGTAAATAGGGCTGTGTTTTGGGGGGGTAATTGTTTGATTAATCCACCCATATTTGGGATTATGTATGAATGAATCATGTGTTAATATTTGTGAGAATACATATTAGTTTCTCCTTGTGAACCTGCTTTTGTGTTAAATGTGTGAATGTTTGTGATTGTGTATCATCTTTAATTATGTGAATGTAATTGTGTGTGAGATGTGTATTTTACTGTATATACTTGTGTGTGTGTGTGTATTTGGGAAAGTGAATTAGTGGGGAGTATGGGTCATTGTGGACTACTGTCCCTGCCAGTGAGTGTGTGTGAGTGGGTGTAATTGTGTACTGGTGGCACACAAGATGGTGGGGGTCTAAGGTAGGGTGTGTAGATACACTGTGGGGGTACCAACATCTACTAGGAGTTCTGGAATTCTAGGCCTTTACCCAGCAGACTGCAGAGACTGGGGCACACTGAGTAAGGGGCCAGGATACTCTGTGGTGCTTTAAGCAGACTCCACAGCTTCCGGCACGAGTCTGCCCTGTGTGGGATCTGAATAAGTGATTTCTCAAGGACCTTTAGAGAGGCCCCAGGCCACTCCAACCAGGACAGCAGCCACAGTGTACAACACTTTCCATAACACCTAGTGCCCCCCCCCAAAAAAACACACGTACTAAATCAATCTCAGGTGCGCAAAATTGACTTGGGTCTGCTTTTGTGGAAGAAGCCCAGTGGTGGAGGGTCTGGGGAACATGACATTCTGGGAGTGTAGCACGGGGTGGTGATAGGAGGCTCTTTGGGATGGGAGGGTAAGAGAGCTTTATGGCTAAAAACTAGGAGTGAGTTGTGTGGAGCACTTGTTTGTGTGTGCAGAGGGACTGGGATGGCGGGAGCCACGGAAACCATCAAGAGTTCCTCGTTCTTCCTCCATGACCAGGCTTCTATCCTGGAAACGCCCTATGAAATGGGGACAAAGCACAGAGACCTCCCACCCAAGGACATTTGGCCATGGGGGACGGACAGTGCTCATCCATCCCTCATCTGTGGCCCCCTTGGAGCTGGCTCTCTGCAAGAGAGAATTCTGGGTCCAAAATTGTAGGCCAGCCTCCTGCCCCCACCCTCTAGGCCCAAAGGGTGATCAAGACCAGGCCCTGACAGACTGTTGTTGGTCGTGGGGAGAAGGTTCTGGCCACAACGTGGGGTCTGTAGCAGTCTCTGCGTGCAGTGGCTGCAGCGCCCAGTACCTGGCTGAGTGAAATATGGAAATGGCCTCCTGGAACCGTAGAATTGATCTCCTTCTGCCCGGGCAGGTCTGGCTGTCTCCTCCCCTCTCGCCAGCACTGGAGCTTCCCAGCCCGCACTCTTAGTTTGGTGAGGTCTCTTCCACCATCCGTCTTTAAGACACACCTTCAGAGCCCCTGGCTGCAGCATTCCAGACACACGGGATATCGGAAACGAGGGCCTTGTTCCCACTTCCCAGTCCCTGGAGCCCCACAAGGAGCTGCTACGCTGGAGGCTCCTGGATATTTTCCGGCCTTAGACTGCCCAGTTGAGGAGCTGAGGCAACAACGGGGAGCGGCTGCCCGGCCCAAACACAAACCCTCAGACCGGGCTCTTCCTGCCACCTGCTCTCCCCATTTCGCAAACACAAACGCTAGCAAAATTAGGCATAACTCACCTCCTCCCCAAATACCTTTTGCCTCCTCATTCTTACAAACAGCTTGGTGTTGCACTCACGCCGGGGCCGGCGAATGCCCACTCAGCCTGGCTGCTCGCAGCTCCTGTCCAACTTGTCGGGATTGTCAGGGAAGTGGGCACCCCGCATGCCAGGGTCAGGGCGCTGCTGCCCCCTTACTAGGGGCGGCCACCCGCTGCCCAGACCAGCCCCCCGGATCCCACACGCCTGCCCCCGGTGCTCGCTGGTGGCCCGGGTCGCGCGCTCTTCTGGGGTCCCTCCCACGTGTCCATACCCTAGGACTAGGCGCCCCAGAGGCACCGGACCCCCGGAACACTGAGGCGCCTGGCATTGAGGAACCGCGCAGGACTGCCAGCTCTTCGCCGGGAATTCGTTGAGACCGAATCTCGGCCAATCCCGCGTTGGCCGAGGGCCGCGGCAGCCGGGAAAGGCCAGGCTGCGGCCGGGCCCGCAACCCCGTCCCTAGCGGGTGGAGCAGCCGGGGAGGGCGCTGCGAGCGTCACAGGCAGGGCCAGCTACCCGCAGCAGAAAGTTCCCAACTTCCCGCCTGCCAGGTGCCTGCTGGAAATGATCAGTCTCTCTTCAAAAATAGAAAGGGAGTTATCCGAATAATTGTAGAGGTGCGGGGGGGGGGGGGAGAAATGAACGAACCTGCCTGGGCAGAAAGGCCTCCTTCCTTTCCTTGGCTTGAGCGAGCAGAACGCACTGACCAAATCCCCAGGTGAGTGCGCTCCGGGCGAGCGGGGGCTGACCGGGGGCCCGGAA
Source organism: Saccopteryx leptura (assembly GCF_036850995.1). NCBI lineage: Eukaryota > Metazoa > Chordata > Mammalia > Chiroptera > Emballonuridae > Saccopteryx > Saccopteryx leptura. The sequence continues at coordinate 26,449,137 of NC_089515.1, read as the reverse complement.
ACCCACGCCAGGCGGGGGTCCTAGAAGCTCACGCTGGGCCTCCGGTGGCACACGGGGAATCTGGCTCAACCTGTTAACGATAATAGCGGCTTTGTGTGGCCGGATCTGCGCGCAGGGGCTCTGTGGGAACGGCCCGAGCGCCGCCTTGCAATGCTCCCACCTCAGGAGCAGGTGTGTTGGTGTTTGTCTTATGCCCAGAACTCAGACGGGCGTCCTGTTTGTGGTGTGAGTGACTGGCAGGTAGGCGAAGTTGGTTCTAGGTGTAGGAGACAACTGAGCACGGACCTCCCTCCGGTGTGCCGAGCTGGAGCAGCTGGAAACCAGCGGCCGCGCTGCGGAGGGAGGAACTGTGGCCCGGGGCTGCCCCGGGTGCCTCGGGCCAGAAGTGGGAGGAGCCCCTCCCTCGTGCTGCCCCTCCTGCTCCCCCACACCCACCTGCACACACTTCCCACTCCGGCAGCTCCCAGACTTCTGCTCCTCCGAAGCGACTCTCCATCCTGGGCGCTCCCTAACCGGCTCAGTTTGCATTCCCACAGCCAGGCCGCCGTCCGGGCAGCTAGCAGGAACTGCCCGGGCTTTGCTCGAACTGCACGAATCCGCTACCCAGTATTTGCCCAGAGAGGCCCCTGGCACCACTCCTCTGCACCCACGCCTGGGTTCCTTTCCCCGGGGAGTCTGGTAGGAACAGACTTGGCAAGAGGGAGGGCTGAGCCAGCTGGATTTCCAAGAGGCTCCGAACAGACCGGGAAGATGGTGCGTTCGATGGATGAGGGAAGGCAGGGATGAGTGGAGGGAGCGATGGGCGTACGTGTTGTGATGAGGGGCGGGTAAAAACTCGCAGCCCCTCATTCGCAGCCTGCCTTTGTGTACAACCTCACACACCTCCTGGTGCTGGGCGTGGGTGTGCCGTGTTACTCCAGGAGAGCTACAGGTGTGCGCTGCTGGGTACATACACGCACACACAGTCTCCGCTTGGGCATTCGCGGTCACTCTCACCAGCGTAGCCCCTCCGGGCCCCACCAAGCTCCCACACGCGGTTATCCCTCGGCCACCGACCACGGCCCCCTCCGCCCCTTCTTCCCCCTCCCCCCCTAGCCCCGAGGGAGGAGGGTCGAACTCCCCAGTCGGCCTGGAGGTGGGGATTTCCTAGGCCCGTGCTTTTTTTTTTTTTTTAATGGTTTTATATTTTTTTCATGATTTTTAATTTATTTATTAATTTTTAGAGAGGAGAGGGAGAGACAGAGAGAGAGAGAGAAGGGGGGAAGAGCTGGAAACATCAACTTCCATATGTACCTTGACCAGGCAAGACCAGGGTTTCGAACCGGCAACCTCCGCATTTCCAGGTCGACACTTTATCCACTGCGCCACCACAGGTCAGGCTAGGCCCGTGCTTTTAACTTCCAGCTCTGCAGCCCCAGCGGCCCCCAAACTCTTGAGCTTGAGACTGGGTGTGGGGGCCACGGATCACCCTGGATTCTGGCCAAGGACCCTAACAAGGCCCAGACGTCCAGCGGCCACCGCTGCCCCCTGAAGCTTAGGGAAATCCGGTCTTGTTGTGTGTGCAAGAAGGTGGCGGAGGTCCAGGGGGTGCGAGGCCCCCAGTGCCAAGAGTCGCCCTGAGGAGGAGGTTTGGTGGGAGCTGCTCCTGCCCTCTCCCCCCCGTTTTCCGCCCAGAGCCCACGTATCTTCGGTTCCTGGGGAAGGAGTCTCAAGACCCAAAAGCTGGAGGCAGCAGCGACGATTCAGCCTCCCAAAGTGGGAGCCGGACCTTGGGCCTCAACACTGAAACACAGGACAAGTGAGTTCCGGGCGCCCTCTAGGGGCTATGCGGGGAGAGGCACCTGGAGCCAGGCCCTGGTAGGTTCTGGTCTGAGCGACCGGGACCCTTGGGACAGCAGGGTGGCTGCTTCCAGCCCGGGTGGAAAATATTAATAAGCAACATTATCGAGCGCCCTCTTTGTTCCAGATTCTGCACTAGATTTTAAAGGTATTATATGTAACTAACAACCACCCTGTGAGGTGGGTGGTATTTCCCTACCACTTTATAGACAAGGAAAGTTGAAGTCCAGAGGATTTATACAACTTGCCTAACAATATGCAGCTGAAAAATGTGGGGATCAGCATTCCAACTCAGGGTCTAATGCTAGAACTAAGGGCCTTGGGAGAGATGGCTGAGTCCAGAGATTTGGTGGATTTGGGGAGGCCTCCAGTTGAGAATTGACCAGCCTCCTAAGAGATGTCTCACTTTGTGGGAGGAAGTCTTAGCTCAGAGTTCCACTGGGAGTTTGCCCACTAGGATTGTGGGAAAAATGCTTTCAAACCACTGTGCCCCATCGGCTCTTACTGCCCGCCCTCCCCCCTCTCCTAAGATCATCCCTGAAGCACTGCCAGGCCTAGGAGACCTCTCCTCCCTCCACCACCTTTCCAGCACCCACCCTCTGGGCCTTCGCAGCCTGGGCTTGCCTGCTTCTGGGATGGAAGGGGCTTCTATGCACTTCCACCCTTTCTTTTCCCTCTTTTGGGTTCTTGTAATGGGGTTGGGAGGACTCAAACAAGCAGAAAGTTAAATATAGAAGCTATGAATCACACTTTATTAGACAAAGGGATGGAGAACCAGGAAGGGAAATTCTTTTCCTTTTCCATCTGCTCTGTGCAAATCCTACAGCTGAGGAGGCTGCTCTGGGCTGGCCAATGGGGACTGTGTTGGGATGGGTAGGATGATGCAGTCTGCAGGAGTTTCTTTGTCAACCTTTTAAGCAGTAAGAGTCCAGTTGGAATATGAAAAGCGAGCACAGCCCTGCATCCTCCAGAGTAGTAGAGGAGGAGGTAGCGAGGTGTCCCTGAGGAGGCTCTTTGATAGGCAGTATAAGGCACACTCATTTATATACTATATAACTGTCCCTGAACAATGTCTTAAGCTTGAATTTGTAGAAGAAACACTTATTAAAATGCAGATTCTGATTCATTATGCCTGGAGTGGGGCCTGAGATTCCAGGTTTAGAACAAGCTTCCTGTGCTGATGCTAGTTCAAAGATCAAGGTATTAAACTACCACCCTATGTTTGAAGATTAATCCTGGGTTCTCAAATTTGCCTGTCAAATATGGCTTGCAGTCTTATTTTCTTTTCCCTAGAGTCTTTTTTTATTTTATTTACAGAAATAAAAAATAAGGATGCAATCAATACCCCTTCTGATATGGTTTTGACCATTCACTCTCCAGCCTGCTGCTCACCCCTCCCTGGTCTTTCATGTCCCTGTGACCTGCGTGGCCCCTCCAATCTCCCTCTTCTGCACCTGTCTCTAAATTTCTCCTTCACTCCCAGGTGTCTGCTAAGGTGGCTTTGGACATCAGCCTAATTCTGAGCTCAGCTTCTGTGCTTTCTAACCTCCGGAAAGTTAATTAAATTTTAGGAGCCTGCACTTTCATTGCCCAAATTATAGGGCCAATCCTTCCTCAGATTACCGAAGGGATTTAAGGGGATAACGCAGGTAAAAGCGCTCGGCTCTTTTCAGGTGCTCCAGGAAAGGCTCGGGGCACCCCAGGGTGGTTTGACCTGGTTTTTCCACGCACCAGGTGGGGTGGGGCTGTAGGGGGCGCACCCTAAGATCTGCAGGGGCCCTGCTTTCCCCACCTCATTCCTAGACCCTTGGTTTTCCGGAGAACTCTCCTCGCAGGGAGTTTTCCCTCCGTAGCACTTCAAAGGGAGCCTCATTGTGTATTTAGGTGCCGCGCTTCCCGCCCCTCCTTGAAGCAAGGGGCAGATTAACCAGGCCCCGCGTTCGCTGGCGCCCGACTGTCCGTGAGGCGGGCGGGCTGAATGGGAGCTGGTTGGAGAACCTGCGGGGCTGGGTGGAGACCCCAGGGAGGAAACCTCTGTGGGGATCCGCCCAGCCCTGGAGGGGTAGAGGCGCCAGGCGGCGGGGTGGGGTCGCAGCAGAGCGGTGAGTCCCCCTGCCACTCCAGCTACACACACACACACACACACACACACACTCACACACACTCACACACACACACTCACACACACTCACACACACTCACACACTCACACACTCACACACTCACACTCACACACTCACACACACTCACACACACACTCACACACTCACACACACTCACACACACACTCACACACTCACACTCACACACTCACACACACTCACACACACACTCACACACTCACACACACTCACACCTCCTCAGTGCTCACAGGAACACACTGTTGCTCTGCCTTTCTCAGACTCTCGGCTGATTCTCAAGCTGACCCGCGCGTCTGCGTCCACACAAGGGGATGGGTTCGCTGCATGCCTATTCACTCACCGTCCCTTTCCCTGGACGTTCGTTGGTTACACCCAGTTGCTGTCCCCAGGCCCCGCCCCCACGTTTGCCTCCAGTCTAGGGAAACGCAGTATCGCTCGTTTCCAGGTGCCACATGGTCACACCTGACCTCACACAGAGAGGAGGCGAAGGCGGATCCCACAAGTTCATAGAAAAACTCTTCGGGGGCCTTCGCCGGCATCGCTCACCAGTTCTCTTGCTTTTAAGGAAGAACCAGCTCCTGCGTGCTGGCACGCTTGTTTAGGAGCCTGGCTTCGAGCTCGCAGACACCCCCTGGTACCCTTAAACCCATGTCGTATCCACAGGCTTCGCTGGAACGTTTCAGGCCAGAAATTAGGTGCTTTCTGGTCAGCGCAAAGGTGCGCTCTGGGCGGATTCTGCAGGGGTTGGCAGAAGGAGAGGGAGGGGTCAGTTATTAATCCCACAGCAGCCCTAAGTCAGATTCACACCTTCATCTACTGTCCTAGGGAGACTGAAACGCTGGCCGTCCCTTGAGCACCGGGGCGCTGGGACTCCAAGGCGCCTCGCAGCAGATCGACAGCGCCAGTGGGATCCCAGCCCGCCTAGCCCCGGTGGGAGAGGCTCCCAGCGCGAATGAAGAGCAGGGTCGGTAGTGCGTGAGCGATGTTCCTCGATGGCGGGTGGGCTAAAGCGGATCACTGGAAGGCCTGGGGCCTTTGGTTGCACCAACGGAGCAGAGCCTTCCGTTTAAGGGAGGTCCCCTAGCAACCCCCGAGCCTTCTAGGGTGGGTCCCACCGTCCCCTCCACACGGCAGTCCCGCTCCCTCCCTTGTCGTGGGATGTCACCTCCAGTTCACAGAAGTTCTCAGGACGCCAGTGGGCGCCCGCGGCGCGTACAGAGGAGCATCGGCACGAAGCTGCCCCGCGGTGCGCTGGGGATAGCCCGGAGTGTGGCGTCTTCCAGACTGTGTCCAGCTGGAGAGTGTGGCTGGAAGCTCTGCGGGGACAGTCAACGACCCAGAAGCGCCCCATATTCAACCTCCCACGCGCCCAGCTCCCAACCGCAGAGACTGCTGGGCTGGACAGCACGGGACCCTCGGAGGCAGGTATGCCAGGTTGAAATTTACCAGAGATGCGAAAAGGGTGAGAAACAGGCTCTCACTTTGAAGTCCAGCCTCACCAGGATCCGGAATTTCCAATACAAACAGGAGGGAAGGAACATCTTGCACCACCGCCCTCAAATCTGGTCCTCTGGATGTGTCCAAGGTTGGGCGGCCTGGAAGAAAACGCAGGCTGCGCCCACCTGCTGGGATCCCACCAGTTCGCAGACTCGAGCCTCCACCCGCTCGGCCCGGGCCTCATGGGCCCTTGGTGATGCGTCCGTCCTGCACCGGTCGCCACGGGGGCTGGAGCATTCAGCCAACGTGAACGTGGCCCGTTCTTTAGCGGTGAGTCGCTCCGCTCCACCTCTGGGCCCTGAGTGCTCCGAGGTGCGAGGGACGTCCAGGCACCCGCGCTGTCCTGGCTGCGGAGGTGGCCGGACAGGCCACGCCCTTGGCCCCGGCAGAGAAGGGCTTCCTTTATCCTTGCGCTTCAGGGACACGAATCCAAGGCGGTTTGGACCTCATCGAGATCTGCCATCGATTTCTGTGGGCTTAACCCCTTCCTGGGACCCAGGCCGGGCAGGGCAGTGCGCTGTTTTCTGCAGGATGCGGAAGTCTCTCCGCCTCCAGAAATCACGGGAAATGGGTGACTGCGCAGAGGTCACAGGGGCGCCCGGTCCTGCCCTCTCTGACTTAGGGAACGCCGGGGCTGTGGATTCGCTCGTGGAGATTTGGGGACATAGACTCGCAGGAGCAGATCTCAGCCGGCCCTGACCTGGCGCCGCGCCCCACTTGGGATCGGGATCCGCCCAGCAGCAGAGAGGGAAGCGCTTGGAAACCCCTTGGGAAGGGAAGGGTACTTCGGGTCAGGATTCACCCTGTCGCCAAGAGAAGCGGGACGCAGGATTCCAAGGTAAGAACCTGAAAGAGGAAACACACACTTTCCCGTGGCTCTCCGGTGCTAATAAGCGCTACTCTAAGCTTCCTCTCTAGTCCTACCCTGTGAGGAAGGACCCTATCCAGGGGGAGCCAGGGAGAGTATTACTCCAAAACAGAGATAGCACGTCCCCAAGGAGGCGTCTGTGGAATCAGCCACCTTTACTCCCACCCCTCCCACTCTGCCACGAGTTCTCCAGTCAAAAGACTCAGCTCGTTGCATCCACGAAGGGTCATGCCAAGGGCAGGGCTGAGAGGAGAGATTTCAGGTGTTGCTCCTTTTTTTTTTTTAACAGAGCAGAGTCAGAGAGAGGGACAGACAGACAGGAATGGAGAGAGATGAGAAGCATCAATCATCAGTTTTTCGTTGCGACACCTTAGTTGCTCATTGATTGCTTTCTCATATGTGCCTTGACCGCGGGCCTTCAGCAGACCAAGTATCCCCTTGCTTGAGCCAGCAACTTTGGGTCCAAGCTGGTGAGCTTTGCTCAAACCAGATGATCCCGCGCTCAAGCTGGCCACCTCGGGGTCTCGAACCTGGGTCCTCCGCATTCCAGTCCAACACTCTATCCACTGCGCCACTACCTGGTCAGGCGGTGTTGCTACTTTTTATGGAGAAGAAAGCGCCAGAGCTCCTGTATGGCGGAAGCCCCCTGTGGCTGTACTGTGAGGTTCACCACAGTGAGTGGCTGCCACCTCCTCTTCACACTCCTTAGAAGGGCCAGAAATCCCGAGAAAAAGAAGAGTTAGCCCAGCTCTGCTCCTTCCCAGAGAGCTGAACCTTCCCTACATCTCTGCCTTTTTGGCTCCTGAACCCCTGGGAAGGGGGGAGGGCTGCTCAGTCCTTTAAATCACAGGGCCACAGGTCTGGCAATTGTCAATAGCCACACCAGCTGTTTTTACAGATGGGCATCTTAGTGACTAAAGTCCACAAAAGGGTTCTATAGAAAACACCATTTCTTTCCTGCCAACACAGGACAGGAGGCTTCTCACCTACAGAAGGTTCAGAAAATACTTTTCAACTCTAGACTTGAGAGAAGACACTTCTTCCTTGAATCCTTGATTTAAGGTAGTTTACGGGAACAGGAAAGATATAAAATGAAGAAACACTGGCTTCAGAAAACACCATGTGGTCACACCACAGGAAAAGCTGGTGAGGGCACTGCTGCTGGCACCCCTGTCATTAGAGTCTTACCAACATCACTATGTGTGGTTTTTCAAGTCTCCTTCCATCCTTACTTTACTTCCTCAAGATTCAAAGCTCACGAGGGATCATTTGACTGTCTAAACCTAAGGCATATGTTCAACTCTAGCGTCCACAGATAGTTTCTATAGGAAAAGCTAAAACTCCTCTACCAGTATTTACCTTGTTTGGGGAAAGTCTTCTCAAACAAAAAGAATGTTCAGACGGTAGGTTAAAAAAAAAAAAAAAGGAAAATGATAAATGCCACTACAGTCCACCCCTTTGGCTGTGTACCACCCACATATGCCTTTCTTTCCAAATTTACAGTCCTCCCCCCATGCTCTCATTTAACATCACTCATACAGAATGTATTCAGCTTGCCCCCAAGGGAGACAATCCAAACTCTCATAGCTGTTGAGTTTATGATCTTCATTTTATTCCTCTTCCAATTCTGTTGGAGTCCTGTCTCAGTATTCTGCAACCTATGGACTAAATTGTAAAGTTAATCATTACCACACAATACAATAGTAGGGGAATAGCAACTGGAAGAAAATGCAAATAAGTTAAAACATGTAAATGTCGGCCCTGGCCGGTTGGCTCAGCGGTAGAGCATCGGCCTGGCATGCGGGGGACCTGGGTTCGATTCCCGGCCAGGGCACATAGGAGAAGCGCCCATTTACTTCTCCACCCCCCCTCCTTCCTCTCTGTCTCTCTCTTCCCCTCCCGCAGCCAAGGCTCCATTGGAGCAAAGATGGCCCGGGCGCTGGGGATGGCTCCTTGGCCTCTGCCCCAGGCGCTAGAGTGGCTCTGGTTGCGGCAGAGCGATGCCCCGGAGGGGCAGAGCATTGCCCCCTGGTGGGCAGAGCGTCGCCCCTGGTGGGCGTGCCGGGTGGATCCCGGTCGGGCCCATGCGGGAGTCTGTCTGACTGTCTCTCCTGGTTTCCAGCTTCAGAAAAATACAAAACAAACAAACAAACAAACAAAAACCATGTAAATGTCTATACCATATGATTTCACTTATGTGGAATCTAAAAAAAAAGAAAAAAAACACTCATAGATATGGAGAACAGCTGGCAGGAGTTGGGGGGGGGCTGAGTAAAATAAGTGAAGGGATTAAGTAAGGAATAAACAATCTCATAGACACAGACAACAGTTTGGTGATTACCAGAGAGAAAGGGGCTGGGGATAGGTAGAAGAGGGTAAAGGCAGAATAAATGATGATGGAAGAATACTTGACTTTGGGTGGTAAACACACAATACAATGTACAAATGATTTATTATACAATTGCATGCTTGAAACCTATATAATTTTATTAACCAATGTAACCCCGATAAATTCAATAAAATATTTTAAAAATAAAATATAACGGCCCTGGCCAGTTAGCTCTGTTGGTTGGAGTGTCGTTCTGGAAAGGGACGTTTGCTGGTTCGATTCCCTTATCAGGGTACATACAGGAACAGCTTGATATTCCTGTCTCTCTTCCTTCCTGCCCTTTTCTCTCTCTAAAAAAAACCAAACAACAAAAACAAAAACAAAACTCCAAAAAATAAATATATGTCTAACATGATAGAAGGTCAAGAGGGAAAAGCCATTGTTTCCTTCTCTTCTTCTTTTCTTTTCCTTCCCTCCTTCCTTCCTTCCTTTCTTCCTTCCTCCCTTCCTTCCTTCCTTCCTTCCTTCCTTCCTTCCTTCCTTCCTTCCTTCCTTCCTTCCTTCCTTTCTTTCTTTTTCTTTCTCTCATTTTCTTTTTCTTAAATTTTATTTATTCATTTTTAGAGAAGGGAGGGGGAGAGAGAGAGAAAGAGAGGGAGGAGTATTAACTCCCATATGTGCCTTGGCCCAGCAAGACCAGGGTTTTGAACTGGTGAACTCAGCATTCCAGGTCAACATTTTATCCACTGCACCACTACAGGTCAGGTGTTTTGGGTTTTTTGTTTGTTTGTTTTGAGAGAGAAACACACAGAGACAGGAAGGGAGAGAAATGAGAAGCATCAACATGTGGTTGCGGCACTTTAGTTGTTCATTGATTGCTTCTCATACATGCCCTGTGGGGGTGCAAGCCAAGAAAGTAACCCCTTGCTCAAGCCAGTGACCATGGGATCATTTCCATGATCCTATACTCAAGCTGGCAAGCCCACGCTCAAGCTGGTGACCTTAGGGTTTCAAACCTAAGCATCTCATGTTGATGCTCTATCCACTTCACCACCACTGGTCAGGGAAAAACCACTCTTTTTTTCTGCAGTATGAAATTCTATTTTGTATTGATGACACCCCTCCTTCTTTTTCATTCTATGATTTTTTATTTTACATATTTTTTTGCCTCCAGCCAGCACCTAAACTGATTTTCATTATTTACCCAGGGGAGAAGCAAACCTTTATTGCTGAAGGTTCTGAGCCCTTGATGACCCTGCCCATGGAGGGTTGTAGTGGTCATCCACTGTTACCACTGGACGTAATAGCACTAGGAGGAAACCCAAGGGAGCCTCTTAGTTCCAGGAATACTTCTTTTTGCCCACTGTGTAAAGAAAAAATCCTATTTGACCTTGATATTCAGAATTAATCAACCTGGCCAATCCCATAATCCTCCTTTCACTGGTTCATCCATTGATGTGAAAATTTGTTCTTCTGGGGACTTTCTTCCCTCCAGGACTCTCTACTCCTAATCCAGAAACAAGGTGGCAGGAAGTGAGGAGATCACTGAGTGCTTGTAGGAAGTGCCACTCCCTCTTGTTTATTTTATTGATTTTAGAGAGAGGAAGGGAAAGAGAGACAGGAACATTAATCTGTTCCTGTATGTGCTCTGACCAGGGATCGAATCAGCAACCTCTGTGCTTTGGGATTATGCTCTAACCAACTGAGCTATCTGGCTAGGGCATGGGTGATAATATTTATGGAAACCTAGTACTTAGAGAAGGCATACCCAAACCTTTCACTAGATATCTCACTGGTCCTTCTGAAGTTATAGAACAGTACAGAGGACTTGGGGTTGATTGCCACTGCTGACAAATTGGGCAGTTAGCAGTGATGGGAACCAGGTGAACTTTGGTGAGATGGTGAGTTCATGCATAGCTTTCATCTCAATCTTGGGGCCATTTAGTCAGGAGAACACTGAGCAGGCCCTGCGTACCTGAAGAAGGAGATAGACTGAGATCCAAGGTGGGTTTTGTTGTCCACTTGATTATTGAGAACCCTTTTTATAGTGGGAGACTTTGGGTGATCAATTTCATAAAACACAAGTATTTTCAATCTACACCTATCCTAAAAGATCCTTTTTTTTTTTTTTTTAAGTGAGATGTGGGGAGATAGAGAGACAGACTCTCATGTGTGTCCTGACCAGGATCCACCTGGCAACCCCTGTCTGGGGCTGGTGCTCAAATCAACTGAGCTATCCTCAGCAACTGAGGCTGATGCTTGGACCAGCTGAGCTATCCTCAGTGCGGGGGACTGATGCTCGAACAAATAGAGCCACTGGCTGTGGAAACAGAAGAGAAAGAGAAGGGGGAGAGGGAGGGGAAGAGAAGCAGATGGTCATTCCTCATGTGTGCCCTGACCAGGGGATGGGACCCAGGATGTCCACATGCCAGGCGACGCTCTATCACTAAGCCAACCGGCCAGGGCCAATGATCCTTTCTTAATCTTGACCTTCTGCTCCTTTGCCCTAAATCTTTCATCTCATTTCTTCCAAGCCCTTGGCCATCTGTATAAACCATTAGACCCTGCCCATAAATTCACTGCACATCTTCTCAGGCCATCTCTCTCTCCAGACAGTGAGCCACAAAATATATTGTTCAATGTTCTGCCCACTGGGAAGCTTTCTCTTCTCTTTTGTTTTTCAGAGCCACTCCTGAATAGAACTGTACATCAGTATTCTATTTCTGGTCAGATTTGGTGTATTGCACTATAAACTAGACTTGACATTTTTTTCCCCTCCATCATCTGGTATTAGGATATTCCCCATGAAATTATAGCTGTAGAGTGAGGTGTGACACATTGTGGTATGTGTAACAATAAAACAAGTTGGCTGCCTATAGTGAAAAATTTAAGAAGACATCATACTCAGGTTCTTGCAAATAAATGGCCAACACCTGAGTGAATGCCTCCTTAAATAGTACACCTTAGGCATCTTGCCTACCTCACCCCAGTCTAGGCCCTGTTGAATGGCCTGCACAAGCCAATTACTTATGCCTTCAGGACCTACATGGATCTGATTCCATAGATTTCACTTCCACTTGATAATAGACTTTAAAGAGTACTTCAACACATGGCTACGTAGGTCAGACAGCAGCCAGCTCAGTTTATTTTGGTGTCTCATGTACAGCTAGTGATTTTTTGTGTGTGACAGAGAGAGGGACAGATAGGAACAGATAGGGACAGACAGATAGAAAGGGAGAGAGATGAGAAGCAGCAATTCTTTGTGGCTCCTTAATCTCCTTAGTTATTCATTGATTCCTTTCTCATATATGCCTTGACCAAAGGGCTACAGCACAGTGAGTGACCTCTTGCTCAAGCCAGTGACCTTGGGCTCAAGCCAGCGACCTTGGGCTTCAAGTCAATGACCTCTGGGCTCACACCAGCGACCATTGGGTCATGTCTATGATCCCATGCTCAAGCCAGCAACCTCCTGCTTAAGCTGGTGAGCCCACACTCAAACTGGATAAGTCCATGCTCAAACCAGCGACCTTGGGATTTCAAACCTGGGTCCTCTGTGTCCCAGTTCGACACTCTATCCACTGCACCACCGCCTGGTCAGGCAACACAGCTAGTGATTTATACCAAACCCAGGCCCCCTTGTGTAAGTAGCTCTGGTTATCTGCTGGACCATGAGAGGGGCCTCTACTGTAATTCTTTCACTGTGACATGCCACAGGCTCCATGTAACACTTTGATGTGTCCTAGAAATTTTTAACTTTCTCCAAACCTCATTCATGTTCTACCATCTCTTGATAATTAAATAAAGATGTGATAAGGAATCACTACTCTTCACTTTTATAGTTTTTTAATGGTTTAATCTTTACAATTTCCTCAGGATGTAGCTTTTGATTTTCCATTTTGACAGAAAGTGAGAGCTCCTGGGGCTCTCACTTTGCCTTTCCAGTTACTGGATTACCAGTGTGTGTGTTTTGCTAGTTGTTGACGATAGAAAGGAAAATGGCCAGGGGCTAGGCCCACTATAAGGCACATAATGAAATTCAATAAGTAATAGCTATAATAATAATTATTATTATTATTAATTTTTTTTAGTGAGAGGAGGGGAAGCAGAGAGACAGACTCCCACATGCACCCCAACCAGGATCCACCCACCAAGCCCACTAGGGGTTGATTCTTTGGCCATCTGGGGTTGTTACCCCATTGCTCAGCAACCGAGCTATTTTTTAGCACCTAAGGTGGACACCATGGAGTCATCTTCAGTGCCAATTCGCTGGAGCCAATTGAGCCATGACTACAGGCGGAGAGGGGAAGAGAGAGAGGGGTGGGAGAAGAGTGGAGAAGCAAATGGTTGTTTCTCTTGTTTGCCTGATGGGAATCGAACCTGGGATATCCACACTCCAGGCTGATGCTCTACCACTGAGCCAACTGGCCAGGGCTGATAGCTGTAATTATTAAAGAAATTCTTTTGATGCTATTACAGAGTTCCTCACTGAAGATACTCAACCTCCCTTTTACTTAAGGGTCTTTGGGTCTTTGAAATGACTCAGGTCTGTGAACTGAGGGAGGTGTCTATATTTTTTTATCATTGGGACTTACTATCTATCGTCATTACTCGTTTACGTATAAGTAATGGAGATCTAAAGTAACAGTGACTTAGACAAGATAGAAGTCCATTTCTTCCTCATGTGACACTCCAAATGTGGGTTGTCCAGGGCTGATACGGTGTCTCTATTCCACAAGGCCATCCAGGCACTTCAGCTTCCTTTAATACTGTTTTCTCACCATCATTACAGTATTGCCCTTATCTATACTCCAAAATGCCTCATAACTGCTTCTGTATTCTGAGCAGCAAGATGGAGAAAGGGGAGGAAGAAGAGGATAAGCCCACCTTTAAGCGCATACCTGGAAATTATGGCCATACCTAGCACAAAGGAGGTTTGTAAATGTAGCCTTAATTCTGGGTAACCATGTATGCAGCTGAAAACCAGAGATTCTATTTCTATGAGAGAAAAGGGGGAAATGGTACTGAAAACCAATTAGTAGTCTTTGTCATATTAACTCAACTCATAGCTGTTTTTACCATTTTTCTTTAAAGGACTGATCAAGCGGTACCTTAATGGGCTATTTTGATTCCAGGCACTCAAGTAGAAGAAGCAAAAATAATTACATGATCAGGGACCTTTGTCCATGGAGTACCTGTCAGCTCCACTGACTGATGTGTTATTATGTTCATTTACCTCTACTACTTAAGTGTTACTACTTGATCTGAAGCACACACAGTTCGTCATTTTGTTTTGAACAGAGAGTCACACACCATCTCTCAATAGCATCCCTAGCCTACAGAGAACAACTTGCTAAGCACTATTTGCTGCTTCTGCTATTTCCATCACCAAAATATCTTCCAAGTTTTTGGGGTATGAAACATCTGGGGCCTTCTCCAGGGACATAACAGATGAGTGGTCAAGTTGCACATGATAAATCTTCGCCAATGTTTCTATCTTCATAAGTCTTCAGATTCCTTTGAGGTGACACCATTCCTGACACTGTAACATGGGATTGGGCTGAATTTAATGAAGTAAGAGCACTTAGTAAAGATTCTGGGTTGTTCTAGTTTTGGCAGCTGGGAGCCCAGGTTCTTGTCAACTGTCTGCTCCTTCAAGCAGAACCACTCCCCAAAATTGGTATGCTGCGATTTGACATATCTGAAGAAAATGTTGGGTAGGAAGAGTGGTGCATGCGGATGAGGGGTGTCCTCTTGTAAGGTAACTCCAGAAGTCACAGCATCATCAGTCAAGAGAAGAGCATTGCCAGACAACGGGAGGAGCAGCTTCCGTGGGTAAAGGAGGCTCAGGGATAGCTGCGAGTTTCTTCTGAATGTCTCCTAGGTAGCCCTTTTCCAGTGCCTGGGCTCCCATTTTTCCTAATCACTGTCCTATTTTATAAGACTGTGCTTTGTCTGACATTATAGTTTAAGAATAATTAGGATCATCCCTGACCTGTGGTGGTGCAGTGGATAAAGTGTCAACCTGGAATGCTGAGGTCACCAGTTCGAAACCCCGGCTTGCATGGTCAAGACACATATGAGAAGCAACTAATACAAGTTGATGCTTTCTGCTCCTCAACACCCCTTCATTCTCTCTCTGTCTCTCACCTCTCTCTAAAGTCAATAAATTAAAAAAAAAATTGTTTGTTAAAAAGAATCATTAGAATCAAATTCCAAGATTGGTTTGCATTTATGTTGCCATAAGACATAAGGCATATTTTCCAGTAATGATGGAAAGCCCGTGGGTTACTTTGTTACTTTGAGCTGAGAATTTAGGGTTTAAGCTTATTTTCCAATTTCTATAAGCTGTTTGTGGTTTCAGAAGCAGGTAATCCATCCCATATAGTCTCCTAATGCTTGTCCTCAGTGGACAGTTCATTCTAGGTGATCACAGGCAGTAATTTAATTAGCTGGTTTGCACTGCATGGCATAGGCTACCGAATTCTCACTCCTGAATCTCGAGACTACAACTCTAACTAAACCAAACAACCAATCCCATTTCCACCACTCCCCTGATCATCTCTCACCTGCCATCATTTCCCAGGTACCAATTTATATTCCAGTTAGGTTCTAGGCAGTAAACACAAAAGTTAACTTTGGCTACCCTAAACATAAAAGAGTAAAGAGAGTTTGGGGGAAATGTTTTAGGTAGCTCATAAAAAACACATTTAAAAAACCCCCAAAACAAAAAACCAGAGTGCAGGAACCAGAAGACAGAAAATACAGCCAAGATCAAACTGCAAGAGTATTCTGGCTGGGAGTCCCAACTGTTGTCTCTGCCATTTAGCACTCAATGCTGCTGGTGCTGTGTTTCCACCCTCAGTGTCCCCATTTTGGTATGTATGTATGTATGTATGTATGTATGTATGTATGTATGTATTTCAGAGACAGAGAGAGAGAGTCAGAGTGAGGAAAAGACAGGGACAGACAGACAGGAACGTAGAGATGAGAAGCATCAATCATTAGTTTTTTGTTGCGCATTGTGACACCTTAGTTGTTCATTGATTGCTTTCTCATATGTGCCTTGACCGTGGGCCTTCAGCAGACTGAGTAACCCCTTGCTTGAGCCAGCGACCTTGGGTCCAAGCTGGTGAATTTTTGTTCAAACCAGATGAGCCCATGCTCAAGCTGGTGACCTCGGGGTCTCGAACCTGGGTCGTCCGCATCCCAGTCCGACGCTCTATCCACTGCGCCACCGCCTGGTCAGGCTGTTCCCATTTTGAATAAGTTTTCACCTGTCCCTATATCTTTGAGTCATCTTGGGTAGGATCATTAACTGGCTCAACTTGGGTCATGTTCCCACAGACTAGCTGATAGTGGGGTAGAGAAAGACAGCTTTGGCCCCTTCGCTTCTCTAGTAGCAGAAGATTCTCCTCACTTCAAACACACATGAAGTTGGGTTCCTCCCAAATTGGAGGGTAATCAGAGGCAAAATAGCTACACACACACACACACACACACACACACACACACACACACACACACCCCTGTTCACTGTAGTTGGGAACCTCTTTGCTTTTCCTTCCTTCTCTATATAGCCAAGAACCCCTCTCCAACTCAGCCTGACCTTTCATCTAACCCAAGCCACTGACAACTCCTAGGCCTGGAGCCATAGCACCACCTCATACTTTCTGTCTTCACCAGGCTACAGAGCACATCTGGGGAAACTCACAGCTGGAGGACAGGTAACTTCATGAGGTCCAACTTTTGTTGAATCTTTATATTAGATATCATATTTACCTATAAAAAGTAAGGTTCTTTTTTTATTTTTAAAAAAATATTTTTAATTTTTTTTAGATTTTATTTATTCATTTTAGAGAGAGGAGACAGAGAGAGACAGACAGACAGACAGACAGAGAGAGAAGTGGGAGGAGCAGAAAGCATCAACTCCCATATGTACCTTGACCAGGCAAGCCTGGGGTTTTGTACCAGCGACCTCAGCTTTTACCCACTGTACCACCACAGGTCAGGCTCTTTTCTTTATTTTTAAAAAATATTTTATTTATTGATCTTAGAGAGAAGAGAGAGAGAGAGAAGAAGTAGTGAAGAGCAGGAAGCATCAACTCCCATATGTGCCTTGACCAGGAAAGCCTGGGGTTTGCAATCCATGACCTCAGCATTCTAGGTCAATGCTTTATCCACTGCACCACCACAGGTCAGGCAAGGTTCTTTACATATGTGGCTAAAATTAACAATAATTTTTAATAGCATCTAAAATCTATCCTTCAAAAAAATTAAGCTGGGGGCAATACAATACCCCAGCTTCAAATTATACTACAGAGCCACAATAATAAAATAGCATGGTATTGGCAGAAAAATAGACACTCAGACGAATGTAACAGAATAGAGAGCTCAGAAATAAAACCACATATATATGGTCAAATCATCTTTGATAAAGGAATCAAAAACACACAATGGAGAAAAGAAAGTTTCTTCAATAAATGGTGCCGGGAAGATTGAAAAGCCACGTACAAAAGAATAAAACTCGATTGTGGTTTGTCTCCTTGTACAAAAATTAATTCTAAATGGATCAAAGACCTAAGTATAAAATCTGAAACAATAATAGTACATAGAAGAAAACGTAGGTACTAAACTCATGGACCTTGGCCATAGAGAACATTTTATAAATTTGAATCCAAAGGCAAGGGAAGTGAAGGCAAAGATAAATGAGACCACATCAGACTAAGAAGCTTTTGCACAGCAATAGAAACTGACAACAAAACAAACAGACAGACAAGTAAATGGGAGATGATATTTTCAAACAACAGCTCAGATAAGAGGCTCATATCCAAAATATATAAAGAACTCACAAAACTCAACAACAAACAAGCAAACAATCCAATAAAAAAATGGGAAGAGGACATAAACAGACTTCTCCCAGGAAGAAATACAAATGGCCAACAGATATATGAAAAGATGCTCATCTTCACTAGCTATTAGAAAAATGCAAATCAAAACTACAATGAGATACCACCTCACACCTGTTAGATTAGCTATTATCAACAAGACAGGTTATAACAAGTGTTGGAGAGGCTGTGGAGAAAAAGGAACCCTCATTCACTGTTGGTGGGAATGTAAAGTAATACAACTATTATGGAAGAAAGTATGGTGGTTCCTCAAAAAGAATAGAACTACCATATGACCCAGCAATCCCTCTACTGGGTATATACCCCCAAAACTCAAAAGTATTGGTACGTAAAGACACATGCAGCCCCATGTTCATCGCAGGATTGTTCACAGTGGCCAAGACATGGAAACAACCAAAAAGCCCTTCAATAGAAGATTGGATAAAGAAAATGTGGTACATACATACAGTGTGTCTGTAAAGTCATGGTGCACTTTTGACCAGTCACAGGAAAGCAACAAAAGACCATAGAAATGTGAAATCTGCACCAAATAAAAGGAAAACCCTCCCAGTTTCTGTAGGATGATGTGGCAGCATGTGCACATGTGCAGATGATAATGTAACACCGTGTATACAGCGGAGCAGCCCACAGCCATGCCAGTCGAGATGTGGACGGTACAGAGGAAAGTTCAATGTGTTCTGTGGCTCGCTAAATTCAAATCCGTGACCAAAGTGCAACGTGAATATCAGCGCGTTTATAACAAAGCGCCACCACATAGGAATAACATTACTCGGTGGGATAAGCAGTTGAAGGAAACTGGCAGTTTGGTGGAGAAACCCCGTTCTGGTAGGCCATCAGTCAGTGACAAGTCTGTAGAGGCTATACGGGATAGCTACCTAAGGAGCCCTAAAAAAATCTGTGTGTGAGCCCACATCGAACTGCACTGAACAGGTATGAAACTGGGAGAGTTTTCCTTTTATTTGGTGCAGATTTTACATTTCTATTGTCTTTTGTTGCTTTCCTGTGACAGGTCAAAAGTGCACCATGACTTTACGGACGCACTGTATATACTATGGGATACTACTCAGTCACAAGAAATGATGACATAGGATCATTTACAACAACATGGATGGACCTTGATAACATTATAATGAGTGAAATAAGTAAATCAGAAAAAACTAGGAACTGTATGATTCCATACATAGGTGGGACACAAAATTGAGACTCATGGACATAGATAAGAGTGCAGTGGTTACCAAGGGGAGGGGAAGGGAGGAGTGGGAGGGGCATAAAGAAAACCAAGGAAGATGGTTTGACTTTGGGTGATGGGTATACAACATAATCGAATGTCAAAATGATCTGGAGATGTTTTCTCTAAATCTATGTGCTATAGTTGACCAATGTCACCCCATTAAAGTTGATTGTCTAAATAAAACTATTAACAACAACAAAAAATCCATCCTTTGTTCAAACTATTCCCCAAATCTTGTGAAGGTGATCTTTCTAATGTAGTTATATCACTTCCTTCATTAAATTACACTGGGGAACAAAATTTTTGTTGCATCCACAAAAACACTTGTTCTCACCTAATTTGAGTGTGCGGATCTCAAATCTGACATTAGTTTTAATCTGTAAGCTACAGTTTTTTTACAATTCAAGATTTTAGGTTTTCATCTTATAAAATTTTCAACATTTAGTTTAACATAATGAAGTAGAATGTCTTCTTGGGCATCATCTTTGTGAAAATATAATAATTTATATAATGCAGTAAATACACTAATACACGAAAAGATATGATTGCATCAGAATTTTTCTATAATTTTGAAATAGAACATATCAAAACATTTATTTTAATCATAAAATTTGCACAAAACTTATTTAAATTCTATTCAGGAAAAAATTTGCGTTTGTAGCTCTTGTGTTTGTGTACTTGTTGAGGACAATCTCGTTTGATGCTCCAGCAGCAGTCTGTCATCACTAACAGCTCCAAGATTTTCGGGAAACTTATCAAGGTGACTGTTCAGGAAGTGAATCTTAAGACTCATGTTACATCCAATGTCACGGAAAGCCAACAGCATCCTTTGAACCAGAAGTTCACAGTTTTCTGCTTTTTTGTTGCCAAGGAAGTTCTTTGTAACTGCCATAAAAGACTGCCATGATGCTTTCTCCTCCTTATTCATCTTCCTGGCAAATTCTTTGTCACATATGAGGGTTCGAATTTGAGATCCATTGAATTCACCTGCTTTTATCTTCTCGAAAGACAAGGCAAGAAAAGCAGAAATAATATGTTGAAAGCATTCACTTTCTCTATTCAAAGCCTGAACAAACTGTTTCATTAAGCCAAGTTTGATGTGAAGTGGGGGAACAATGATTCTGTCTTGATTAACTACAGGTTCATTCACAATATTTTGCATCCCTACTTCCAGAGCTTCATGTTTCGGCCACTCCTGTGTCCAGTGTTTTTCCTGAGCTTGGCTGTCCCACAAACACAGAAAGCAAGGATACTTCGTGAAACCTCTCTATTGTTTTAGCAGGAAATTTACCATTTTAAGATCCACACAAATGATCCAGTTATGCTCCTCATACTTCAGAAAGTCAAGGACAATTTTTATGTCATTATAATCTTCTCGCAGATGAGTTGAATAACCAATTGGAACCGCTGCATAAACATTACCATTGTGTAGGAGAACACATTTCAGACTTTGTTTAGAGCTGTCAAGAAATAGCTGCCATTCTGTTGGACTGTAAGTGGTAACACCTAGCTGGCTGAGAAGACTACTAATATCATGACAATAAACAAAGTGTTTGTCTTCCGAGAAAAAAGTCCACAAAAATTTGTTCATGCTTCCTGAAATGGGATACTTTAGCTTACCAGTGAAGTACATTCTTTTCTTGAAGCCTGGAGGCTAATAACTCAGCTGCTTTGTTTGATAGGCCCAAATCTCTTACTAAGTCATTCAATTTGGGTTGGCTAAACTGCTGAGGGGTTAATGACTGCTTGGCATCAGAAGAAGACCCTTCAGCTTCTACAACCATTTCCTTATGCATCTTATCAAAATACACTTGATCACCATGTTCACTTTCTTCATCCTTAGAAGAAATAAACCATTGAAAACTGGAACCTGGAGTGTCTCAGTGTGTGGGATAGGTCGTATTGCTGAAGGAATATTAGGATATGCAATCATATGCCATTTTTTCTTGCCGATGCCCTTTGTATGGATCAGACAGGAATAACAGTCACTGATGTGGTCCTTAGATTCACACCAAACCATGGGAATACCAATAGGCATTCCTTTGTGTTTTCCTTTTGTCCAGTTACAAAGCATTTCCTCACAATTATGACACACAATATGAGGAGCCCAATTCTTGTCTTGATCGCCAAGGGGAACTTGAAAATAGGCAATATATGCACATGTCACAAATGATGAAATATTGCGCCTTTGATGTTGAAGTGTGTAACAGCCACATATATAACAGAAGGTGTCAGGGCTATTCTTACATTGACGCCTACTTGAAGAGCCATGATTCAATCTTAAAACAAAATAAGAGGATGTTTTTATCAGATAATAATTTTTTACATTTAAAAACAACAAAATTATGTAAAAGTGATGTTTATAAAACATTAATTGCCTTGTGGTTATGTTCAATCCAAGAGTCATTGCCCTTTAACTCCAATTTAAAAACCAATACATGCCACTAACTGTAACAAAAAGATATAAAAATTGCATAAAAACTAGAGCATGCACCAAAAACGGATTTCAGATTTGGAATCAGCGATGCAGAAATATATAGAAAAAGTTCGAAAACCTTATGTGACAGAAAAAAAAAAAATTGTTCCCCAGTGTTATTTAAATTTGTCAACATTGTGAAATAATACAAATGCAAACAGTACAAAGTGGCATGAAGTAAGAAGAAAGATGCCTGACCAGGCGGTGGCACAGTGGATAGAGTGTTGGACTGGGATGTGGAGGACCCAAGTTAGAAACCCTGAGGTTGCCAGCTTGAGCGCAGGCTCATCTGGTTTGAGCAAGGCTCACCAGCTTGAGCCCAAGGTCACTTGGTCTGCTGTAGCCCCCTCCCGGGTCAAGGCACATATGAGAAAGGAATCAATGAACAACTAAGGTGCCGCAACAAAGAATTGATGCTTCTTATCTCTCTCCCTTCTTATCTGTCCCTCTCTCTGTCTCTCTGTCAGTCACAAGAGAGAGAGAGAGAAGGGAGAGCAGTCCTCTGCCTTCTCTCCTTTCTCTTCCAGTCCAGTCCATCTCAGCAAAGTATCAATTTTTGATGTTATATGTTTTCTTTCAATAACTTTCACATGCAAGCAAGAACATGTATTAACACAGAATACAAAGGGATCCCACCGCACACACTCTCATGTGACTTGCTTTATTCATTTGATAACCCATCTTGGAAATCTTGTCATGGCAGTGAATAAAGAGAAATCCTTCAGGAGTCCCTGTCTGCGCCTCTCACTGGGGTGCTATCTCTATCAGCTAGCATGCAGTTCCCCCAGTGCACTGCATTCTCACACCTCTACGGCCATATACGTGTCATTTCCCCTGTTTTGAATGCCTTCACCTCTTCCATGGGTGCCCAATAAACTTTACCCTCTGTGAAGCCTTCCCTCACCTTGAGAAGGGATTATGCTCTCATCTTAGCTCTGAAAATGTCCTCAGTATTCTTTTCTCATCACACTCATCACGGGGTTTTATGGGTGCTCACCTACTTGTCTTCTTCTCCCACTAGGCTGTGGGCTCTGGGGCTACCCTCTGAGTTGTGACTAACCCTGTCCAGTGCCTGCCTCAGGGCTGAGTCAGAAGTGATGCTTCATAAACGGTTGTTACTGGGCTCCTTCCCCCATCCACAGCCATCAAGGACATCTTAGGGCAACAGACATGCCAGGATGCTTCCTCCCCCCCCCCCCCATTTAGGCAGCAGGACCCTAGGAGGCAAGACGTGGAGAGTACCAGATTCTCCAAGGCCTGTTGGTGTCAAGGGGGATGCTCTGAGTAAAAAGGAGCCAAGATTCCCTTCCCCTGGGGGCCTTTTTGGGTTCCTCCCAATTAGGGCCTGTGGAATTAGGCAGAACTTTCTATAACAATAGTTGGGGACATGGGTAATAATGACCCTAAGACTACCAGCCTGACCTTGACATCTCAAGGGTAGGCAGAGTGAAAATCACTGAACAATGGTTTTATCTGGAGAATAAGGCTATATTTGACCAAACATATATGGATGGGATAGAGAGGGTCCTTCCTTCCTGAGATAGGCTGGAGCTAGGGAAGACAGGGTGGTGGTGAGCGTGGGCTGGCTGGGTCGAGTCCATGGCATTTCTAGGAGAGGGGATGAAGCTCCACCATCGGTTGGAAGGGGTGATGTGTACTGTGAAGTAGCCCATTCTACACCTGTCCAACCTTCTTCCAGTGTGCACTCATCTTGAAAGGTTGCAATCAAGGAGTTGACTGGGGCTGCAATCTCATCTGAAGGCTTGACTAGGGAAGGTTCTACATCCTAGTTCATTTATATGGTGGTGGCAAGTTTCAGCTCCTTGTGGGTTATTGAACTGAGGACCCCAGTTTCTTACCGGCTGTTGGCTGGTAGCTTTCTGAAGTTCCTTTCATGCGAGCCTTACTGCGGGGCAGCTCTCAACATGGCATTGGCTTCATCAGAGCAAGTAAGCAAGAGTCTGAGCGAGCAAGAAAAATGGAATCTACAGTCGAGATGGAGCCCAGTCCTTTTGCTACCTAATCTCAAAAGTAACAGCCCCTCACTTTTGCTATATTTTATTCATCACAAGCAAGTCTCTAGGTATATTGTAGCTCACACTCAAGGGGAGAGGATTTCTCAAGAGGAGGTGGATTCCACAGGAACCAGGGGTCACTGGGGACTATTACAAAGTCTGCCTACCACACATGTCACTTAGAAAAGCCCCCAGTGCCAGGACTAAATTCTTTCTCTTCCCATGTGCACCCCCACTCTTTCCCTCATTTCCCTGGCCACACACACCACAGCTCCCCACAACCCTGGCTGGCTCTCTCAAGTGAAAATCCAGGACAGCCTCAGAAGTACCTTAATATCAGAAAACCGAGATCCAGAACTCAGGTGCCCTGGCTTATGAAACTGAGAGACGTATTTGGTATGGCCATTGTTGTTGGTTAGCAGACAGACTGGACGTGGAAAAGAACCAGGGTCCAGACTGGATTCTGGAGGCAGTCTCTCCTGGGGCTTGTCAGGTGCACAAGGCCCTCCGAAGCCATAAGTCCAACTTAGAGTGTTTCCCCAATGCAGAGGAGTTCTAGGGTTGGCTCTCCTCACGGGCCAGTCCTATCCAATTTGGCTGGCTTTAGTCCACTAAGCATCACTGTCTTAGTTGCAGGTGTGTGTGTATATGTGTGTGTGAACTCACATAGGTCTGTGAACCTGGAGAGTGAAGAAAGTACAGGTTTTTTTTTTTTTTATTTCCATCTAGGGATGACCTTGGCCCATTTTCGTGGACCCATTTTTCCATCTCTGATTCTCTTTTTTTGTTGTTGTTGTTTTTTGTTTACAGATTCCCATTTCGCTGACCTCTTCTCTTGACTTCACACCCTAAAGCGGCCTAGGGCACAGGGTGCCCCTAAAATTGAGCCTCCACTCTCTAGAAGGAGCGGCAGGATTTGAGAGGAATTATTCCCCTCTGCCTTTAGCACCTGAGGCAAACGATTTGCCTTGAGACTGCGCTCCTCTGCGCTGGAAGACTCCGAGAGGTCGGCAAACAGGGTCTTTCCATACTGCGTCCACAAGAGGGCGCTCACTGCGCTTCACATGTTCGAGCGTCTCCAATGAGCCTTCCAGAACGCTCCTCAAATGACTGAAAAATAGGGCAGGAAACTTCCACACTAGAGAGGCGTGGGAAGGGTACAGTGCAGTATGAAGAAGTGTGTGGTCTACCTTGATTCCCAGTGTCTATGTGGGAGCTTGAAGTGCAGTCTTCAGACCCGTTGTCAGGCTCAGGTTTCAGGGACGAAAATAGCCAGCACTCCTTCCATGGCCGGTTCACCACCTCTGCCAGCACCTCCAGGGAGGGGAACCGGGTACTATTCATCTCTGTGTCCTCAGGGCCTGAATGAGTGAACGACTGCGCAAACAAATGAGTAACAAAGTGTGATATTTAAGAGGCTTTGGTCCAGACACACGTTCAGGTGTGAGAAATGACATGTTTACAAACATTCATTAGAACATTACTTGTAATCTTGGAGGATCGGAAAGAACTCAAATGTCCATCAATAGAGAACTAGGAGAGTAAATTATGGCATATCCTTCAGGGTGATAGTGTGCCGTCATGGAAGGAATAAGAGCTCTAGGTACAACGATGTGGGGCAAGCTCTAAAATATGTATTGCTAGGTGGGAAGAACGAGAGGCAGAACAGGGCGCATACCAGCCAGGCTGCCCTCCCCATGTGCGTGCGTGTGCGTGTGTGCGCGTGCGCGTGTGTGTGTGTGTGTGTGCGTGCGTGTGTGTGCGCATGTGTGTGCGTGCGTGTGTGTGTGTGTAGGAGTATGTCGGTCTCTATATGTATAGGAAAGCCCAGGGAGGACACCCAAGGAAAGCACAGCTCTGGTTCTCTGGGTAAAGCATCCGAGTGTCTGAGAGAGAGGATGGAAGGAGGCCAGACTTGTCACTGCTTTGAACTGTTTGTAATTTGTATTGTGCAAGTATGTTATTTATGCAAAACAATTTTAAGTGTACAGTTTGGATTGCCCTCCCAGCTTTGCCACTTCCCAGCTGTGTGATCATGAGTAACTTGTATTATTCTTTGAGTCCCCATTTCTTTATCTGTAAAAATAGAGTTAGAAGTCTGTCCAGTGTGTTAAGGGTGTTCGGAGGTGTTTCTGCAGCACACTCGGGGGGCCCAGGGCTTCGCTGGCACTGCTGCCTTTTCTACCGTTACATACAGATAATGAATGAGGAGAAACTCTGCCCTGGAGAGGCCAAGGTCACTTATTAAAATTTCACAACAGGCCTGACCAGGCAGTGGCGTAGTGGATAGAGCGTCGGACTGGGATGTGGAGGACCCAGGTTTGAGACCCTGAGGTCGCCAACTTGAGTGCGGACTCATCTGGTTTGAGCAAAGCTCACCAGCTTGAGCCCAAGGTCGCTGGCTTGAGCAAGGGGTTACTCGCTCTGCTGTAGCCCCCCCAGGTCAAGGCACATATGAGAAAGCAATCAATGAACAACTAAGGTGCTAAAACGAAGAATCAGTGCTTCTCATCTCTCTCCCTTTCTGTCTGTCTGTCCCTATCTGTCCCTCTCTCTGACTCTCTGTTACCAAAAACCAAAACAAACAAAAAAACCTTCACAACAGGTAACCCAGTGAGAGATGGACCCCTGACTAATTTTGGGCCCAATTGCAGAGAGCCAGCTTAAATGTCCTCACGGTGCTCACCTGCTGGTTGATGTTCTCTGATGGACCCTCTTCCCCCACTTCAGCGACCATGCCCAACACCAACACTCGGGGACTCTGTCCCAACACCTGACAGTTGTACTATATCATTTTTCCTTTACTTTTATTCTCCCTGTATCTTACCAGCGAGGGAATGGTGCAAATGCAAAGGAATAGAACATGTAGCCATCTGGGGTTCTGCAAGGGGAAGTGCTCGAGATTTCAAGGTTAATAGTCTTTTTTTTTTTTTTTTTTTTGTATTTTTCTGAAGCTGGAAACGGGAGAGACAGTCAGACAGACTCCCGCATGCGCCCGACCGGGATCCACCCGGCACGCCCACCAGGGGCGATGCTCTGCCCACCAGGGGGCGACGCTCTGCCCTCCGGGGGGTTGCTCTGCCGCGACCAGAGCCACTCCAGCGCCTGGGGCAGAGGCCAAGGAGCCATCCCCAGCGCCTGGGCCATCCCTGCCCCAATGGAGCCTCGGCCACGGGAGGGGAAGAGAGAGACAGAGAGGAAGGAGGGGGGTGGTGGAGAAGCAAATGGGCGCTTCTCCTATGTGCCCTGGCCGGGAATCGAACCCGGGTCCCCCGCACACCAGGCCGACGCTCTACTGCTGAGCCAACCAGCCAGGGCCAAGGTTAACAGTCTTTAGAGATATTCTCCCTAAAGTGAGTGGAAGCTTGAGTCACTGCATATGTGATGTTGACCCTGTGTGCAAGCTGTGCATGCCAGGAATACTTTCTCATTCATCATTTATTCATTGGACAAAAATTCATTCAATTCCTTTCCTCTGCCAGGGATGTAATGGAGAGTAAGCTGCCTGAGGAAGTTGTGGTCCATTGGTGAAGGTAAACAATTAGATAAACTAATCATAGTGAAGTGTGAGAAGCATCGGAGAGACAGCCAGTCTTTCTGGGTGTGCCAAGCAGAGATACAGAACCCAGGGGTAGGGGTAAGCAGGCTCCTCTGGGAGGAAGTGAGGATTCTGCTTGAACCTGAAGGTGGAGGGTGGAGGAAAAGTGCTGGTGAAGAGAAACAGTTTTCCATCAGCTGCTGTGGGGATGAACCAGAGGTTGTAGATGGCTAGTGCCAGGCCCAACACACTGTAAACACTTTATCAGTTCTAAACAATACAGAAATTTCCCCAGATGCCCAGGCCTGAGGTCAGGGCTGCCATCACCCCGAAATACCACAAGGGGGAGCTCATCCCCTGTTATTGTATATTCAGGTTCCTGTTCCTCCAACTTCAATATAGCTCTTCTCTCCATCAAGGGCTGGTTATTTACAACCTATAAAGCTGTTACAAATGGCCCCAGACACAGGTGGTCCTTGCTACGTCTACTATGTACCAGAGTCCAAGTGGCTCCTGACAGCCTTGTCCTAGTGTTTTTTCTTAAAATACAGGATTTGTTCTTCTACACTGTAACCATTTCAATATAGCTCCAGTTCTCCAAAATAGCTACCAGTTATGTTCTTTTCACCCTTCCAGTTTCTTCCCACCCACACCTGGCATCCCAGGGCCCATTCCCTAGAGTAGCACCAAAGGGGGTGAGGTACTGGCCACTGATGCCTCTGGGCCATCTGGGCCAGCAGGGTTTCATTTCTCTGTCCTGTCAACCCCAGGCAGGCCCAACCCCTCTCCAGAGGGGATGAACAGGAATTCATTCTCCCACAGATCTCTGTTGGAATCCATGGGAGTCTGAAAAAACTAGAGTAACAGGGGCCCTGGCCGGTTGGCTCAGCTGTAGAGCGTCGGAAAAACCCCCCCAAAAACAGAGTAACAGGCTTTTATTGAAAGGAAGAAAGGAACCCTGCCAGGCACTTCTCCCGGGGAGAAGGGCACCGAAACAGACTCTGAGGCAAAAATGTATTAAGGTGGGGGAGAGCTTTGAGCAAGTGTGCGTTGAGCCAGCAATTCTGGTGTGCTCCCTTCTGCAGTCCTACGATTTCGGCTTCCTGGAACGCTTCTCCTTAGGGCGGTCAACCAGCTTCCTAGAACTGTTCTGCTTCAGGGGCGATAGTAAGTAAGCAAGGGTGGGGTCAGATAGACAAGCGGAACAGCAAAAGGGCAGCCGGAAGTTCTGGTGAATTCATGTATCCATCATTTCTCAACTCTGTGGTATGATAAAAGAAAAAAGAGGTGAGGGAAAGAAAAGGGTATGGGGTTCAGGAAGGAGGTTTGTCTCGGACCGGCCATCTTCTGGAGCTTCTTCCTGCTGTTATCCTTATTGGGGGCCTCCTTCGTGAACCTCTCCCTGGGGCAGTTGGAGTAGGGGTGTTTTTATAGGGTTCCAGATTTTTTGTTTTGCGAGGGCAGGTTTCAGGGTTGGTGTGTAGGGTTAGGTAGATTTTTCCAATTTTCTGATTGGCGAAGGTCTGCATGCAGTTCTGTAAGAAACTAGTGAACAAACGTAAGAGGTAGGGTCCAAAAGTTAGAAAAATAAATAGGAGAGTGAGTGGATCAATGAAAGGCAATAGTCAAGACACCCAGTTTATGTGAAACCACTGATTCCATGTTTACAAATTTGCTGGGCTTCAGAGAGAGAGAGTAAGAATAAGACAGGGAAGTGGCCAGTCCCCCTGCCCCTAGACCTACTTCTGTAGAGATTCCTAAAGCAACAAGAAGAGGGATTACCTGTATAGCTCATTTGGTCCTTAGATTGACAGGAAGTGTACTAGGAACTGGAAGAGGCTCATGGGGTGGGATTAGGTTGATATTTGGGGTGAGATAGATTAGGGTACAGGTTTCTGTTCATAGTAGGGAGACACATATAGGTGTTGGTCCCACACAAGTAGAAAGCACCTGATTGGTTGAGGCAGGTGGAGAGGTGAAAAGAGAATAGAAGGACAAAGGGTTGGTTTCGTTTCTCTGTTTCTGAGCTCCAGATGGTCAGGGTGGAGGAAAGAGCCACCTTAGCAGCAGTGGGAGTTGTCAGGGTCACGTTGTGTGGACCTGTCCGCATGAAAGTCAGTCCTTGGGTGATGTACTGCTGGAAGTGCCTCTTGGACAGTTTTTGAACAGTTTGTTGAGTAACTTGTAAATCCTGCAAGTACTTAGGGAAAGGGTGGTTACATTTCTACACTTTGCAGTTAGGGTTTAAGTCCTAGTGACCACTGCTTCTAGCTGGAATTAGCAGCAGGTCCCAGCCTACAATAGGCATGGGGCATTGAGATAAGAGGAATAAAGGAGATATTATACATTAAATAAAGCAACAAAATTAGACTGTTAATACCCACAGTAGAGATCTTTGAGGGATAAATAAAACTCAAATATTTAGGCAAGGCATAGTAGATGACCCCTGTGTTTACAAGAAATGAAATCAGTTTATCTGCTACTTGGAAGAAATACCTTAGGCTCGTGAACGATGTCATTGGGCCTTCAGTGGCAATTCCTAGCATTCTGGAGCAGGGCTAGAAGAGACTGAACCCTCCCTCCATGGAGCAAGGGGGCAGCTTACCTTCCTGTGTCCCTCTTTTCACAGCAATGATGTGTCCCTTGATGGGGCCAGGAAGCCTGGCAGGCTTCAGTTCAATGACCTTTCTTTCCACTCTGGAGCAAGGCCCCGATGGAATCCTATGAAGCCCTTTAGGATGCTGGAGCCTTTAAGAGCACATGCCAAAAGCTGGTATTTCCTGACCTCTTTTGGGCCTTATTTGCCTATTTTGTTACTTCCTTGGCCATTATAGACCTTAAAAGCCATGCTCAGAAGATCTCACTGAGGGGCTTGACTAAGAGAGTAAAATTGGGAATCTAGTGTCTAAAGAAGCCTATTAGACCAAGGAAAGAAAGGATTTGATTTGTGATGGTAGGTGGTCGGAGACTGTGGAGGGTCTGAGTTCAATCTAGGGTGAGACCTCAGGTGGTGGGGGTCAAGGTGATGCCCAGATAGACTATGGACTGAGAGTGAAGTTGAGCCTTAGCAGAGAAGACACGATATCCCTTCATGGCAAGGAAGTTAAGAAGGGTGGCGGTGTGTCTCCTTGAGGCAGGCAGGGAGGGGCTGCAGAGGAGTAGGTTATTTACATATTGTAAGAGAGTATTAGTTTTGAGATTTCATGCTGCTAAATTCTGAGCTAGTGCCTGCCCAAACAGGTGTGGGCTATCCTGGAAGCCTTGAGGTAGGACCATTCAGGTTAGCTGTTGTGAATGTAAAGTGTCAGGATTGGTCCAAGTAAATGTGAAGAGACAATTTTGACAGTTGGGATGTAAGAGAATAGTAAAGAAGGTATTTTTGAGGTTTAGTATTGTGAAGTGAGTGGTGTTTGAGGGAATGTGTGACAGTAACTTGTAGAAAGTAGGGCTACTGTATGGGGGGGAACTACTGCCTCATTGATTAGGTGTAAGTCTGGTATGAGGTGATAAGCAAATGAAGGTTTTTGAACAGGAAGGATGGGGGTATTGCAGGGAGAGTCCGTAGGGATGAGTAAGCCTGGTTTAAGAGGCAGTTAATTATTGGTTTAAGGCCTTAGAAACAGACACAGTTAAGGAGGAGAGGAAGCAGAAGGATGGACAGTGTGAACAGCTTAGATGGAAAGAAGGAGGGTCAGAATCTGCAGGGGGAGGAGGAGGATTGGTGGTGGCGCCATGTGGTCAGAGGAGTGTTGGGCAGATGAAATGTATTATGCTCACTTTGTTAAAGATGATGCCGCCCACGTGGAGGCCATCACCCAGGTGATATTAATGTGTGTTGAGAATCCTTGTAGCCTGGGGCTTGGTTTTGGGATTAAGCCTTTCCCACCCGTCTTGATGTGGGGTGGTACAATCCAATCATGCCTCAGAGAGGTGACTTTGTATTAGAGACTTCCCTATTTTGTATATTGGATTAAGGGTTTGGATTTCTACACTATAAAATAGGGGCAGAACGAGAGTTTGCTCTCTTGGTTCCTGGGATGATTAGCATGAGAGAGCAGAGGGAGCAGAGCAGAGAGCAGAAAGAGGCCATGTGGCCAGGAGAAGCAGCCAAGATGGCGGAGTGCTGAGTGAGATGCCAGTTTGTGTAGAGTTTGTATCTGGGATAAGGAAGGAGATGGGGAACTGAGGAGAATAAGGCTGGTGAGCTAGAAACCTTTGATTCTAGGAAACTCGGATAAATCAGTAGCTTTGTGAGCACTGAATGTGAGTGGGTTTTGGAGCCTAGTGTGTGTTTTTACTTGCCTGCCGGGTGCAAGCTAGAATTTAAGAAAATGCCTATCAGTTTTTGGCTCTGTTGTTTCTTTACTGACTGTCCGAATCCAATGAGAACCTGCATGGGCCAGGCTGCTGTGATGGTGGTGGCCCTGGCCCCGGCTGCTGGCTTTACATTTGGCGTAGTCTGTGGCAGGATTTGGAGATCGGTATGGAGCTGCCATCTTTGAGTGGTGGAGTAGAGGACTGGCTGCTGTTAGGGTTCCCCATGGCTGTCCTTTTGGGGATTGTAGGCTGGCTGACTTTTACAGCCATGGGTGAGGAAACCGAGAGCTCTGTGGAAGAGGCTGCCTGGGACCTGCAAACCGAGCAGCGGAAGGAGCTGGAGCAAACGCAGGAGAAACCGATGCTGACCCTGGAGCTGGAGGAAGTGCTGGAGGAGGAGGAGGCCGACCAGGTTTGCGAGATTCGCCTGGAAATGGAGCAAACGCTGGAGGAGGATTCAGAGGTTCGTGAGTTGCAGTTTGCCCTGGATGTTGCGGAGAGCCAGCAGCGGCAGGAGGCCGGGGCTGAGGCTGAGGCTGAGGCTGAGGCCGGGGCCGGGTCCGGAGTTGCAACGTCTGCGGAGCAGAAGGTGGCGGCAGCCTGGGGCTTGAACCCGGCAGCAGGAGCTGATGTTTCCAGTTCCTCTTTGGAGGATGAGGAGAATCAGGCTGGAGTTGCAATCCGCAGTCTCCATAAGATGAGAGCCCAGCTAGAAGGAGCACCTACTACGGCCCTGGTAGGTCTGCAATTTGGGGTCATAGGGCTGGACGCCATGTGCCCCTCTTTGGGACAGTGTAAGACCTGCCAGGACGGCAGGAATGAGGGGGGTGGCTGACGCCCCATGTACGTGGACTGATTTCCTGGACTACGACCGGAGTGGGCACTGACTCCTTTGTTGGATGGATTTACGGATTACGGATTTTGGACAATGTGAAATACCCTGATGGGGGCAGGGGGTGGCTTTGCTGGAAGCACTCCCCTGCCCCGGGAAACTTTTCCCATAGGCTGAGGACATTTTGCGTTTTGGGCTAAGTGCTCAGAGACTGGTGAAGTGTACCTTTGTGATTGTTGAAATTGTATGACTTGTGCTGTTGTAATTTGTGTAATGTGCCTAATTTCCTTGCACAGGAATGCCGGTGATGTAGATTGTGGGTAGTAAAGTGAGCATAGGGGTGGATTGTTGGGCAGATAAAATGTATTATGTTCACTTTGTTAAAGATGACGCCGCCCACGTGGAGGCCATCACCCAGGTGATATTAATGTGTGTTGAGAATCCTTGTAGCCTGGGGCTTGGTTTTGGGATTAAGCCTTTCCCACCCGTCTTGATGTGGGGTGGTACAATCCAATCATGCCTCAGAGAGGTGACTTTGTATTAGAGACTTCCCTATTTTGTATATTGGATTAAGGGTTTGGATTTCTACACTATAAAATAGGGGCAGAGCAGGAGATTGCGCTCTTGGTTCCTGGGATGACTAGCATGAGAGAGCAGAGGGAGCAGAGCAGAGA
The DNA here is from genome assembly GCF_036850995.1 of Saccopteryx leptura. Taxonomy (NCBI): domain Eukaryota; kingdom Metazoa; phylum Chordata; class Mammalia; order Chiroptera; family Emballonuridae; genus Saccopteryx; species Saccopteryx leptura. Next base: position 26,416,474 of record NC_089515.1, on the reverse strand, counting down.
GCAGAAAGAGGCCATGTGGCCAGGAGAAGCAGCCAAGATGGCAGAGTGCTGAGTGAGATGCCAGTTTGTGTAGAGTTTGTATCTGGGATAAGGAAGGAGATGGGGAACTGAGGAGAATAAGGCTGGTGAGCTAGAAACCTTTGATTCTAGGAAACTCGGATAAATCAGTAGCTTTGTGAGCACTGAATGTGAGTGGGTTTTGGAGCCCAGTGTATGTTTTTACTTGCCCGCCGGGTGCAAGCTAGGATTAAAGACTATGGCCCACCAGTTTGTGGCTCCGTTGTTTCTTTACCGACTGTCCGAATCCAATGCGAACCTGCATGAGCCAGGCGGCTGCTTTGATAGTGGCAGCCCTGGCTACTGGCTTTACAAGGAGTCAAAAAGATTTAGAGCTCTGAGGAGAGGGGAGAGGACCAGAAGTAGTGGAAGGCCGGTGGGGTGGGGGGATGGGTCAAAGAAGAAAAGACACAGAGCCGCCCGTCTGTAACTAGTGAAGAGAAGAGAGGAGGCTTTCTGGAGGGAAGAGAGATTTGCAGAGGGACCAGAGTGGGGTCCCAAGAAAGGGGTGCCCTCGGGGGTCAGGCAGAAAAGGAGAGAGTTGGGAGTCCGCGGAGGAGAGATTAGGAGTGGAGGTTTTAGGTGAGGTTTCTTTGGCCAAAAACAGCCTGCGTGTAGAACAGGCGGCACAGAAATTAAGGACAGGAGCAAAAGTAAAAGGAAGCCTGCACGTAAGGAATTTCTGATGCCCTTCCCGTCCGGTGGCAAAAGTTGTCAAGGTCTCACAGGATATAGTAATCGAATGTCCCATTTTCAGGCCGTGGGAGTCGTTGTCTAGTTTATATTGGGGCCAGGCAGTATTGCAAAAGAAAATGAGTAGAGGACAGCCAAACGGGGTTTGGTCAGACGGCTTTGACTCCGAAGAGCCCAATGTGGGGATTAGTGATCTAGAGAGGGCGTCCCCGCCTCCAATCACAATCTCAAAGGAGAAAGCTCTCCTGGGAATGTGGAGTTGTCCTGCTTAGGGGTCGTCACCACCTAAGAAGGAGCTCAAAGAGAATGTGGAGGGATTTGGCTAAACGCTTAGACTTTTGGAATGTGCTGTCCCTGGGACAGAAAAATGGCAAACCCCTCAAAATGTGAGGCTGACCAGAGAAAGCCGTCCGATGATGGATTAGGGACTTATGGGTCAAATTAAAGCTAGCTGGAGAGGGAAGGGAGAAACTCCTTACCTTCCTGATCTGGCAGGGGTTTGGGACAGGGTCAGATCACTGGCCAATCAACCTAAAATTACATGTCCAAACAGAATCAGGGAATAAGCCCGGAACGAGCTGCCGCTGCCCATTGCTTCCCTGGCTGTTTAAGTTTGGACGGCAAAGAGGGATCGTCTAGGCAGTTAGGACCCTGTCCCGGGTTTCGGCACCAAATGTTGGAATCCATGGTAGTCCGAAAAGACCAGAGTAACAGGCTTTTATTGAAAGGAAGAAAGGAACCCTGCCGGGCACTTCTCCAGGGAAAAGTGCACCGAAACAGACTCTGAGGCAAACATTTATTAAGGTGGGGAGAGCTTTGAGCAAGTGTGCGTTGAGCCAGCAATTCTGGTGTGCTCCCTTCTGCAGTCCTACGATTTCGGCTTCCTGGAACGCTTCTCCTTGGGGCAGTCAACCAGCTTCCTAGAACTGTTCTGCTTCAGGGGCGATAGTAAGTAAGCAAGGGTGGGGTCAGATAGACAAGCGGAGCAGCAAAAGGGCAGATGGAAGTTCTGGTGGATCCATGTATCTATCAATCTCCTCCCAGAGTTAGGAATGCACTCTTCATCTTGAACCTTGAGGTCTCTGTCCTGATGGCTTCTGAGGAGATTTGATGGCTACATGCTCTGATGTCCAACCCTCATTCTGCTGGTGACCTTGGGCAAGTCACGTCATCTGAAGTCATCATCCATGAATTGAGGTTTAAAGACCTAATATCTTGCCTGACAAGGTGGTGGCACAGTGGATAGAGCATCAGCCTGGGACACTAAGGACCCAGGTTCAAAACCCTGAGGTCACCGGCTTGAGCTTGGGATCATAGACATGACCCCATGGTTGCTGGCTTGAGCCCAAAGGTCACTGGCTTGAAGCCCAAGGTTGCTAGCTTGAGCAAGGGGTCACTGGCTCGGCTGGAGCCCCTAGTCAAGGCATGTATGAGAAAGCAATCAATGAAGAGCTGAGATGCCTCAATGAAGAACTGATGCTTCTCAGCTCTCTCCCTTCCTGTCTGTCCCTGTCTGTCTATCTGTCTCCCCCCTCCCCCTAAAAAAGACCTAAGATCTTACTTTATAGGCTGGTTGAAAGAACCAGGTCTCCCAGGTAAAAGGCATATTCACAAGCCACTTTATTCCTTTTCTTCCCTCGCCCGCGGAAGAGCCTTAAACAAACACAGATAGATGTACAGGTAACTCCTGAAAAGGAGAGGGTCTGTTTCCTGACAGATGGCTTCAAGCCAAAGAGATAAAAGTCGGTCCGGTGGGGGCTGGCAGGAAGTCTACGCCCTCCCTTTCTAACTCTGTCTCAAGAGGAGTCTGGCTGAGGTTAAGGGCTGACAAGTACAGGACCTGACGAGTTCAGGAAAGGGACAGCAGGAGGGGTCTGGGGAAAGGAAGCACAGACATGGGTGGGCTTCAAGGTGGGGTTCTGGGGAAAGGAAGCACAGACATGGGTGGGCTTCAAGGTGGGGTTCTGGGGAAAGGAAGCACAGACATGGGTGGGCTTCAAGGTGGGGTTCCGGGTTTATTATGTCTCCTCCAGAGGGCAGGAACAAGACCTCAGCCACCTGGGCCCAGCTCAGTGTCTGGCACATAGTAGGTAGCCTATTGGGGTCAAGAGTGACTAGGGCCGCCTGACCTGTGGTGGCGCAGTGGATAAAGTGTCGACCTGGAACTCTGAGAGCACCCGTTCAAAACCCTGGGTTTGCCCAGTCAAGGCATATATGGGAGCTGATGTTTCCTGCTCCTCCCGTTCTTTCTCTCTCTATCTCTCTTCTCTAAAATGAATAAATAAATAAAAAAATAAATAAATAGATAAATAGATAAATAAATAAATGGAGTTTCTACACAGCTACAACATTTGAAGAAGGAAGAAATGAAAGAAAGAAAGAAAGAAAGAAAGAAAGAAAGAAAGAAAGAAAGAAAGAAAGAAAGAAAGAAGAAAGAAAGAAAGAAAGAAAGAAAGAAAGAAAGAAAGAAAGAAAGAAAGAAAGAAAGAAAAAAGAAAGAAAGAAAGAAAGAAAGAGTGACCAGGGCCTTAACCCTGGGCTTTGGTCCCATCAGAACTCACTACAGTCATCTGATGACAGAGGCCATCCCAAAGGTGTCCCATACAAACTGCAGCTCTCCTCTCGATGAAACTTGAATTAGACCAGATTGAAGGGTTTGAAACTACCCCTCAGAACCCCTCCAAACCAGGAGGCAGGGAAAGAGGGGTGACAAGTTGGGTGACAATGCTCAAAGCCTCCTGTCCTGCTTCACTAGGGAAGCTCTAAAAGAGCTTGTGTGAAAAAAGAGAGAGAGAGCCTGACCAGGCGGTGGCGCAGTGGATAGAGCATCAGAATGGGATGCGGAAGACTCTGAGGTCACCAGCTTAAGTGCGGGCTCATCTGGTTTGAGCAAAGCTCACCAGCTTGGGCCCAAGGTCGCTGGCTCGAGCAAGGGGTTACTCGGTCTGCTGAAGGCCCGTGGTCAAGGCACATATGAGAAAGCAATCAATGAACCACTAAGGTGTTGCAACGAAAAACTAATGATTGATGCTTCTCATCTCTCTCCATTCTTATCTGTCTGTCCCTATCTATCCCTCTCTCTGACTCTCTGTCACTGTAAAAAAAAGAGAAAGAGAGAAAGAGAGAACAATAAAGAAAAATCCGTACCACCTGTTGTGCAGTTTAACAATTAGCTATAAAATGAATAACCCATCGCGCACCCCAGGGGGAGGGAAGGGGGGAGAGAGGGAAGGGGGGGAGGGGTGCTGGATAGAGGGTGATGGAGGACGATCTCTCTTTGGGTGATGGGTATGCAACAGAACTAAATGACAAGATAACCTGGAAGTGTTTTCTTTGAATATATGTACCCTGATTTATTGATGTCACCCCATTAAAATAAAAATTTATTTATAAAAATAAATAAATAAATAAAAAATAAAAAAAATAAAATGAATAACCCATCGCGCACCCCAGAATCCCCTGAATAACTTTCTGCTTGACACCTCAGAGGCCCCAGGCTTGATTTTAAGGGAGCCAACATGTCTGGTCCAAGATGTAGCTTTAGAGATGTGTGTGTGGTGTGTGTGTGTATGTGTGCACACATGCGTGCACAGGGGTAGACCTCAGATGTAGAGTTCCGTTAACCACACACTGCCCAGGTCACACAACACAGTCATGCCCTCATTAAGGCCTTCTCTAGTTTTCTCTCATATGCTTATTTTTCTTCCTGTCATCTCCATCACTGCTTGTATTTCCCCTTTCCCTCACAGAGGCTTACTAGATTGTATTTGCCCTATGACCTTGGGTAGCTATGTACCGTATTTTCCCATGTATTGATATAAGACGTACCTTTTCCCCCCAAATTTGGGATCTAAAAACTAACTGCGTCCTATACAGTGGTTGTAGTTTTTAAACTCGTATTTCCCACTTTTTCGCACAAATGAGGAGTTGAATAAATTTTATGATGAATAAAACTTGAGTTCAATAACTTTATGTAGTATTTTTTTTTTTTTGTCAAATTTCGGGCCCAAAAATTAAGGTGCGTCTTATACATAGGGAAATACGGTATCTTTGAAAAATACAGTGTTTTATATATGTTGGCATTTTAGATCTCTATTCCTTACCTTTTTCATGGATAAGATTTATCCATGTTATTTTATATACCTCAAACCTATTGCTTCTAACTGCTATACCACAGAATGTGTCTGTCTGTCTTACTGATCTGTTCTCCTCAGGATGAATGTTTAGGGTGCGTCCCATCCTCTGCTGTGGCAAACACGCACACATGTTCCCCCTGAGGCATATGACCAAGAGGAGGTACAGCAAGGCAAGGCGAGGCGTAGGATTGGCTAGTTTATTCTTTTTTTTTTTTAGAGAGAGAGGCAGGGAGAAAGAGACAGAGACAGGAACATTGAGTGGTTCCTGTATGTGCCCTGACTGAGGATTGAACCAGCAACCTCTTTGCTTTGGGACAATGCTCCAACCAACCGAGCTATTTGGCCAGGACTTAATTATTTAATTTATTGATAGATTTTTAGAGAGACACAGAGAGAAAGAGAGAGAGAGGGGAGGGGGATGGGAAGTATTCATTTGTTGCTCTACTCAGTCCTGTGCTCATCTGTTGCTTCCCATGTGTGCTCTGACCTGGGATTGTATTTTTCAGTTTTTTGAAGCAGATATTTAAAGTGGTTTATTTGAATTAGTATTTTACGGTATCATCCTGAAAGTATTGAACAACTGATTAGTTAGTTTAACTAATGTCAGCAGGCTCTTGGTTGTAATAGCTGTCTCTAGTTGCCTGGTGCCTGGCCCTGGGTGCTTAGGGCAGGGAGGGAGTGGCCGGGAGTGTACAGCGGGTGAGGGAGGTAGTGGGGGGGGTGAGCTCTGGACCGGTTGGTTTGCATGTGAAAGATGTGCTTGCAAGTAAGTCCTTTACTATCTCTAAGAATTGGCTAGCTCTGTGAGGTCAGTTTCCAGGGTTAGAAAGGCCCCAGATACCAAAGCATCAGAATAAAAAGACATGCTTAATACAGCAGCTTCGGTAGAGTTTAGCTGACAAGCCAACTGAGCTGAGAGAAAAATTTTAAGTGGCGATAACTTCGATGATTATTTCAATTATTTTACCAGTTGCTGCCTTATTTTCTATTTCTTATTGTTCAAAGTTTGGCATTTTAAGTATTTCTTATAGATTTTCAATCTTATTGGCATAAAGCTGTATCCAATTTTTACCTTTAACTTCTTGTTTCATTATGAAAAATTTCAAACACACAAACAAGAAGAGAATAATATATGAACACCTGTGTACCCACTATCCAACTGTCAAATTTTAAGATTTAAAAAATGGTTTCCATTGTTAAGGGAAATCGAAAAAGATATAATGAGATGGAAGAATATACCTTGTTCTTGGCTAGGAAGAATAAATATAATCAAGATGGCTATATTACCCAAAGCAATATACAAATTTAATGCAATTCCCATCAAACTTCCAATGACATTTTTTAAAGAAATAGAGCAAAAAATCATCAGATTTATATGGAACTATAAAAAACCCCGAATAGCCAAAGCAATCCTAAAGAAAAAGAATGAAGCTGGGGGCATTTCAATACCTGACTTCAAACTCTATTATAGGGCCACGACAATCAAAACAGCATGGTATTGGCAGAAAAATAGACACTCAGACCAATGGAACAGAATAGAAAGTCCAGAAATAAAACCACATATATATAGTCAAATAATTTTTGATAAAGGGGCCAACAACACACAATGGAGAAAAGAAAGCCTCTTCAATAAATGGTGCTGGGAAAACTGGAAAGCCACATGCAAAAGAATGAAACTGGACTACAGTCTCTCCCCCTGTACAAAAATTAACTCAAAATGGATCAAAGATCTAAACATAAGACCTGAAACAATTAAGTACATAGAAGAAGACATAGGTACTCAACTCAGGGACCTGGGTTTTAAAGAGCATTTTATGAATTTGACTCCAATGGCAAGAGAAGTGAAGGCAAAAATTAATGAATGGGACTACATCAGACTAAGAAGTTTTTGCTCAGCAAGAGAAACTGATAACAAAATAAACAGAAAGCCAACTAAATGGGAAATGATTTTTTCAAACGACAGCTCAGATAAGGGCCTAATATCCAAAATATACAAAGAACTCATAAAACTCAACAACAAACAAACAAACAATCCAATAAAAAAATGGGAAGAGGATATGAATAGACACTTCTCCCAGGAAGAAATACAAATGGCCAACAGATATATGAAAAGATGCTCATCTTCTTTAGCTATTAGAGAAATGCAAATCAAAACGGCAATGAGATACCACCTCACACCTGTTCGATTAGCTGTTATTAGCAAGTCAGGTAACAGCAAATGTTGGAGAGGCTGTGGAGAAAAAGGAACCCTCATACACTGTTGGTGGGAATGTAAAGTAGTACAACCATTATGGAAGAAAGTATGGTGGTTCCTCAAAAAACTGAAAATAGAACTACCTTATGACCCAGCAATCCCTCTACTGGGTATATATCCCCAAAACTCAGAAACATTGATACGTAAAGACACATGCAGCCCCATGTTTATTGCAGCATTGTTCACAGTGGCCAGGACATGGAAACAACCAAAAAGCCCATCAATAGATGACTGGATAAAGAAGATGTGGCACATATACACTATGGAATACTACTCAGCCATAAGAAATGATGACATCAGAACATTTACAGCAAAATGGTGGGATCTTGATAACATGATACGAAGCGAAATAAGTAAATCAGAAAAAAACAGGAACTGTATTATTCCATACGTAGGTGGGACATAATAGTGAAACTAAGAGACATTTATAAGAGTGTGGTGGTTACGGGGGGGGAGGGGGGAATGGGAGAGGGATAGGGGGTGGGGAGGGGCACAAAGAAAACAAGATAGAAGGTGACAGAGGACAATCTGACTTTGGGTGGTGGGTATGCAACATAATTGAACGACAAGATAACCTGGACTTGTTATCTTTGAATATATGTATCCTGATTTATTGATGTCACCCCATTAAAAAAATAAAATTATATAAAAAAAAAAAAAAAAAAAAAAAATTAAAAAAACCCACACAAAAAAAAAAAAAAAAAAAAAAAAAAAATGGTTTCAGGAGCCTTGGACAGTTGGCTCAGTGGTAGAGCATCGGCCAGATGTGTAGAAGTCTCGAGTTCTATTCCCAGTCAGGGCTCACAGAAGAGGCGACCATCTGCTTCTCCACCCTTCCTCCCCCCCTATCTCTCTCTCTCTCTCTCTCTCTCTCCCCCCGCCCCCCCCAAGCCATGGCTCAAATGGTTTGAGTAATTTGGCCCCGGGTGCTGAGGATGACACCATTGCCTCACCTCAGATGCTAAAATAGCTTGGTTGCTGAGCAACGGAGCAGTGGCCCCAGAGGGGCAGAGCATTATCTGGTAGGGGACTTGCCAGGGTACATGTGGGAGTCTGTTTCTCTGTCTCTCCGCCACTCACTTAATAAAAAAAAAATGGTTCTAGCACTTTTATTGAAAATTTATAGATACCACTGCAGCTGTTGTGTACCTCTCCCCTCTCCCCTACTCCCTTCTTTACCAGGGGAAACTACAATCATTAAAATGGTTTTATCATTTAGATGAACACCTGTATACTTTCATTTCATTTTCTTTTTTTTTAGGTGAGAGGAGGGGAGATAGTGAGGTAGACTCCTGCAGGTGCCCCGACTGGGATCTGCCTGGCAACCCCATCTGGGGCTGATGCTCGAATACTGAGCTATTTTTAGCAACTGAGGCTAATGTACTCATCTGAACTCAGCAACCAGGCTGACACTGGAACCAATTGAGCCACTGGCAACAGGAAGAGAAGAGGAAGGAAAGGGGGAGAGGGGAGGGGAGGAGAAGCAGATGGCCGCTTCTCCTGTGTGCCCTTACAGGGAATCAAACCTGGGACGTCCTTATGCTAGGCTGATGCTCTATCCATTGAGCCACTGGCCAGGGCTCATTTAATTATTGTTTCCTTATTATAGGATTATGGTTTCAGAGGGTATATAACTATAAATGGTATATAATGCATAGGTCACTCTTGAACTTCTCTTCAGCTTTCCAAATTATGTTGTGGAGATTATCCATGTTAATAGATGTAGCTCCAGTTCATTTTCACTGCTGGGTAAGTAGTCCATCATGTGGCTGTACTGTAGTTCTTCCAGTCTGCTGTTGATGGACATTTAGATGATTTTACACTTGTTGTAATCAATGATGAACAATCTAGTCTTCCTGTGAACATATGTGCTAGTCTCTCTGGGCTGTGCACCTGCAAGTAAATGCAGGGTTGCATTTTATCTTCCACTTAAACTAATGTATGAATTTATAGTCCAGCCAACCTGTGAGTTCCTCTTTCCCTGCTTCCTTGACAATACTTGATCTGTTCAGATGTTAAACAATTTTCCAATCTAATTCAGGTGAATGTATCTCGTTTTTTAGGATACATTCATAAAGAAAGGGATCTCATTTTTTTTTATTTTTTTTTTTTGGTATTTTTATGAAGCTGGAAATGGGGAGAGACAGTCAGACAGACTCCCGCATGCGCCCAACCGGGATCCACCCGGCATGCCCACCAGGGGCGTCGCTCTGCCGCGACCAGAGCCACTCTAGCGCCTGGGGCAGAGGCCAAGGAGCCATCCCCAGCGCCGGGGCCATCTTTGCTCCAATGGAGCCTTGGCTGCGGGAGGGGAAGAGAGAGACAGAGAGGAAGGGGGGGGTGGAGAATCAAATGGGCGCTTCTCCTATGTGCCCTGGCCAGGAATCGAACCCGGGTTCCCCGCACGCCAGGCCGATGCTCTACCGCTGAGCCAACCGGCCAGGGCAGGGATCTCATTTTTTAAACCTGTGCTTTCTCTCCTGGATCCTAGTAAGGTTGGACATCCTTTCCCACATGTATTGACCGTTGAGTTTGGCTGTTTGTGTCTTGTTGACTTGTAGGAGTTCACTCTATAGTCTGTTCAGATGATTTGTCAGTTATGCATACAGCAAATTTTGTCTCTCAGTCTATGGCTTGTATTTTGACATTGTCAATGTCCATTTATGTGCAGTTTTAAAATTTGAATGTAGGCAAATATGTCCGTGTTTTTATTACTAATTCTGGCATCTTTCAATGACAGTAATCTCCTGATCAGTTGACCACATCATACCTGAATGGAGACAAAGTCCAGGGTACATTTTTAAACATTCCTACATAGGAAATAAAGGTGCTATTAGGAAGGGGATATCGATGCTGAGTGGCCCCAAAATGACAAATGTCTACTATATGAGTGCAGAGAGAAGCCAGTAAAACCAATTCAGAGAGAGAGAATGACACATAACTGGGTTTTGCAAGAGACTTGGGGGGGAGTAACCCTAGATAGGTTTCCAAGTTCCTGAATCAAGGCGCTCGAAGGGCTCGTCTCTATGCCACAACTTGCGCTATTCCCTTCTAGTGAGAACCCTGTTTTGGTTGAGCAAGTTGACTACATTTCTGCTCCTTGCAGCCAGACTCCTCTTTCTAACAGGGAACTTTGGTCTCGCATGGATGCCTCTCAACCGATACAGTTCTTTTTCTACCTGGTGGCCACAGGTTGCCTGCCCAGACCCCTCCTGCCTCCCCCACCCACCCCTCTTCCACCCCGTGTTCCTCCTCTGCCCTCTTGGCTTGGGCAGCCCCACAACTCAGACTGGCAGCTGCTGGCTTTGGAACTTCTGACCGCCCCCCCCCCCCGACCCCCCAGTCTTGCTACTTTACCTTTTTGGCCTGAATTCCAGCCCCTACCTTTAGGAACTGTCATCGTGTTTAATCCTGCCTGGGGGAGACCTCCCCCACCTCCCTAAATGAAAGGTATTCCATTACCGGTGGAGTGCGCTTTAAGTTGCTGGAGGGAAGTGTGACAGAGTCTGTCAGAGTTGAGCTGCGCTTGCCAAAACTTGGTGTGATGTGGGGACGCTGTCAGTACTCCCAAAGAAACCTGAGCTGAGCCAGGCTGGGGCTCGTGGGCATGTTCCCGGTGAGAGGCAGGAAGTGGTGCGGGGGAGGGGGGAGGGCCCTGGGTGGCCTGAGGAAGGAGGGCTCCCAGGGGTGCAGCGGGGCTTCCTTGTCATTGCTGCCGGACCCAGGCACAGGGACCATCAGGATGCCCCGACTGCCTGAGGGTGGGGTGGGTGAGACCCAGCTCATGCGGCGGTGGGGGTGGTTGGGTAGGGAGCTGGGGGAGGACAGGGTTTCCTCCAACAAATGTTTCAGCCTGAGGCCAGGAGCACCTGGACCTGGACCTGGACCTGGACCTGGACCTGGACCTGGACCCGGCGAGGAGAGGCCCTCCTTCCAGACATGAGAAGGTGGCAGTTCCTGGTAGAAGGGGCCCGAGCCTTGGGGCAGCGGAAGGGCCCAGGACTGACCAACAAGAATACCCAATAGCACGGACCAAGCCCCAAGCACGCAGCTGAGCAAATGACCGGAAATGGGCCCAGCCAGATTCTGAGACCTTAGGGGCCCCCTCTCAGTGAGCCTCAGTTCCCCAACCCCCCAGGCCCTGCTCCTCCTACCACATTTCTTTGTCCAAAAGGGACACCCCAGCCTCCAGTCTGTCTGTCTATCTGGGCCAGCTGTCAGTCAGGGCTCAGTCCGGCCTCCACCCCTCGCAGCAGGAGGCCACCCCTTGTGCTCCCTTTGACCAAGCCTTGCGCCAGCCGGGACACAGTCGTTCCCATCTCGGCAGGCTGAGGCACCTGAGGATTTAATTATGAACTCCTCAAAGCCTTTCTAGAAGCAGGTGAGAGATAAAGTGTAAACAAGCGAGGGAGTGAGTCATCCCAGGCCTCCCAGCCCTGCAGGACATGAATATCCTTCCTGCCTCTGACCCACCAGCCTCTCAAATAACAAACCACGGGCTCCCCCTCCCCAGCAGACAATGTCCTGTGGCCAGGGCCCTTCAAGGCTCCTCCGCCACCCACCATCCCCCACGGCACCTTCTTCTGCAGCACACCCCCACCATCGATGAAGCAGTCACTCACCTGGGCAGAGAGCTCCTATGAATTAGTTTATTTAACCCTCACAACAACCTGGAGAAGTAGGTACTGTTATATCCTACAGGTGTGTTTTACAGGGGGCAAAAGCAAGGCCTAGGGAGGGCAAGTGACTTATCCAAAGTTACAGGGGCTGATAGTGAAGCCAGGTTCAAATTCCAGCAGTCTGACTGGAGTCAGGACTTTTAAGTGCTTCTCATGTTCACTCCATCTCCCTTCTCCCTTCAGAACTCCCAACTCCTGCAGGAGTCACTGCAGCTGCCCAGTAGCTTGGCCTCTGGCTCCTCTCTAATCACAGGTAACTTGCATTCACATTGCAAAGCCCCTCTTCTCCACAATCTGGAGAGGAGAGAGCCTCTTAGCTCTGGGGGTGCAGTGGGGAGGTGCATATGTATCTGCGTGTGTTGGAAATAGGGGCGGGATAATTGAGGTGACTTCTTTGTGAGTTTTCTGCTCTGGATATCACTTTTGTAAGGTTCATGTGGGGACTAAGGGAAAGTCTGGGGATGGGGGGGTTGCAAAGATAGCCCTGCAGTCCATTTCTTTACATCTAACTGTGACCAGAGCCTCAGTCTTATAGTTAAGGAGGGAAGCAAGGAATTAGAGTGTTCTGTGGGGAAGATAGGGGTGAGAAAACATCCCATCACCTCCCACATGTCATGGCTGGAAGGACAGACAACAGGGCAACAGGCTCTGGAATGAAACAGGTCTAAGTCTGAATCTCACTGTTTTGTGGCAAGTTACTTGACCTGCAGAACCTCAGTGGTTCAATCTGTAAAATGAGATAATAAATAGCTAATTCTAGATGTTAAAAGGAGACAACTCCATTTTGCAATTGTCATAGTAATTACTGATTCAGGAAAGAATCACTAATGAATGCTAAAAAAAAGAGTTTATTGGGGGAAAAAACAGTCTCAAAGTATCTCCCCAAGAGCATTTATTAATTTCAAAGGGGAAAATGTAGCCTTTACTTTTTTGCGCGTGCGCACAGGGAGAAAGAGGGAGATGAAAAACATCAACTCATATTTGTAATTGCGGCACTTTAGTTGTTCACTGATTGCTTCTCATATGTGCCAGGAGGCCAGGGGTTGGGGGGCTCCCACCAATCTAGTGACCCCTTGCTCAAGCCAGCAACCTTGGACTCAAACCAGCAACCTTGGGCTTCAAGCCAGTGACCTTTGGGCTCAAGCCAGCTACCATGGGGTCATGTTGATCTCACGCTCAAGCCAGGGACACCATGCTCAAACTGGCAAACTCAGGTTTCAAACCTGGGTCCTCAGCGTCCCAGGTCAACACTCTATCCACTGTGCCACCACCTTGTCAGGCAAAATAATTGCTATAAAAGACAAAATTTGAATATGGACCATATGTTAGATAACAGTGCATATCGACGACATTTCCTTAATTTGATAGTTGTCTTAAGGCTATGTAAGACATGTTCTTGTTCTTAAGAGATAGGTGCTGGAGTGTTTAGGGATGAGGGTTATAATGTCTGAGACATTCTCCAATGGCTCAGAAAAAAAATAATGCTAAGATAATTATGTATATATGTAAGAGAGAGAATAAAGCAAGTGTAGTAAACTATTCGTTATCAGTGTATCTTGGTAAAGGACATTTAGGAGTTTATTATACTATCCTTTTCTGTAAGTTTGAGTCTTTTCCAAAATAAAATGGTTGTTAAAAGGGAGTAACTGGGCCCTGGCTGGTTGGCTCAGTGGTGGAGTGTCGGCCTGGCGTGCAGGGGTCCCGAGTTCGATTCCCAGCCAGGGCACACAGGAGAAGCACCCATCAGCTTCTCCACCCCTCCCCCTCTCCTTCCTCTCTGTCTCTCTCTTCCCCTCCTGCAGCTGAGGCTCCATTGGAGCAAAGATGGCCTGGGCGCTGGGGATGGCTCCTTGGCCTCTGCCCCAGGCGCTAGAGTGGCTCTGGTTGCAACAGAGCGACGCCCCGGAGGGGCAGAGCATCACCCCCTGGTGAGCAGAGCATCGTCCCTGGTGGGCGTGCCGGGTGGACCCCGGTCGGGCGCATGCGGGAGTCTGTCTGACTGTCTCTCCCCGTTTCCAGCTTCAGAAAAATACAAAAAAAAAAAAAAGGGAGTAACTGTACATTTTTAAAAAGGGGGGGGTTACTGAATTTATACATCCTGCCACTAATTAGACCTTGCTAGGTGGTAGTTCATTGGCAGGACAATGGGTCCCAAAGCACCGTAGTCACAGCCACCCATTGAGACCCAGGGCCCAGGTCCCTACCCCTTCTCTCTCTTCACTGAGATCCCCAAGCTTCTGCCTTTGTACCCACTCTCAGAACTATCCCGGCCATTGCTGAGAGGTGGGGAATAGGAAGTGATGGCCAAGGGTGTGGAAACACAGTCCTTCCTCTTTCCTCACTCCCAGGAATTGTATCTGTTGAGAGCCTGGACAGATTTGTCCACATGCATTAAGTGGTTTGCGCTGAGGGATTTGCAAACAGAAGAGGTACTGACTGAGACGCGGGAATGCCCCTCTGGCTTCCGCTCCCACCTGCACCTCTGAGCCCCAGGAAGGCGACGCACAGACCCACAGAGGCATCACTCAGCCCCGGGAGAGCCAGCCCCAGCGTCAACACTCTGGCAGAAAGAGGTGCTAAAATGCATATTTGAAGATGTCTGAACAGACTTGTTTGAGAGACAACAGGAGTTGTGAAGTAATCCTGATGTCTCCCCATGTCTCGGTGTTGAAGGCAGGTTTGCCTGCAGGCCTCTGACCTCTAATGTCTTTCTATTATTGTTAGCATTTGACAAAACTTTGTTTAAGACTTGGGGATGACAGAAGTCAAAGTCAACACAGAGAGGAGCTTATATTGCTGCTAAAAGAGCTACTCTCCTAAGACCCTCTATGGGACAGAAGTCTGCTCAACCTGGGATTCTCCAGGCCTAATGCCTGGGCCAGTGATGTTTTCCACTCTGTTCACATCAGTCACGTGAGCTAATTTGTTCCAGCTTTTCCTCTTGGTCTCCTTTAAGTTGGACTTCTGCCCCTTCTTAAATAAAAAAAAGGGGGTGGGGCGTTCTGATAAATATACTGTGTGGACACCTTGTCCCCCAAGCAGAATCAATCAATACCTCTCCTACTTCCCCTCTCCCCCTTCCCCGCCAGCTCGCTCATATTTAAACTAGGTGCAGAGAGCAAAGATTCCAGTCCAATGGCTGGAACTGAAAGGCCGGGCAGGTTCAGGACAAGGGTAGCCATTTGGTTGGGGATTCACTTTTGGAAACAAAAAGGGAAACTGGTTTAACTAAACAGAGAAAGAAAAGAACCAGATGGACAGATTGAGAGACATGAGTTTTCCACTCCTGAGCCCTGGTGTGCTTCCTACCTTTCTCTCTGATATTGTCTGAAACTCTACAATACCCTCTGTCTTAGGCTCTTTTAGATCTAAGTGACAGAAACTCACTCAGGCTAACTAGGCAAAAATGATAGTTATTATAAGGTGTTAGTATTATATAACGTAGTTGTTGTGAGAACAGGTGGCCCACTGGGCCCAGGGGGGCCTAGGAGCCAGGCAGCCCTTCTCCCTCAGCCTCATGGTAAGCATCTCACTTGAGACCAACTTCCTTCAGTTCGCCTCGGGCACCAGGCTGATGTGGCTGCTTCGTAGCCCCAGAGTGTACATGCTCAGGTGGCCAGAGATGTCCTGATCACTTTCTAGCTCTTGTCTAAACCAGGAGAAAGACTCTGGCAGGCCCAGTCTGGATCAGTACCCACCCCTGCTCCAATAAACCATGTCTGATGGAGTGGGGATCACACTGTACCCCAGCTTCCAAAGCCCACCTTCAGGCAAGGGTCAAAGAGGAGTCCTCCACAGCTGTGTTGTATCAGGGTGCTTTGGATGGGTTTCCAGTCAATGCCATTAAACATTTAGTGGACTAAAACAACTGCCGATGGCTTTAGGGGGCCCTGTGTGTGTGTGTGTGTGTGTGTGTGTGTGTGTGTGTGTGTGTGTGTGACAAAGACAGAGAAAGGTACAGAGAGACAGGAAGGGAAAGAGATGAGAAACATCAATTCTTCATTGCGGCACCCTACTTGTTCATTGATTGATTTCTCCTATGTGCCTTGACAGGGGGGCTACAGTAGACTGAGTGACTCCTTGCTCAAGCCAGCGACCTTGGGCTCAAGCTGGTGAGCCTTGCTCAAACCAGATGAGCCCACACTCAAGCTGGCGACCTTGGGGTTTTGTTTGTTTGTTTAATTCTTATTGATTTTAATTAATTGTGTTTACATAGATTCAAGTGTCCCAACAAATATATCTCCCCCCACCCCTGTGTTCCCCTTGACACCCCCTTCCCCCCTCCCCCTCCCCCCAATGCCTTCCCCCCTTCCCTCCAGGATTTGTTGTTCTGCTCTCTATAACACTGTGTTATATATATATAATTTCACTAATCTCTTTCCCTTCTCTGATCCCATCCTCTCATCCCCTTTCCCTCTGACTGCGACCTTGGGGTTTCGAACCTGGGTCCTCCATGTCCCAGTCCAATGCTCTATGCACTGCGCCACCTCCTGGTCAGGCTAGGGGGCCTCTTTGCCCCTCACCTCCCTCTCCTGGAAGGTGTGTGGTTCACGGAAGTGTGCAGCTGGATCACAGAGCTGGTTCTTCCTAAATGAGTGTAGAGGACATTCTTCCACAATGTATCTCATGTGGACAACTAGAATTCATGGTGGTGGCAGCAGATTGTCCCTCCTTACTATGCCCCCACCGTCCATCACCACTGGCCAGTAGTGACATATTATTTGGTCTCATCATGCATCCTGTGTAGGTTGGCAAAAAGCCATAGGCAGACTCGTACCTGGCATGTGTATGACTTGATCATAATTTGCCCTTTTAGGAACAATATATACCAATATTTCATCTCTGAATAATCTTGGAATCATACAGCTATACAGTGGATGGGGAATTCTGAAAGTTGAACACAATTCTATAGATTACAGGAGGGGTGGTACGTAGGGCTGCAGGGGCTGGGTCAGGCCCCATGAATCTTGGGTATCTCTCACATCTTAAGACTCCTAAACATATCAGCTCCACCCAGAGGCCAGAGTTTTCTTTCCCGAGCTCCGCTTGGTGGAGCCCCTGGGTGGTGGTGTCTTTCCCTTCTCATCTTTCCATGATTACTTGGCAAGAGGCAGCCCTGGATCTGGCGGGGGATGGGGACCATCTCATGCAGCACAGATAGACTGAAGGTTCAAAGTAGGAAGGACAGGAGGATGTTTTCTGTTCACCATTGCTTTTCTAAAATGAAAACATGACTGAATCATGTTAAAGCAGGAGCACGTAACTACTTCCCAACATGATTGAGAGGGATAATTCAGCATTCAGAATAAAATGTAAAGAAATGCACTGAGGCCTGACCAGGCGGTGGCACAGTGGATAGAGTGTTGGGCTGGGATGCGGAGGACCCAGGTTCAAGACCTCGAGATCGCCAGCTTGGGCACGCGCTCATCTGGTTTGAGCAAAAGCTCACCAGCTTGGACCCAAGGTCGCTGGCTTGAGCAAGGGGTTACTTGGTCTGCTGTAGCCCCACGGTCAAGGCACATATGAGAACGCAATCGATGAACAACTAAGGTGTCGCAATGAAAAACTAATGATTGATGCTTCTCATTTCTCTCCATTCCTGTCTGTCTCTCCCTATCTATCCCTTTCTCTGACTCTCTCTATGTCTCTATAAAAAAAAAACAAAAAAAAAACACTGGGGCATGGCCGGATACCTCCCTCCCTCACCCACCCAGTACGGCCCTTTTCCTGATTACCTTCTAATAAACTCTAATTTTCTCCTTTCACTTGAGTTGAATACTCTTTCCTAAATTATCCAGGGCATATCTTGGCTTGTTTAAGGCCCAACCTCCTACTTGCTTCAAGGCCCTGGTGGGAGGCTTCCATTTTGCTTTTAGGCTTCACGTTGGCAGGAGAACCGTGATGGCATCCATGCTTCTGTTGGCACAACAGCCCAGCCTCGCCAGTAATGCAAGCATCTGAGCAACAACCTGAGTGGCATGGGGGGTGTGCTGGAGAGGGGGTGATGGAGATGTTGCGGGACAAACACACCATTGACTACTCAAACAATGACAAACCACCAAGAAGGAAACAATAGAGACATAGGGAAAGAAGAAAGGGAAAGTTAGGTAAGGCAGGACCTCGGTCTGGTGATTAAGTTTAACAGCATCAGTGGTGAGTCATGTCGATTGCATGTTCCCTGAGGTGATGTGATGAGAAGGGCACGTCACCTTTGCGGTCTTCTTCCCAAAACCTGTAACCCCAGTCTAACCATGAGCAAACAACAAACAACCAGACAAACCCAACTGAGAGACCTTCTACAAAATACCTGACCAGTACTCCTCTAAACTGTTAAGGGCATTAAAAATAATAATAATAATAAAGGAAGTCTGAGAAACTCTCATAGACCAGCAGAGACTAAGAAGTTGTGACGACTAAATGTAACGTGGTATCCTGAATGGAGTCCTGGCACAGAGAACGGACCTCAGTAGGAAATCTGGTGGAACTGAATAAAGTGGAGTTTAGTTAGTAGCAATATACCAATGTTGTTTGCTTAGCTGGGACCAATGGCACCATGGTAATGTAACGCATTAACAGGAGGGGACAGTGAGTGAAGAGTCTTTGGGGACTCCCTCTATTACAACATGGCAACTCTTCTGTTAATTAAAAATGATTCTAGAATTAAAAGTTTATATTTTAAAATAAAAGGTGATGCAAGGATGTGGGGAGGGCAGGAGTTGCTGGCTTTCTGGTTGGAAGGGGAGGGCAGGCTTGGGAAGGAGAAGCCCTGGGAAATCTGAAGCAGGACAGAGAGGCCGGGGGTTCTGAATGAAATGGCTGTTCCTGCCCCCAGCAGCCCTGAGGACATGGCTTCCTATGAATGAGGTTAGCAAGGGTTTTCCTTACCCACAGATGACCAAGAGAGAGGGAGAGCTGAACTGTTCCAACTTCGATGTACGCACAAATCACTCAGGGAAATCTTGTTAAAATGCAGGTTCGGACTCAACAGGTCTGGGGGGGGGCTTTTCTCACCGGCTCCCGGACGATGTGATGCTGACGTTGTGGCTTCCAGGACCACACTTGGAGTTACAAGAAGCCAGAGTTGGATGTCATTATTCACCTGGGAGGAGGAGGAGAGGAGATGCTGAAAAGGCGGCTGCGACCTTGAAGACACAACTCGCACCCTCACTCAGGCCTGAATAGAAGGGTGGACTCACAGAGGGGCCCATTGAGAACAACAGAGCCACGGCTTTGCGAGTCCAGGAAGTAGGTCCAGGTCTGATCGCTTGCTACACTGGGCAAGCGCTTTGGCCACCAGCCTCATGGCCCCATCTGTACAATGGGCATCGTAACTCCCAGTGCCTATGTCTTGAGGTGGTTCTGGGGATTGAATGAGGCAATCACTTGTGAAGGTCTCGGCACAGAGCACACCTACTTGCTGAAATGACTGAGGCTTCTGCCAAGAGAGCTTCAGATAACTTACAAAGTCTGGGATTCTCTGCTTTTTTTTTTTTTTTTAATTAACATGGCTGTTCCCTTATGAAACCATTTTTGCCTTATTTATTTAATCAATCAGTCAACAGATATACACTGAAAACTACCATGAACTTCCAAAGAATTTGCTGTCTGAAGTCTTCTGCCTGGTGGAATCCAGTCTTACAGAAGGTTGGAGTTGAAGACAAGCAAAAGGCTGGGTCTTTCGGCCCTGGCCAGTTGGCTCAGCAGTAGAGTGTCGGCCTGGCGTGCGGGGGACCCGGGTTCGATTCCCGGCCAGGGCACATAGGAGACCCGGGTGCGGGGGACCCGGGTTCGATTCCCGGCCAGGCGCTCATTTGCTTCTCCAGCCCCCCCTCCTTCCTCTCTGTCTCTCTCTTCCCCTCCCGCAGCCGAGGCTCCATTGGAGCAAAGATGGCCCGGGCACTGGGCACTGGTGATGGCTCCTTGGCCTCTGCCCCAGGCGCTAGAGTGGCTCTTGTCGTGGCAGAGCGGCCCCCCGGAGGGGCAGAGCATCGCCCCCTGGTGGGCGTGCCGGGGTGGATCCCGGTCGGGCGCATGCGGGAGTCTGTCTGGCTGTCTCTCCCCGTTCCCAGCTTCAGAGAAGTGCAAAAGGGGAAAGAAAAAAAAAATTAAAAAAAAAAAAAAAAGACTGGGTCTTTCCCCAGTTGTCAAGGCAACAGTGCCATCTGTCTTGCCCAGCCCTCTAGTTTCCCCCGCTCTGACTTCCCTCTCTGGCTGCATCCACAGAGGAGAGAAAACTGCATGGAGGGCTGCCCTTCTTCCTCCGGGGCCTCCTGCTGGTGAAGGCAAGGCTTCCCAACCTCCCCGCGCCTCCCTGGCCTTTATCTCCCCTTTCTCTGGCTCTAGGGCTTTGGCTCAAACCTCAGCCACATCCTGACAGCTATCCTCTGAGGGACAGGAGCTACAGAATTCCTGCTTTTCTTCAAACTTATACAAATACATTTAGATGCACAGTCACAGGAGTTTGAAAATCAAATCAAGATGCTTTCCTCCCAGCAGAGGGGAGGAAAAGAGAAGGCAATCGATGCTGTTGACTTCTGTTGGGTCACAGACCCTTTAGGAATCTAATAAAAGCACACGATGCCATCACTGCCCGGAACAACATACTTAAGCTCACATACACAACTCTGCCCCCAGTTGCAGGGGATTCTAGGCACCGGGTTAAGAGGCTTCTGTAAGCCTATAGAAACAAGGAGAACACAGCCAGACAACAGGGTAAGGTCGTGAGTATGACAAATGTCCCTAGTTTTTTGTGTTATCACATTGCCTTCACGTCCCCAGCTCCATAGATGGCCACCCACAATCACTCGCAGGTCAGGGTGCAGACTTGCCTAGCTGGGGCATCCCTGTCAGTTACTTCTCCTGGGCCCCTTAGGAATCTCAGTGCAAGAACCCCATTGATGTGGAAACCCTGGGCCACTTCTTTCGGCCTGTGGCTGATTCTGCTCTCACTGGCCAGACTCCCAGAGAACCCTCCAGCCAGTGATGGGATTCAGCCAGTTCACACCAGTTTAACAGAACTGCTACTTAATTTTTGTTGAGTTCGGCGAGCTAGTTGTTAAAATGGCACTTGTAATCAGGGTTCTTTCTATGGTGGGCACCCAATGTGGAAATCACAAATTTACATTCCTTTCTCCTTTTTAACGTTCATCTGTGCAACAGCATATATTCTAAGTGCCCGTAGTAATGTTCATTCTGTACATTCATAAACAAATTTGATGGAACTATGCTTGTAATATTTATTTATTCATTTCATAAAACTCATTATACCTTTGATGAAATACTATATTTTAATTCCCTTGCATTTGTTACTTCAGTAAACAAACATAATTTAAAGAGAAAAAGTGCCAAACCACCAGGGGGTAACAAGCTGTTATTTATTTCACCCTAAATTCCCCCGAGATATTATGAGTATTATTTAATATTTTTCATTAACACTTTAAAACTTTCTTATAACATAATCTAGTTTTGTATACCTCTTTTATTGTTCTTATTTAAGTATTAAATGCATGAAATAATAAACTACCTTTTGGCATGTCGTTTTTTTATACTTAAAATTTTCAGTCATTAGGGCAGAGAACCAATTGTTAAATTATTTGAATCCCACCACTGCCTCTAGCGTTATTTTGTCATTTTCCTCTGGCTCAGACTAGCACACACACAAATAAATAAAGCACCTTTAATCCCAGCACTGAAGTCTACAGATCAGCCCTAGCCAGATAGCCTGGTTGATTAGAGCATTGTCTCAAAGCTCAGAGGTTGCAGGCCCTGGCCGGTTGGCTCAGCGGTAGAGCATCGGCCTGGCGTGCGGGGGACCCGGGTTCGATTCCCGGCCAGGGCACATAGGAGAAGCGCCCATTTACTTCTCCACCCCCCCCCCTCCTTCCTCTCTGTCTCTCTCTTCCCCTCCCGCAGCTGAGGCTCCATTGGAGCAAAGATGGCCCGGGCGCTGGGGATGGCTCCTTGGCCTCTGCCCCAGGCGCTAGAGTGGCTCTGGTCGCTGCAGAGCGATGCCCTGGAGGGGCAGAGCATCGCCCCCTGGTGGGCGTGCCGGGTGGATCCCAGTCGGGCGCATGCGGGAGTCTGTCTGACTGTCTCTCCCCGTTTCCAGCTTCGGAAAAATACAAAAAAAAAAAAAAAAAAAAAAAAAAGCTCAGAGGTTGCAGATTTGATTCCCGGTCAGGGCACAGACAGGAACAAGTCAATGTTTGTCTGTCTGCCTGTTTGTCTCTATCTCTCTCCCTCTCCTTCCCTTTTCCTCTCTTTCTAAAAAGATCAATAAAATAAACATTTATATTAAAAACCTTTAAAATTAAAAAGGAAGTCTACAGACCTTAACTTGGAAATCAGAGGAAACAGAAGGAAATAAACAAGAAGATCAAAATGCATAAAAATGATCCACCATATCCAGGACATCTCCCTGACCCCAGATCTTGGCCACAAGCTCCTATATCAAAGGGAAGAGTCTCGGGGCCCGCACCCTGGATCCCATTTCAGTGGCCCTGGAATGGGACCTGAAATCTGCATTTTCTCAAGCTCAGATTAGCATACAGCCAGGCAGATCAGCCACCTCTCCCATGTTGCATTCTCCTCCTAGACCAGAAGGGAGGAGAAGGTATAACACAGGGTGTCCTGGCTTTAAGAGCAGGGACTCAAAGGACCCCAAGATGTCCACCCTGGAGAAAGAGAAAGCACCACACCCCCTCATGGGAAACTATTGAAGATCATGAGAGAGAAAGAATGGAAAAAGAGAAGAAGAGAAGACCCTCTCCTTCACCTGTTTCCCCATTTAAGGCCTAGGTGTAAGGATTATCATGTTCTTGGACTACTTAGAGTAACAGGAAATTCCCAGTCCTATGGGCTTACTCTGATCCGCGTCCAGGTTTGAGTCCTGCTCTTAAAACATGGCAGTTGTGTGGGAGGGGCCTGGATCAGAGCTCTGGGACACCTATACACAATCACAGGGCATCATGTCAAATGAGAGGTTGTCACCAGATCAGTCACAGGGGGACCTTCAAAGCCCTGTGTTCCTCCTTCTGTCACACACTTGCACACACTGCCCTTCCTCTCTCTTCTCTAAGGACCACCCCAATATTGAGGGCAAAGACCCAGAATGACCTTCACGGACTGTCTCATTCCACACCTGCCTATAGATTCTGCCTACTCTGACCCTTGCTTCTCCTAGTTGTCCAGGGCTGGAGTATCTTGCAATGGGATGGGACAGATCTCAGGAGTGGGTCTCTGGTGAGTGTGGCTGTGCCAGGGTCAGAGGGTCCAGAGCCAATAGGAGATGGAGGCAGCCTGGGTCAACATGAGGGAGGGAGTGTCTGGTGTATCAGGGAGTTGGTGTGTGTCAGGCAAGTGAGGGCCTTCATGGGGTTCTCTGCCAGGGAGTGGCTGGCTGTCATCCAAAAACTCAGGCTTCTTGGCTCTTCTACGAGTGCCAGACAGTGCCACCACTACCTCTCACCACTTTTTACCTAGTCTCTAAGTGGACTGCCTCTGCCCCTCTCAGCACTCATTCTTCCCCTGACTCTTCCATCTGTAGAGTGCGAGCTAGGGAACACAGTCTATCCTGTCAGTCTTGATGATCAGACTGCAGGAGAGGTAATTTCTAACTTTCCGGACACCCTATCAGTTGGGGGTCAGCTGATGCAGCAAGCAGAAGGAAAAGGTAAGACGAGCACAGAGTTAACAGTTGGAGCGGGACTCATTAGCCCTTAGTCATTCTTTCCCTGAGAAAACCCATAAAGAACAGAGGAGCCTCTTCTGCCCCTTTGTGAAAAGGATCTCCTTCCTGAAGGCAGAGGGATGGCTAAGATGACCGCTAACAGATCAGATCAGAATCAGAGAAGCATATCCGGCTTCTCGGCTGAATATTGCAGCCTTCCAGCGCGACAGCCTGCAGCAGTGACAACATATGGACAGCAGGGGGAGCCCTTGCCTAACCTTTCCCACGCGGAAGAAGTTGCGAAGACCCAAACTTTGTGGGCGGAGAGGGTTCTGGTAATTTGCTTCCAGGGCCCGGGTGACTGCAAAGGAAGGCCTGGCTGGGGAGAAATAGAGATAATTATGGGGTCATAACTTTCCCTTTAGGCGCTCGCCCACAAAAGGTAGTGGCCTCTTGAGATGCCCAAGGAGGACCCTTTTTAGCCCCTGACCAACAGAGACGTGGGGTGATCCTTTTCTCAGCCTCATCCCATACCCAGTCCCTGAAAGAAAGTCCCTAGCCCCCTGTGGGTCCAAAGGAGGAGCCCCACCCACCCAGCCGTTACCCTGCTTTTCCTGCAGTGGCCCTCTTCCAATGGCTCAGTGTCAGGAAGTGGAGGCGAAGCATGCTCACGTTAGAGCCTGTGGTGAGAGGACAGGACTGTGATCAGGTGGGTACAGGGGTTCCAGGTGGGGTGGCGGAAAAGGAATGGCTGAAGAACGCGAGCTGCTGTTGCGCGTCTTCACAAGTGCCGCTAGGTGGCGCTCGAAGGCCGCATCACAGAAGCGCAGGATATTTTGAAGGCTGGCTCAAGTGGACGGGGTTGTTGGGGACTAAGCGAGGGGCTGCAGGAAGAAGTGGCCAGTTTCGGTCCAATGATCCTACTCATTGAAACAGAGGGTACTTGGGGGTCTACGGAACAGCCATGGTTACCAGGAGGCTTGGATGAGTCAAAGAGAAGAGGGGGGCTGGAGGAATGGTATGCATCGAGGGATAGAGGATGGATCCCCAGACTTGCCCCAGGAACTGGAGAGGAGTGAAGGATCCTCCGGTTTTTGTCTGTTCTGGGTCCACCTGGCCTCTCCGGATTTATGGGATCTGTTCTGAGAACACTGGGAGAAGAATTCGGGGTTTTAGAACCCGAGTTCATTCAGGAATAAAAAATCCAAGAGTATGCCAATGTCTGTACATCTGTTTTTCTCCCAGGATTTGTAGGTCTGTATATCACCTCCTGCTCCGAGCTTTCTAAACTCCATCCCAAGAGACGAGATGGGGGAGGAGGAGCTTGGGAGTAGAGAGTGGGTGTAGATCTCCGGCCTATTGGCCTCCTTTTCTTTGCTTGTCCTTCGGATGTGCTCAGCGGCTTCTCCTGACGCTGGGAAATCTGCCCCAAGCTCCGAGGAACTGCCCACACCTCAGGTCCCAGGAGGAGAGAGACGGGGGTTCTAAACGCATTTGGCTCAGACCCATTCCCCAAATCAGAATTTCTCTCTCTCTCTCTCTCTCTCTCAAAAAGAAAAAGAAAAAAGAAAACAAGACTCTGTCTCTCTGAGACAGCCCGTGTCAGGCTCCCTTCTCTGCCTAGGCCTTCCCTGAACGGATGCATTGAGTCCCAGCTTGGCTTCTTGCCATCGCCTGCAATTATGCAGTTCTGATGCCCCGAACTTGCAGGGTCCTCTCTCCAGACCATTCCAGTCTCCTGATGCTTGTCTCAGAGGTCCTATCCATCCCTACTCCTCACGCTCCGAGTTCAATAGGGAGCCGGTGTGGAGGGAAGGCTTGGAGAGACCGATGGGCCGCTACCAGCAGCGCCAGCATTAATCCCTCCGGTCTAGGAATTAGCCATCCGATGAGGCGGTAGAAGAGTCCTGCTGCCGCGGAGCACGGCCTGGCTGGGGGGACTGCAATTCCTTGGTAAGGCCCCGGGCCGCCGACTTCACCCTCAGAAATAGGGAGGTGGCGGGGAGAGGTTGCGTTGTCGCGGAAGGGGAGATGGGAATCTGGACTCAAACCGAAGGGGGAGGGGGTGCTTCTCCTCTGTCCAGGCCAGCTCCAGAGTCCTTGGCAGCGTACTCCAAGGTTGCCAAGCTCCTGGGAAGCGGGTAGGTGGGCTTGAAAGGACGTTGGATCTGCCTTTGGGGCTGTAATATCCCCTCAACTCCCCAGGCCCTCGTCCTCGGCCCACACCAGCGCCAGCGTGTTGGGGACTCCAAGCCCAGTGCGCTGGGATAAGGGAGAGTGTGGGCCTGCCGAGTGGGTAGCCCGGAACAGTACAAATCCAAGGCTCGGAGGAAATTGGAAGAAATTGGGAGAAGTGGAGAATTGAGTGTCCGCCGGCTCAAGGTGCCCCACCCTTCTCAAACTTTGGCATCACCCGGCCACGCTGGGCCTCCGGGAACGCAGCCCGCCCCTGAGAGTCCCCGCCCCTTCCCCGAGGCCAAAGGTATTTGTGCTGCTTGATCAGACCTCATTTCCTGCGAAAATGGAAACATATCCAGGGTCCTTAATAAAGTGAATGACGAGGCTTCGGGTGTAATTGGGCTTCCTGTCGGTGGCTATTTCCTTAAACTGACTGGAAAAATTATAAAGCTACAACTTTCAGATGTAATTATATGATTATCAGAAAGAGGTGCAGGATGGATTCGCAGAGACCTGGAGGCAACAACCTGAGAAACGGACACACATGCTTACCCAGACCAAGGGACCTAGGAGTCCCGGACCTCCACACTGACTTCACATCCAACTGCACGGCTCTGCAAGCTTCGGACTCGCCTCTCATCCTAAGACCCGCCCTGAAGCTGCCAACGGAAAACGCGGGATCTTTATTTATATGCTCGGGAGGGTGGGGATCTTTTCCTTCCTCTGAGAGGAGGAGTGTCCTCTAGGGCGGGGTGTGTGGGGGCTGGTGGCGAGTCCCCGAACTGATATCCCAAGACTGCGCGCGCTGCCTGCATATTTCTATGCATAATCCAATTTTCTCCGTGACTATCTAGTTAAAGTCTTTAACAACAGCTACATAATTAGAATTTGGATTCCCATTAATTTTCCTGGGCCTCGAACCATTTGCAGCTCACACTGGTAATTAATGCGATACATCACTAACTTTACCCAGCGCCGGCCAGCCGGGCTCGAGTCGCTCCGCCCGCGCCAGGCGCCCTTGCGTGGGACCCTGACTCCGGACTTTGCTTCCTGAGTGGGGCCGTTTCCCTTCTGCCAAAGCCAAACGCCTCGACCCGCACATCCAAAGCCTTCTTTCCAGGAAATTTCACAATTAAAAATATTTATCTGGTGCAGATTTACGTTTCTGGGTTTCCAGTCTCGGGGCGTCTGGGTAGGTTATTAAGAGTAATTAGCATCTTTTGTGCATGCAGATTTACTTCGCTCATTGCCACATAACTCATCCCTAAAAGCCAGCGCAGGCTAACACAAGCGCAGCGGCCAGAGCAACCGCCTCCGCCTCGGTCTGGGTCCCTGGGCCCTGAGCACCCGGTACGCTGCCTGCCCCTAGTTTTTCTGGTCCAGCTGTGCGCGCTAGGCCTGGAGGCTGCGCGCGGAGCGAAGTGATCCTATCCGGGAGGCGAGTGACTCGAGGGCGACCTCAGGCGGCGGGGGAAGGCCTAAGCAAGCTCTCCCCGTGGGCCGGGCCGTGTAGTTTGAACCTGAGGAATAGAGACCATACACTTGTGTGCACGAGCGAGTGGGCGTGTCTGTGTGCTCGCTCTCGTGAGCGCCAGTGCATGTGCATGCGCTAGTGCGCGTTCCTGAGAGTGCACGAGGCCGCGCATGTAAAATGTGATTTCTGCCTATCCCTTTCCAGAACCGCAGCTCAGATGCCCGTCCCAGGCCACCCAGCTAGCGCTCGGAAGTTCAGAAGGAGACTCGGGCCCTTATCTTGCCTTCTTTTCCCTCCTACCGAGCCGACCCCATCCAGAGGTTCAGGAGTGCGCAGCGCCTGGCGGGATGGAAACCGGCAGGCCCAACACCCAGCCTCGTCCGAGTGCAGGTTGCCCGGTACTGGCGAGAGGCCACCAGAGAGGGAGCAAGTGGCGCAGGGAGTCACTGAACAGCAGCTTAGGGGACCGCTGGGGGGCAACCGGAGACGGCTTAGGGGACCTGGTGGGGATAGGGGTGGGAGTGGGAGTGGGGGCGGGCAAAGCTACAAAGGGGTGGTGGGCGGGCCAGAAACAGGGAGCGACTGTGGCTCCTGCGCTCCAGTTCGAGGCACCCACTCCGGGTTCGTTATTAACACACTGGGAAGTCCGCAAGCCTCCCAACTTTCTTCTCTTTAATGAGCCTAGAAGAAGAGGCTGCCCTGAAGGGGTTTGTTCATTAAAGATGTAGCTGGAGGAATATTGTCTCATTAATTATCTGGTTTTAATTACACTCCTACCCTTTGAATTCAGAGATGGGCAAAGTTGATTCAGTGGTGCCGCCCCCTTTGGCTTAAAAAGGGTCGGGCTGGTATAGGGCCTGGAGGGGGTAGCGGGACTGCGTGTGCTGGGCAGGCATTTGGGGTGTATCCAGTCGCTAATCCCCATGTGAGAGAGCTTTTGTGCCTGGGAGTGTATGTGTGTGTGTGTAGATGAGGTCTGCGTGTGAGTCTGAAAATGGGCATGTGTCTGAGTGTGTCTGACCACGTGTGCCTGAAAGGCCCTGTGGACGTGACTTGGGTGTCTATGTCAGCCCCCCCCCCCCCCCGCCTGTGTGCGGTTCTGTATGTCTGGGTTGGAGTGTGGGTAGCTGAGTGTGTCTATAGATAGGCCCAAGAGATGGTATCTAAGTGAACAGGAGTGTGACTGCATAGCTGTGTCTGCGTGTATCTAAGAGGATGGCTTCCTGCCCATCACCTCAAGTGACAGTGTATGACTGTGTCTCCGGTCTGTACTATGTGTGCATGTGCCCCCATGTATAAGTGTTGGGGGGAACTCCATGGCTAAAGCATTACAGGAGCTAGGACCTCTCCAAGGACAAGGCTCGGTTTCCTAGGGTCCCCAGAGCTGGGGTGCCATGGGGAAACCATGTTTCTTCTGGAAGGGGATTACTTAAGGGGGTGCTCGTCCCTGCCTCGTCCCTTGTCAGGCAGGCGTCCGTGCTAAAGCGGGGGCCGTTTTCCCTTTAAATCGCGGACACTTTGACAGGGGACATTAAGGACCCGGCTGCTCAGGCTGAGCAGATCATAAAACCGGACAGGCAATTTCTGCTCCCGCCAAATAGCCGGGCAAACTCGTTCTGCATCTTTGGTTTTAATGCACTAAACTGGCAGCTAAGCAGGGAGTGAGCAAAGGGGGGGTGGGGAGCCCCCACTCACACCAGCGCACAAACCGGGCGTTGGAGCATACACCCCTTCACACCCTCTCGCCCCACGCCCCGCCCCTGACCCCCCCACCGGTGGAATTATCAACTAGAATTTGATTAATATGCAAATCGCAGGCAAACAGCTCCATATAATTCTTTCAGTGGAGAGTAATTAATCACCAGTTAAAGCAAATTAATACATATATCAATTTTGTCAGAAACATGCTTAGTTCAATCGCCCGTAAAATTGAAGTTTGAAGTATTAAGAGGCTCTGCAGAAACGCCAGGACTAAAACTTTCAAATTGATCCTATTTAGTAATCAATCAGGCTCTCCCCTCAGGTTAATCTGCCTAATTTTTCATCTCAAATCATACACTTTACTGACACGCCATCTAGCAAACAGTCGATAAAAAGTTAACAAAAATGATAACGACTCCAGCCAGAGCCATTGTGCAGGGTGGTGGGCAGCGGGCAGCTTTGATTGCATTTCTGGGGCGGTTGGGGGGACTTAGTTTTTTTCCTAGGTTAAGGGCCCGGAGCTCTCCCAGACAGGAGCCTCTCTGCCCCACCACCCCTGTCTGCTGTTTGATGCCCTCTGCTGCTGTGGGACTTCTTTTAGGACATCAGAATATCGGCAGCACTTCCCCAGTCGCCTACGCCAGCCAGCTCCCTCCCCACACTTGTAGTTGCATAGACTGCCTGGAAGTATGTGCATTGTGTGCTTGTAGTAACCATGGCTGTGCCTCGGTCACTGTGTCTATACTGTGTGCAATGGTGAGGATGGTGTATCTGTTTACTGTGTGCACTACTGGCTGCTTATGTTTTGGTGGGTGTGCTGTATCATTTGTGACCACATTGTGTTTCTGGGTATTTTGTATGTCTGTGTCACTGTGGTGGTGCATTGGGTTTCTGCATTGTGGGTCTGTGTAACTTGGTGCCTGCTTTGTGTGTTTTTAGTTTCTGTCATGTCTGTGCAACACTGTGTGCCTGTGTTGTGTGTGCCTTGGATTGGCAATGGGCCCATTTGAGCCTACCCTTCATTTACATATGGGCAGGTGGTCCCAACGGATCAATAGGCCCTATCACAGACATCAGGAGGGAAGGGACAGTCTCTATGGAGACCTAAGCACTTCACCTTGAGCAGTCGCTGAGATGAGATGGGTCACATCATCCCGCTTCTGTGTTGGGGTGGGGGCTAGTAAGGAGGGGAAAAAGAAGGCCTCCATTTCTTGGCTGAGGGGACTCCCAGCCTTGGATCTGTCTCTACAGAGACCTGGAACCACTGTTTCTGACTTGGGCCTCTGAATTTCACAGGGGTGGGGGTGCAGACACCCAGTAGGAGTGCCTCCATCCTATGTATTCAGATGTCACAACCACAACCAGATGTGGTGACAATTCATCTCATATCTCTCTATACACATGCTGATAACTAACTCACACAAGTCCCAGGATACTTGCAGGTAACTAATTTTCCTTCCCAGCTACATCCACTCCTTCACTCACAAATAACTAGCCCCGGCCTGACCTGTGGTGGCGCAGTGGATAAAGTGTCAACCTGGAAATGCTGAGGTCGCTGGTTCAAAACCCTGGGCTTGCCTGGTCAAGGCACATATGGGAGTTAATGCTTCCAGCTCCTCCCCCCTTCTCTCTCTCTCTGTTTCTCTCTCCTCTCTATCTCTCTCTCCCTCTCTCTGTCCTCTCTAAAAATGAATAAATAAATAAAAATTAAAAACAAAAACAAAAAAAGCAAATAACTAGCCCCACCCAGCTCTCTATGGGAAAGCCTGCACAAATCCATGTGCACACCAGTGCATAACAATCCCTGTCTACACTTGTACATACACAAACCAGGTTCCAAAGTGGGCAGGGTTCATTCACTTTCAACCCTGCAGGCAGCCTCGTCCATCGCCATGCACACATGTGCATGTTGCCATTTGTCCTCTCCCCAGTTTGGGCAGAGCTAAGCCCCCACCCACTCCCAGGAAAGAGGAACTTTTCTTGAATGAACTAGGAAAGTTAGGCCTTTGAGGGTGACCTGGTAATCAGGCAGTCACAAGTGAGTCTGTAGATTATTCTAGAGACAAAGGTTCAGCCCGGCGATCCACTGGAGTAGAAGAGGGCAGGCAGGGCAGCCTGGCATTACCCACTAGCACGGCAGAGGACAACCCTCCACCCCAGCCTATTCTCACAGAAGCAGAGTCCATGTTGACAATGTGTTTATTCGCTGGTCTCAGCTACTTTCAGAGTAGACGCATGCCTAGATGGAGGTCGTCCATCCCACTTTCTGCTATTCCTCTCCTGAGCCCCCTCCCTTCAGGCCATGTGCTTCCCTCACCCCACCCCACCCACTGTTAGTGTAAATTTGAGTAGCCAGCTTGGTTAAGCTGTTCGGAGCTAGAAATCTGGTTGTCTGTAGCTTCAGTTCCACATCAGTGTTCATGATCTCCTGGTTATCCGCTCACACCAGCTCCCAGCACACATCACACACCCTGGGGGGCATCACTCACCCGTTGGTCACACCTACCCCAGTGACAGCTTTACTTCTTTCTTCTTCATTGCACAAACTTAATCATACCTCGTTGCACACACTAATTCACAACAGTCAGTTACACAAACACAACAGCACACACCCAGTCACCTCCAGTTGCACACGCTCAGTTTCCATCAATCAGACACACATGCCCAGTCACTCCATTGCACAACTCTCTGACACACTCTGTGGATGCTCTCAAAGCTGGCCACACACACACATCCTCAGCCCCAGGTCTCTCCAGGACAGGTATTGGTTAGGAGATAAGTTGGCTTGCTGATGGCAGCCCTGGGGCTTGGAGGGCAGAGGTGGGACCGCCAAAGAAACTTAAGTGCTGAGTTCTCCTCCCTCCAGAGTATTGATCCCCCTTCATGAACACACACCAGGTGGAGGTAACTTCATTTTCCTTTGCTCCAGGCTCAGGAGCCTCTCCTTTGGGAAACACAGCCAGGCCCGTGGACCAGCTTGGGGATAGGCTCCCAGCTGCCCCAGGCCTGCCAACCTCTGCCTGAGCCCTCCACTCATGCACATGCATCATCCAGAGACGCGCCCATTCCTCACACAACCCAACCACCCACCGTTCTACAGACTAACCACCACCAACACATGCACAGTTCTAACCCCACTCACATCACCTCAAACCCAGCACATGTACTTCTCCACTTTACAAGGGCAACCTCCTACCTGCTGCCCCCGTGACCCCAGTTCACTCGAGTTGATTATCCTTTCTCCCACATGCCTTTGACAGCCCACCTCTATCCACTCTGGACCTCTTATCTAGTCACTCCTCCCGCACCTCCCAAGGTGTGTGTATTAGGCGAACATCTGTATTCTAGGCACAAACCCCTTTCTGGGCCCCAAGAAAGAAGGGCTGGCTATTGGGGTGAGTAAAGCCAAGGTGCTCTGGTTTGAGTGGCTGAGGACACGCAGGGCGGGGTGAGTGGACTTCTCTGTACCTGAAGGCTCAGAAGGGTAGGGAGGAGGGGGTCCCCGCAGCAACCAGCAGGGGCGGAGGGGAGGAGCGCGGCCCCAGCCCGTCCCTTTCAGGGGGGACTCATGCATCAAACTTCAATTTTCCGGACGATTGAATTAGTGATTTTTTTCTCCTGAACTAAAATACACTTAAGTCTTTGGGATTAATTACCACGTTCTGGTCCCTCAGACTGGAGTATTACTTATCGGAGCTGCGTCTGACATCGGCCCGACACCTCGTAAAATAAGGAACTGCGCCTCCTGGCCTCACCCGGCGCCGCCCGCCAGTCCCCGGGCCCCGGGAGGCGGAGCGGGGGAAGCGAGCCAGCTAGACCGCGCGGTGGGGCCCAGGCCGGGCTCAGAAACCGCCCTTATCCAAGGACCTGGCGAGCCGGCCCCAAGGCCCCAGACCCAACCGGGAAGGAAGAGAGAAAGCCGAAAGCCGGGGCTCTCCCCTGGGCAGCCGGGACCTGAAGGCGGGCCTGCAGAGAGGCCGGAGCCCTGGTTCCCTGGCCCGAAACGGCCCCAGGCAGTGAAGACTCCGGGCGCTTGGCGGGCGGCCCACAGGGTCCTCAGCCTTAACGGACCTCGCCTGAGAATGGGCGCAGAGCCCACAGCCCCTCAGACGGTCCGCGCTACACTCACAAGCACACACACATCCGGAGAACAGCACGCGTAACGCACACGCCCCGCTCCCACCGAGCGCACCCGGGCGGCGCGCACGCCCCGCACAGCCGCACCCAGGCCGGGCCCGCAGGCACCCGCTCAGCGGCCCTGCGGCCAGAGACCAGGGCCGGCGCCGGTGTGCGAGGCCCTCTCACATCACAGGTCCCTGCGGCAGCTCCCGGGGCGCAGCCAAGGCCAGCCGAGAGCCCTGGCCCGCGCGGGCAGCAGCTCCACCACGGCCGGGATTGTGGAGGAGAGGGCGGGCTGGAACCCAGCCCCACCCCACCTGGCCCCCCGCTCCAGCCGCACAATCAGGCCCGCGGGCCGGGCCTGCCTCGCCGTCTCCTCCTTGTGCGCCGGGGCCGGGAAACTAGCCCCAGAGTGGCGGTGCTCTGTAGGCACAGTCGGGCTGCTGCGGCCCCAGGAGCTGTCGGCGGGGCTCTGGACGCCTACTGGCGGCCTGGCGGCGGTACGGATCCGAGCAGAGCCGAGGAGACTGCAGGGCGGGTCGAATCTGTTCCCCAAAGGGCACGGGATGGAGCTTTCCCCGCGCCTCCCGGCTCCGGATCAGCCCAGGGCGCCTGCGTGCGCTTCTCTCCCTTTCCTTCCGATGACAACCCGGCCCTTCCTTCGCCGGCCCTTCTTTCTGGCCCACAGAAACAACGAATTCCTCCTTGTCTTTCAGGACCTGGGTTCAAGGCCACCTCCTCCATGAAGCCCCCATTCCCCGGAGCCCGGAGCCGTCTCTCCGTGTTCTGCAAATGCACTTTCCCTGCCTCTTGGCCCAGATGTCCCATTATCGCTGGGTGTGCAGCGGACCTCGACCACGACTAGACGGGGAGCTCCTTGAGGGCAGGAACCAGACTGGATTCGTCTCCATTTCCCTAGTCCCCAGCGCGGCCTGGCACCGAAAAGACGCACCATAAACGTCTGCTGAACTGAATGAATCTTTCCCCTTATTTATTAATCCTTCGTCTTCCTCTTTCCTTTTTTCTCTTCCTTCTTCCTTCCTCCCTCATTATTTTTTATTTCTTGGTTATATTCAATTGTCATGTTTTTCAGGCTCATTAAATCCATTTAGAGACAAAAGAATAAAAGGCAGGAAGGGAAGGAGGGGGAGGAGGGAAAAGGGGAGGGGAGAGGAGGGGGAGGCCGGAGAAGCAAACAAATAACCCGCTTTAACTAGACGGGCGGATAAATGGCCCCGTTTCTCCTCAGCCCCGATGCGCCTGCTTAGCCGCGCGCCCCGCGGGCGCCGCAGCTCGGGTGGGCTCGGCCCCAGGGCCGCCGCCCCCGGTCCGAGGGGACCTCGTAGGGCCCGGCCCCGGGCCGCAGAGCGGGAAGTGGCCGGAGGTTCCGGGGCCGCTTCATTGGGATTCATGGGCGTGTTGGGCGGGCGGCCTGGGGCTCCGAGAGCGGGGCGGGGGCCGGGGTGCGGGAGGGGGGCGCGCGGCGGGCGCAGATGCCCGGGTGACCGCCGCGCCGCGGTCCCTGCGCCGCCTTTGTGCCGGGGAGACGCGCGCGGGGACCTAATCCATCAAATTGTCTACAAATTGTGAAGAAAATTCAAAAACCATATGGTCGCCAGCGCCGGCGCTCTCTGGGCTGCGGAGGGCCGCGGCCGCGGCCGCACCCGGAGCCGCGGGGGGCTGGGCCCGGCTATTGTCGCCTGTCAGCGGCCGCCCGGGTCCATTCGTCCCGGCCTTCATGGTCCGCGCTCCGAATTACAGACCCATCCATCCTGAGAAAGGGCGATTTATGTCGCCCAGGAGAAACGGCCGCACGCCGGCCCGGCTGCCTGGCCTCCTCCTTTTTTCTTCTTTCGTTCTCTCCTCTACCTTCTCTTTCTTCCTTCTTCCTATTCTCTCTCTCTCTCTCTCTCTCTCTCTCTCTCTCCCTCTCTCTCCCTCCTTCTCTCCCTCTCTCTCTCTTCCTCCTTCTTTCTCTTTCTTTCCACCGTCTGTGGCTTTCCACTTTCTCTCTTTGCTTTTGAAATGTCTCTCTGTGCTCTTTTTCTGTTTCCCTGTCTCTTAGTTTCCTCCCGGCCACAAGCGTTCCCGACTCAGGCCCCGGGGCCCCATCGCCTGCCCGAGACCAGATGCGCATTTCTCACATCAATTTTGCGGAGGGAGCCGAGCGGCCTGGAGGCGGGACCCTCCTCTGGTGACAGCGGCCACTCGCCAACCCAGCGACAACAAAAGCCCAGAAAGAAACCCGCTCAGTCCGGAAAAGTGAAAGCTGCCTGAGTCCCTGCCCCAGCCCCCCTCGAGTCTCGGGGACTCCAGAGAGTCCTGGGAAATTAATACATCTACCTCCCTGCCCCCAGCCGAGCTCGGGGCCCAGACTTTGTGAATGTCACCGGAATTCACCTCAACTCTCAGGCGCTTTGGGCTCACATCTCTGTACCTGTGTGCACAGTTCAGTCTGCCCTTGGCGCCTTCGGCCTCGTTTTTCTCGCTCCCCTAAGGGTGGTGCCCTCCGGCGGAACCGAAACTCGAGAGCCCCAAAGCTCCAGCCTGCTGTCCAGCTGAGCTATACCCTGCGGTGCACCCGATTCTTAGCCGAGCCCCGGAGAGCGCAGGAAGAACACCCACGGGTCTCGGGTGGGATGCACGAATCGCAGGGCCAGTTCTCCTCCACCCTCTGCCTCACCCAAATTAATTTCACCTCCGTGGCACCCCCAGCGCCCGCACGCATTTGTGCCCAGCCTTGCACGCCCCACTTTTTACCCCGACCTGACGAAGCCCGCTTGTCTTACCGCCCCCATGACTGCCCCGTTTGGAGCCTGCCGCGTGTTTACCGGCAGGAAACGTCTCCTCCCACTGCTTCCCCCTCGCCCTTCACGCTCCCGCCTGCCCTGAAACTCCTCCACATCTCCGAGGCCCGGGGAGCCGGCCAGGAGCAGCGTCAGGACACCGAGCCTGCCTCCGCTTCCCTGGAAAGGGCCCACTCATTCAGACACGGTCACCACTGCTTCTAGTAAAATGGCGAAGACTTTATTTATCGGAGAAAAAGGCCTTGGGTACAGTCCGGGGAGGAGAAGGCAGAGCAGGAACGGGGAAGGGGCACGTGGGGCCCACCCTCATCGGGCCACCCTTTTCTGGCCAAGGCGAGCTGGGAGCAGGGCGGTGGAGACTGCGAGACAGACCCCGAGCTGCGCAGGAGGTAGGGTGAGGGCTTAGGGCGGCCTCCGCTTCGTCTCTGTCACATGCAAAAAAATTCTAAAAAGAGTAAAAAATAATTCTAGGGCTTTGGGTTCCTTTTTCGTTGGTTGGTTAGATTTCTCCGGTTTGTCTCTAAGACCCAGACCCCAGCAGTCAGTCCGAGGAAACCGAAAGAGGGTGGGGAAGAATCTTAAAAATAGCCTCGTGGGCATTGGGAGGCAGAAATGGCATCGAAAACAGACTCCTCTTGGGGGGAGGGGCGGAAGAAAAGATCAATTTGAAACTTGCAGGTCAGGACCTGGCTGCCCACCTTAGTCCCTTCCCACGCGGGGGAAAAAAAATGCAGAAGGAAATAAAAGAAGTCAACTGCAATAGGCTTAGGGAGGCGAGGAGGAGAGGGCCGGTGCATTCGCCACATGCAGAGAAAAATCCGAACAGTCGGGCGGCCCTTCCTCCGAGCCACCGGGCTCAGCGTCAGTTCCCCTCGGTTCTGCCTCGCCCTCAGCAAACCCGGCGTCCCGAGGCTTTGAAAACGTGAACATCTCCGAGATTTTAAAAATTAAAAAAAGAAACAAAAAAAATCAGGCTGCGATGGGAAGAACCCGCTCTAAGGGTTTAAATATCTATACAGAGCCAGACAGAACTGCAGGCGAGGCTCCCGGGCGCGGAGGCCGCGCGCAGCAGCCGGCCGGCCGGCCAGCCGGGTTATTGCTTCGAGAGGGAGGAGCGGGCTGCGGGGAGCCGGTCCGGGCCGGGAGCGGGGACAAGGCGGGAGTGCAGAGGAGTCCCAGCTCCCCTCGCGGTCCGGTCCGGTCCGGCCCGGGAGGCTGCAGGCCCAGGAGCTCCAGGGGCCCGGGGTGGCGATCGGTTCCGGGCTCCGCTCAGTCGTCCACATCGATTTCTTCGTCTTCCTCGTCCTCCGTGCAGTCCTGGCTGCTGGCCGGCTGGTCCGTGAGCGGGGAGGCGGGCGAGAGCGGCAGGGGCCCGGCGCCCGGGGCCTGCGGAGCGCCGGGAGGGAGCGCCGGGGAGCCGGGCCTCGACTTGACTCGGCCGCAGCCGCCGCCGCCGCCCGCAGCCTCCGAGTTCTGCTCCAGCTCGGCCAGCGCCACGATGTCCATCTGCCCGCTGGGGCCCAGTTTCTTGGCGGACTCCACGTCGGCCTTCATCTCCTCCAGGTCCCGCTTGAGCTTGGCGCGCCGGTTCTGGAACCAGGTGATGACCTGAGCGTTGGTGAGGCCCAGCTGCTGCGCGATCTGGTCGCGGTCGGCCGGGGACAGGTACTTCTGGTAGAGGAAGCGCTTCTCCAGCTCGTAGATCTGGTGGTTGGTGAAGGCCGTGCGTGACTTCCGTCGCTTCTTGGGGGTCTGTCGTTGCCCAAAGATGGTCATCCCGTCTCGGCCTGTGAGGAAATAATAATACAGGCTTGCGCCAGGGGAGAGGAGACCCCATCCCGTCTCTCGCTCACCCAACCCGGGCTCATCCGGCCTGCGGTTTGCCACTGTTCCCTTCTCGGTTCTGATTAGGCTTCCGAGACTATGGCAAGCCTGGGCAATGGCAAGACCCCTTCCCCGGCTCTCTCCTGCCGGAAATCCCTAGGAAAAATGGTTTTGTTTTCTTCCCCACCCCGTCCCCCGCCCATCCCCAGAGTTGGTTTGAAAGACTCAAGGTTACTAAGCAGGAGGGAGTCAGACTGGGACACCCGGACTTCGGTAGAAATGTTGCTACTCCTCCTCTTCCCAATGGCCTCAGCTCTACCCTTCCCCAAAAGTTCCCAGCAAGAGGCTCTTCGTTCCTCATCCCAGGAACGGAGCTAAGAGCGCCCAGGCCACTGGGAACAGAAGGGAGTCAGCAGAGCAGGCAGAATACAGAGAGATCTTCCATTCCTGCCACCCCTTCCTGGTCCCTCTGGCCTGTCCAGAGGTTCCCAGGAAGCAGGGTTTGTCCCGTCCCACCCGTCTCCACTCCCAGCGGCGGCGGTTCGGGCTGGAGGACCCTGACGGCCGGCGCGGGAGGAGGCAGGCGGAGGCGCAGGGCGCGAGGCGCGTCGGGCACGGGACGCGGAGCCCTGGGTGCGTGCGCAGGGGGACCCAGCGGCGGCCCTTACCTTCGGCTGCCTGCAGGACGCTGACCTCCAGTCCCTTAAAGGTCTTGCTGGCGAGTTCCTCCAGCGCGCACAGCGGCGAGGTCTGCGAGAGCAGCGCGCGGCCCGCCAGGGGCAAGCCGCCCGGCGCGTGCTTGTCCGCGGCCGCCAGCAGGTGCGCCGCCCCGCACAGCGAGTAACTTCTCCGCACGGACGGCTTGTTGAGGATATCCTCGATGCTGAACGGCGTCAGCGGCTTGTTGGAGTTGGCGGGCGGCGGCAGGTGGTCCAGCGGGCTGCGCCGCCGCTCCTCCCCCGGTGCCGCCTTGCCGTCCTCCTTGGAAGTCATCTCGGCCTCGTTTGGGGGCCCGGCCGGGGCGGCTCGGGCCGCGGGGACCCAGCCCGCGGGCAGCTCGGGCGCCGGGTGGCGCGGGAGAGCAGCGGCGGCGGGCGGGAAGGAGGCCGCGCCGGGCAGGGCGCGGGGCCGCTTAGCGCAGCGGCCGAGGCGAGCGGAGCCGCGCGGGGCCCCGGAAGGAGGGCGCTGACGCGGGTGCGGACGCCGCCGGGGTTCCCAGCAATCCGGGGCCCGAGCCGGGGCGCGCCGCGCGGGGCTCCAGTTTCGCCGGCCCCGGTGCTATTTAAAGGTGTCAGGTGGCTCGGCGGCGGCTCCTGGCCCCGGGTCCTGGAGGCGGCAGTTGGAAGAGCCAAGGCGAGGGCGCCGGTCCCGCACTGCGAGGGGAGGCGGAGAGATGGGGCAATTGACTATTGCTAACAAGTTAGCTTTGATCGAGGAGTAATCAATTATCTGCAGCGGCACTTCTCTTTCTCCTTCCTCCCCGTCTTTCTCCTCTCTTCTTTCTCTCTGTCCTCTCTCCTTCTGTTCCCTCTCTCCCTCCCTCCCTCTCTCTTCTCCGCTCCCCCCGTCTCTCTCCTTCTCTCCCTCTCCCTCGCCCTCTCTTTCACTCTCTGTCTGTCCAATGCAGGCGGCTCTAAGTTGGGAAGCTCATTAATTAGCGGGCCGGGGGTAGGAGGAGCCGGCTGGAATTAGCCTGCCTAATGCGCCTGTCAGTCCGGGCGCCGCGCCGCGCTCGGCCCGAGCTGTTTGTAAATTACATTAGCGGCGCCTTTATTGCGCCCGCACCTCAGACGCCGGAAAAGCCGCCGCCCCCGCCCCGAACCGCGAGCCGCGCTCCCGACGCGCCCGCCTCCCGCCGGCCCGGAGGTCTCAGGCTCTCCGACCCGGGATTTGACGCCCGAGAAGGGTGGCGAGAGCCCCGCGGTGGCCGCTCCGTCCAGGTAAGGCCGGGAGCCGGGGCGGGCCCGCCACCGTCCAGCTGGACTGGGGCGCGCTGTGGTCACAGACCCAGAGCCCCACCGTGGCCTCTCCTGACCCTCACCGCGGCCTCGGCCCGCGCGCCTGGGGAAGCCGGAATCGGGAGGTCGGAACGCACTTCGCAGCCCAGCGTGAGGCGCCCCAGGACGCAGGGGTGGGACCCCAGGGGCTGGGGGAGGGGGCTGGTCAGAGGACTCGGCCTCCCCAGCTGAAAGGAGAGTGGGAGCTGCTGGTGGCTTTAGGCACCTCTCCTCAGGCCTGATCCCGAAGGGCCAGCCTCGCCTCCTCGGACCATCTCACACACTCACCTCGGGCCGACGCTCTGCCTGGGGCCCGCCGGTCAGGCCCGGTGCCGGGGCTAACGGAGCCGGGTCGGGGCCTCCCCGCTGCGCTCTGCCGGGCCCCGGCCGGGGCCCCGCGGCCGGCCCCGCCCAGACCAGCTCCGGGCTCGAGTGCACCACCCGGCCGACTCCAGCTGTTCCGGATGCGGGGCGGGGGCTGGGACTGCGCCCTTGCGAACCCTCGGAGAGGCCGGTGTTTGGGTCAGACTAGGGTCTGGGAACCCTGCGGCCCCGCACTCCGCTGCCTCTACGGCAGGCGAGCATTTGCGTGCATCGGTATTTGAATGTGTTTGTTTCTTGAATATGTATAGTTGTGTGTGGTTCTCCATGTGTATATTTGTGTAAACAGATGTGAGCCTGTGGGCATTTAGGCGTGTTTGAACACTTACCTATGTCTTTCATTCCCTTGAGGCACCCAAGGGGGCTGTGCCCCAGGCTCTTTTCTTTCTTGCTTCCCTCATCTTCCCTAATTTTCCATTTCTGCGGAGAAAGGAGGGGAGGTAGAGGGGAGGAAGAACTGGTTCCTTCCCTACACAGCCCCAGCCCTTTCCCTGGCTTTGTTTGTAAACTCCTGGTCAGGCAGTGCCATCCAGCAGCCCCGCTTGGTTGAGAGAGGGGCCCAGAGAGGCCAGTGCAGAGGACTGTGACCCAGTCCAGAGGTTGGGATGGGAAGAATGGGGCCGCCTGTGCTTCTCCCCCCACCTATACCTGCCCCAGAGAAGGAGTGAGCCAAGCTGGGCCGCGGGGCTGGATACAGTTTCTCCCCGATGCCTCCAGCATAGGAGTCTCAGCACATCAGAGATGGGTTGCTTTATCTCCCTTTCAGTTATTTGTTTGAAACATGGCTTGCAGCTCTCCAGAGTGAAAGGGACAGTGTAGGAAGAAAAGAATTTTGTTTGGAATCGCAGTGCCTGACCCAGGCCTATTGGGAGCATTGGGAAGAGCTTCTTCCCCTCTTCCCCGTCTTTGCCCTGCATTTTTGGGAGAGGACAGGTGCTCAGAGGCAGAAATGGTGAGACTGGAATTCTCAGTTCCCCCAGAGCTGCAGAACTCCCCCTAAGGCAGGCCTGTCTCTAGTGCATCAGTGCCATTCTGGGAGCCATGAGGCAATGCTGGGCTTAGCAACCATGGAGTCAGAGTCCAGAGATGGGGGAGAGGGACAGAATGGAAGAGGGCGCCAGGGAGCTGGACCCTGATGACTTGGAAGCTCTGGGACAGAGAGTGGTCTGCCCTCTCCTCTCACTTCTTGCTCTCAGGATCCTGCCTCAGCCGCTGGCCTTTTCCTGCCAGTACCCTCAATGCCCTGACCCAGAGCCCTAGGCAAACCACGTCCCCCATGCTAGCTAGAACGGAGACTCCTGCTTCTATTCTGGGAGGAGCTTCCTCTCCTACTCCTCCTCCCCCGATTCTTGCTGTCTGTTCCTGTATTCACACCTGATGTTGGCCTGTAAGGCAGGATCCTAAGGACAACCCTGCTGTTGCCCATCTCATGGTCCCTCAGGACCAGCAAAGTTTAAAGTTACTGTGAGGCTGCCAGGAAGATGAGGAATGCATTTGGGGAGCAGAGGGGCGGGAGCATAGAATTCCTCCACTGGGGTACTGTTTCCTGGGACCTTTAGTATTCAACCACATCATGTCAAAGTGGTCAGGACATTCTACAATCACCTGCTATATTACTTCTTCCACTTACTATCACCAAACCTCTTCTTCCCTTCCTGGCCAGCAATATTGGCAGCTCAATCCAGAGACTCTTTTTTGTTTGTTTGTTTTGGCCTAATTTGTTGAACTTCTGAGCTAAAGGGTTGGCACAGCTAGGGGTTCAGGGGATACCTTGGGATGTCACCCACCCATTCTGTTTTTTTAAGGCCCTTTGCCTACATTGCTTCATCCAGGCCATTTTCAAAAGCCAGCCCAACTGCTCCACCCTTTTCTGTACCCTGCAGTTTCCCCCACGACAGACCTCAGAGTGTGGTGGCTGGAATCTTCTGAACTCCTAGGAGTCTAAATCCACCAGCTACCCATAACCCTCCTGCAGAGCAAGAAACTGTGTTTTGGTTTTGTGGTCAGACTCACTCCTCTCAGCAGACAAACCAGGAGGTCCTTGAGGGCAGGAACACTGATCTGGGAATTCCATGAGCTAGGAATTCCATACACCACAGAACTGCACAGGCCAGGTGAGCACCTGGCACCCTAGAGCTTGTATTGAGCAAATGAAGCACAAAGGATTGTGTATTGTGGAGGAGAAAGGCTTGGGCATTGACTGTCCTCTCTCAGAGGAGTATTGGAGATTGTGAAAATTGGAAGTAGGACCTCAGGGGCAGAGGGGTGGGGTTGGTGAGAAGGAACCCTGCCATTGCTGTCCAGGATCTGCCCTATTCCCTTTCTGGGATCTCATGCTGGGTTGGGAAGACACTGTGGGATCCCCAGCCCCAGTAAGCTAAGCCAGTGGCATCTTCCCTGGAGCTGAAAGTAGCTTATCCATTGAGTCTGCTCCACAGAGGGAACGCCTGTCTTTAGCACCTGGTCCATACTGCATACTGACTCCTGAATTTGTGCTTGTTGCTTATATCATCAGGGTCCAGCTTTATTCTGTCTCCAGTGGAAAAGGAAGGGATTATTCTGCCAAAAGTCTGTTATTCCTCCTCATTTAGTGACTATTACAGACAAAAAGGAAGAAAAAAAGTATTACATGAATTACCAGGATCAGGGGACCCTGTAGACCCAAACAAAATGACTTATTTTGTAGCACAGGAGAATAATTCAAGTAAATCCCCAAAGGTTCCATCAGTCTTAATCCAGATTGTTTTGGTAGCCCCACTTTTTTCTAGATTATTTGTGTAAGCAACAGTCTTGGCCCTTAGGCCAGAGCTTCTCTCAAAAAAAGGGGGGGGGCTGGTTCTGACCTCACTTGAAATGAGTTCATTTGGCCACCAACTGGGATCATTTTTGTCCCCTGGGGACCTACTACTCTAACTCTCCTTGTGGAATTCAGAGAGTGTTTCTTCTGCTATAGAAATAGACTCCAGATAGATGGCCTCCTGCCATCCTGGTTGAACCGGGACTGCCCACTTGGTTTTTATATTCTGCCCTGGGCCACCATCTGCAGTAACAACAACAATAACCTTGACAATAAACACCATAAGCCCTTACTGGGCATGTGCCTGGCTTCAAGTGAACAGTTTAATTCCTTTCATATATTACTCAAAACCCTGTGAAGTAGCTACTGTTATTACCCCAATTTTACATATAAGGAAAATGAAGTCCAGAGAAGCTAAGTAACCCATCCAATGTCACACAGCCTATTTTGAAGTCATTAAGATTTGAAGACTGGTTTTTCTGACTCAAGAGAACCACGGGGTTCTTAATTAAAGCCCCCCAAGGTCTCTTTGGATGGGCTTCAGGGGCTCTGCAGATCCCTGAGATTGTGTATAAAATTACGTTTGTGAGCTCAAATGGGCACATTTTTCCAGGGGCAATATTACATACTGGATTCTCAAAACAGGTTGGAGATTTAGAAAAGGCTAAGGGCACAAGCAGGTCAATAGGGGGAGGAGAAGAGGTTATGAGAGGGAATTGGCTCCTCACAGGCCTGGGGAGTAGGGAGCCAGCTGCTCCAGAATTCAGGAC
The DNA here is from genome assembly GCF_036850995.1 of Saccopteryx leptura. Classification (NCBI taxonomy): domain Eukaryota; kingdom Metazoa; phylum Chordata; class Mammalia; order Chiroptera; family Emballonuridae; genus Saccopteryx; species Saccopteryx leptura. The sequence goes on along the minus strand of NC_089515.1, from coordinate 26,372,939 downwards.
TGGCTCCAAGCCTACTTCTGGACCTGCAGAAAGTGTCTCCAGTCAGGCCCAGGTCTCAAGACCTCATCTAGCAAAGGAGGCAGGATCTATGATCAGGGCACTCCTCTGGAGAGCACCTCTCCTGCTTTCCCCTTCCATCTCTTTTGTGAACTGAATTCTTTCATACCCCAGTGAGAGGGTGGCCCCACCACAAAGGCTGACTTCCAGGCACTTCAGCCCTGCATCGGAAGATCCACTGTTCTTTGAAACTGTGTTTTTGTGTGGGAGGGGCATAGACAGACCACGGAGTGATAGAGACAGGCAGAGAGGAGATGAGACAGTTCCCAAGAGCTGCTCAAGGCCCAGCTGACTACACTTTGCAGCCTCCAGAGCAGTCCTCTTTTTTGGTCCTAAGTCTTTGCTCCCTTCATCTTTTCGCAGGAAAGGTTTCTATCACTTCCCTTCCTGCGGAACCTCCTGCTCTGTTTTTAGTGCTCAACTCATTTGGGGGAGCCTTCCCCAACCTGTTCAGTTCCTCTGTGCTCCATAGTACATACATCTTTGGTGTCGTCAGATTGCCAGCGATGTGCTTATTTGTCTGTTTGTCCTTCTACCTCTCTCTTCACCTGGTTGTGAACTTTGGGAGAAAGGGACCTAAATCTTCTCTCCATGCCCTGTGCTAGCCTGGCATATACCAAAGTCTCCTCATGCATTTATTGAATGAATAAAGTAAATGAATAATGAGACAAAAGAGAGCCAGGCAGGGACCTCAGTCTGTGCCCCAGAGAGAGGACCAGGGGTGTAAGGGAAGGGTAGGTGCATTGTTTTGCCAGCTGTGTGCAGATGTGTGAGGCACCCCTGCTGCTATAACACACACAGAGGGGCACAGGAGCCTCATTCTTTAATGCTTTTCGGCCATGGGGGGAGGGTCCTGGGTTCTGGACCCAGCTGTGGAATGGTCTGACTCAGGAATGAAGTTTGTTCTCTCTCTTTCTCTTTTAAAAAAACAGGATTGAGCCCCTATCATGTTTTGGGCCCAGAAGCAGAGAGAAAGAACAGACAGAAGATAGAGGGTGATGGGCAGGCAGGAGTGACAGGAAGCAGACACCCCCCACCCCAGTAGCCCAGCGGATGGGGAAAAGGGTAAAGATAAGTTGGGGGAGACTGGTTCTGTCCCATTGGAGGTGACATTTAAGTTGAGCTTTGAAAAACCAAGAGCATTTGAATAGGTACAGAAGTGGGGGTCACTCTCCAGGCAGAGGTGACAGCCAAGCAGGAGACCAAAAGCTGGCCCAGAGTGGGGGCCAGAGTGCCCCCATATTTCCTCCCTCTGTCGCCTGGGCAGCAAGCTGCTGGGGTGGAGGTGAAATTCTTGGTCCCTTGTGCACTTGCTTCAGGTCTGTAGCCTGGATCAGGTGCTGGTAGGCTCCTGGGATGGCTGTTTGGGGCCAAAGGGGTGGGGGAGTTGGGGTGAGGCTGCACCCCAGCCCAGCTGCTCCTGGGCTAGGTGGATAGGTGGACAGACAGAAGCAGGAGCAGACCAGCCCCCCTAGGTGAGCACAAGAAAGGCCTGAGTCAGGTTTCTCATAATAAACAACACTTGAATAATTCAGCAGCTAGATGGGGGGCTCATTGCATTAATGCTGCCGCCTCCAACACCCTTTGCAGTCCCGCTGAGGGAAGGGGATTGCTAACATGCTTGAGGAGGAGAATTGGGTGAGAAGACCCTCTGTCCTCTCCCATGCTAGAATCTGCCCCAGCCACTCACAAGACTCCCCAGACTCCCAGTCCCTGATGCTTTTGGCCCCACGGGTCAGAGGGTCGCCTATTGGGTAGTGCTGTCCCAGCTAAGCCGCTCTCAAGACCATGGGGTTGAGAAGGCCGGCGGCTGGATCAATGCCAAACTAATGGTGGAAGCGGTCTGACCTGCAGGAACCAACTGCTCCAGTGCCCAGCCGCGCAGAGAACGCAGGCAGTGTGGCTCTGAGCAGAGTGGAGCCCTGGTGCCCTGGGGCTGCTTCGTCAGGGCCTAGCTGGAAGAGAAACTCCAGGAAGCCTAGGACTCCTCACTCACTCTTGTTCCCCAGGTTCCCGGGCTCTGTCGCCGCCTTCCCCGGACCCGCGGATCAGTCCAGGCCGCCCAAGCAGCTGGTGCCGCCCAGCCCGACTCCTGCCAGGGCGCAGGACGGTAGAACCGGGCTGCTGGGCCTGCCTGGAAGAGAAGTGAAACGCTAACGCCCTCAGCTGTATTTCATCTGAGTGGAACCAGCTCCCTTGGGTTTATTCACCTCCCGCTTGTCCCTGGGCTCCTGATCTAGAGAGATCGCCCTCCTGCCGTCTCACTCGCCGCTGCTGACCTCCTCCAGTTCTTCCCAGCGTCCCTTCCCTCCCAGGAGGTTGACCTCACCCTGTCTTCAGCAGCCTGCGCTTCCCCACGTGGCCTCTGTGGTGAGGCTCCGCGGAGACCCACGCAGCGGCCCCGCTGGGACAGGGCCCCCGTCTAGTCTTGCCCCCCCCCAAGAATCTTCTTCCTCTTTTGCCGCTGCCTCCTTCTCCTCTTCCTCTTCCCTTCGCTTCTGCGCATTCTTCCTCGTTCGTTTTCCATCGTCCGGTAAGTGCAGCCGGCGCGGCCGGGTCCTGGGAGGCCTGGGCTCGCTCTGCCCCTTTGGAGACCTCAGCAGAGGCTCCGGGTGCGCAGCCACATTTCGAACGGCGTTTACAGCGGGGAGGCCCGGGCGTCCTCGCAGAGACCGGGGAGATGGGCTGCGATGGCTTCTCGAACTCGGACGACCCACCACAGACGCGCTGTGTGATCTTGGGTAAGTCTTGTCATCTTTCTGAGCCTTGGCGGGAGTAAAACTCAGGGAATTTAGGGAGAGTGATGGGTGATGGGTGACTAAACCTTTTTATTCGTTTGGGGAAAGACGTTGCCTGCTTTGGGGCCTGAGGAGGAAGTAAGGTTCTCGGGAATTGTGGGTCTGAAGTGGCTATTTATTTTAACGAATATTTCGGGGAGCAGCTGGTAGCTGTTATTATTATTATTATTATTGTTGTTATTATTATTATTTTACAGCTGAAGCGATGCCAGATGTTAGAAACCTTCTCTCCCATCCTGACAACGTCCGCGCTTTACCGACGAGGAAAAGGAGGTTAAGATTGCGCTGGTCAGCGCCACAGGTGGGGCTCCAACTCAGACCCGGCTGGGGGGCGCCTTTGACTTTAAACCAGGCAGTTCCGCCCAGGACTGGTGGGTGCGTCGAGCCCTCACCGCGGGCTGCGACCTAAGTGTGGAGGAGTGGGTATGAACCTCCGAGGATTCCCATTATTTTCCGCTGGAAAAGCTTTGAAATTCTTATTTTTAGATAAACGATTTTGGCCGCTCCCAGAGCAGGTTGGAAATAAGACCCAAATGAGGGACTCTGGCTAGTTGTGGGAGAGCCCTCTGAGGCTGGACGGGGAGGGCAATTTTTCCCAACGTAGAAGCCGTCACTCTCAGGTTTCTCCTCTTTTGAGCCTGCCCACCTGCTCAGGAGCCTGTCCTGTGGTGCCTGCGTCTCTAGCAGTCCTGCGCCAAGCGGGAGAATGCGCACGGCCCTACTTAGCGCAGAGACGTGGTCAGATTGATCCCCTCTCTTTTATCCTCTCCAGGAACGCCTCTGAGCTAGAGGCGCGGGCTTGGGCGGCCTGGAAGCCCGGAACCCCTGGCCAGGCCGGGAAGGGCTGGAGTCCGGCTCCCCGGCAACCCCGTCCGGAGCTCCCGCCCCAAAGTCGCCCGGTGGCAGCCCCGACAGGCCACGCGTTCCTCGACACAAGTCCCATTACATTGTATTTATGTTCACTTTATTGTTTTTTTCCTCTCTTATTATTGTCTCACTCTGGGGGAGGCAAAGGATATAATATATTCATCTTTATTATACCAAATCTGTGTGAAGCATTTAATAAAACGCTGTTTCCACACAGCCAGGGATATTAGTGTGAGCTCTTCTTAAGTTAATGCTCGGGTACTGAGGGGGCCCCGGCCACAGCGCCTGCTGCTGGCGAGCCCGAGGAAGCGCAGGCGTGGTCCCGCACACCCCTGCCCACTCCGAGCTCTGGTAGCATTTCCCGGTTTGCGGCCCATCTTAGCGGCCTCTTAGGGACCCTCGGGCCCCAGCCTGGGAAGACGAGCTCAGAAGAGCCGAGTTCAAGTTTCTCCGCCCCCCTCTGCTCTGCGCTTCTAACTCACTGTGGTCCTCCACTTGTTCCTGTGAACATGGGAAGAATTCTATAGCCGCTTTCCTCCCAGGGCTCTTTGTTAGAAGAGGCAGTGGGGGTGGACAGGGCTTCATAAACAGGTAAGAAAAAAGCAAAGATTTATTGGGATGAGGTCGATGAAGGCCAGAAGCAAGGAGGCCACAGAAGTAGACCTAGGCAACCTAGATCCGCAAGCTGAAACCCAGCCGACACTAGGGAGCAAAGTGCAACTCACGTTTAAGCAGAGCCCAAAAGGTTTCAGCGTGTCTGGGTCTCACCTGCACCTGATGGACCTGATTGAACTTTTTTTTTAAGCATTTTAATTTTATTCATTTATATTTTGTGACAGAGACAGAGAGAGGGACAGACAGGAAGGGAGAGAGATGAGAAGTATCAATTCTTCATTGCGGCACCTTAGTTGTTCATTAATTGCTTTCTCATATGTGCCTTGATGGGGGGCGGGGGGCTACAGCAGACTGAGTGACCCCCTGCTCAAGCCAGCGACCTTGGGCTCAAGCTGGTGAGCCTTGCTCAAACCAGATGAGCTGTGCTCAAGGTGCTCAAACTGGAGATCTTGGGGGTCTTGAACCTGGGTCCTCCACGTCCCAGTCCGACGCTCTATCCACTGCGCCACCGCCTGGTCAGGTGCGACCAGTCTTTGTAGTCCAATTTATAGCCAGCAAACTGAGCTTCAGCAAGGTCTATTGGCTTGTTTGAGGTGACTCAGCTGGGAAGTGGCACAGGAAACTGTGTATTCAGACTGATTCCCTCCCTCCCCAAGCCCTCCTGCTCCCCACCTTTCCCCTCAACACCCACCCCACCCCCAACCTCTAGGGTTTTCCATGGCTATAAGCTTTATTATTTTTTTCTTTTCTCAAATTTTATTTCCCTTTGGGACAAAATGTTTCAGCTTCAGTCACTGATGGTGATTTTCAATTGATATTTTAAAATCCATAAGTAGTGAAATTCTGTTTTCATGGTTGTATGTCTTAGTTTAAAAATCAGTTTTTCCCTGGCCGGTTGGCTCAGTGGTAGAGCGTCGGCCTGGCGTGCAGAAGTCCCGGGTTCGATTCCCGGCCAGGACACACAGGAGAAGCGCCCATCTGCTTCTCCACCCCTCCCCCCTCCTTCCTCTCTGTCTCTCTCTTCCCCTCCCGCAGCCAAGGCTCCATTGGAGCAAAGATGGCCCGGGCGCTGGGGATGGCTCCTTGGCCTCTGCCCCAGGCGCTAGAGTGGCTCTGGTCGCGGCAGAGCGACGCCCCGGAGGGGCAGAGCATCGCCCCCTGGTGGGCAGAGCGTCGCCCCTGGTGGGCGTGCCGGGTGGATCCTGGTCGGGCGCATGCGGGAGTCTGTCTGACTGTCTCTCCCCGTTTCCAGCTTCAGAAAAATACAAAAAAAAAAAAATCAGTTTTTGTCTGGCCTGTGGTGGTGCAGTGGATAAAGTGTCGACCTGGAACGCTGAGGTCACCAGTTTGAAACCCTGGACTTGCCTGGGTAAGGCACATTTGAGAAGCAACTACTTTGAGTTGATACTTCCTACTTCTCTCTCTCTCTCCTTTCTCTAAAGTTAATTTTAAAAATCCGTTTTAGTTTCAATTAGTAAAATATATTCTGCTGGTCAGATGCCAACTTAAACTGAAAGGACTATGTAGAATTTTATCTGTTTCTTTTGCAATTCTCAATTTTTCAATTTTCCATTATAATTTCTATTTTGGCATCATATTCTCAATATGTTTTTGTATCTCATACTGTTTTCTCTACATTTTATTCCCCATTTACTCTCATCTTTCTTTATAAAAGTTATATTTTCTTGTATATTACAAAGGATTACATGTAATCTAAAATTACATATTGGCCTATCTATAATAACTTATGTTCAGAATAATATTAGTACTCATTTTTAAAAAAGATTTTATTTATTGGTTTTTAGAGATAAGAGAGAGAGAGAGAGAGAGAGAGAGAGAGAAAGGAGTAAGGGGAATGGGGAGGAGCAAGAAGCATCAACTCATAGTAGTTGCTTCTTTTATGTGCCTCGACCTGGCAAGACCAGGGCTTTGAACCAATGACCTCAACATTCCAGATAGGCACTCCATCCACTGCGCCACTATAAGTCAAGCTGTTTTTTTGTTTTTAAAAGATTTTATTTATTGATTTTTACATGGTGGTGGGGAGGGGCAAGAAGTATCAACTCATGGCTGCTTTACTCTACTTGTTCATTGGTTGCTTCTCATATGTGCCTTGACCGGGCAAGGCCAGGGTTTCAAACGGGTAACTTCAGCATTCTAGGTTGATGATCTTTCCACTGTGCCACCACAGGCCAGCAGTACTCAGTTTTTGGTGAAGTGTCTTAATTCATGTCGGGTGCAATAACAAAATGCCAAAGACTAGGTAGCTCATAGACAACAGAAATTTATTTCTTATAGTTCTGGAGACTGCAAGTTCAAGGTCAGGGTGCCAGCATAGTTTGGAGAACACCCTCTTCTGGGTCACAGACTTCTCGTTGTATCCTCACATAGTGGAAGGTCTGTGGCCTGTAAACTTTACATTCTGATTTTTTTTTTCATTGTTTTTTTGGGGGGAGGGAAGAAGCAGGAAGCATCAACTCATAGTAGTTGCTTCTTGTATGTGCCTTGACCAAACAAGGCCAAGGTTTTGAACCAGCCACCTCAGTGCTCCAGGTCCACGCTTTATCCACTGCTCAGCACAGGTCAGGCTACATTCTGATTTCTACACACGCAGGCACATACACTCACACATACCTACCTGGGAATGCCCATGAGAAGAGAAAGAGTCACATGACTTTTCCTACCCAGGCTCACTGCCCAATGTCCTTTAGAAAAACTCACTATCTGGGTTCTTTTTTTTTTTTTTAATTATTTTTATTTATTTATTCACTTTAGAGGAGAGAGAGAGAGAGAGAGGGAGAGAAGGGGGAGGAGCAGGAAGCTTCAACTCCCATATGTGCCTTGACCGGGCAAGCCCAGGGTTTCGAACCGGCAACCCCAGCATTTCCAGGTGGAGCGAGGCTTTACCCACTGCGCCACCACAGGTCAGGCTCTGGGTTCTTTTAGTGCCTTGGTTTGGGCATACCAGCTTTACTTAGGCCATTGCTCCACTAGTGCTTTGGGGAGAGTTGGGGGCCACTCCCCCAGACTAGAAGGAGGTGTTGTGCAGGAAAGGATTGGAGTAAGCAGGGAAGTCTCCTTAGTTAGGATTAATATCCTACCATAGTTCTCAGTCCTCTGCCCTCATACCCCATCCTTGGGCACTGTAGCAAGTCATTTCACAATCTGTAGGCTGTTGGTGGGAGCTTCTTTGAAGGCGAAGGGCACTTGAGAAATCTAACAGCTGCACTTGGGACTGGCTGGGGAAGAAGGCACAGACTCATTATGTGGCAGGACTGGGACTAGGGAGGCAAGTGAGGTGCCTAGGACACAGTTTAAAAAGATACTTGCTTTCAGTGCTGTGTCTGACCCTTTAAATTTTGTCCTTAAGTATCTATGTTACTGGCCTCACCCTAGTCCCAGCTCTGCTGTGTGGTCCCAGGGGTGGAGTCACCACAAGTGCCAGGCAGTAATAGAAAGGATGGTTTCAGCTTATCCTTGTGACTGGCTTTCTGAAGGAGAGAATGTCAACAATGGAAGGAGGCCTTGTGTGGGAATGAGCTCTCCCAACAGGTGGAGCATGCTTAGAGCCTGCCGAGAAGGCTAATTAATCATCACGGTCTCATTGCCATCATCATCATTTTCATCATTTTGCTATCACTTATTTTGTGCTAAGTAAGAGCTTTACCCACATTATGTCATATAATGTATATAAGTGTGTTTTGGCCAATAATAGGATATTAGTCTCTGATCTTCAGGGTTCTTTCCACCTCTGAGAGTCTATTGTTGCATGAGACAAAGGGCACTTTTGTTGGTTTTGAATGTTTTTTTTAATCTTTTATTTATTTTTATTTTTTTAATTTTTAATTTTTTTATTTATTCATTTTTAGAGAGGAGAGAGAGAGAGGGAGAGAGAGAGACAGAGAGGGAGAGAGAGGAGAGAGAGACAGAGAGAGAAGGGGGGGAGGAGCAGGAAGCATCAACTCCCATATGTGCCTTGACCAGGCAAGCCCAGGGTTTCAAATTGGCGACCTCAGCATTTCCAGGTCAACGCTTTATCCACTGCGCCACCACAGGTCAAGCCGGTTTTGAATGAGTTATTGCACTATAGTTATTATTTGGACTTGTCTCTTGGCCTTTACTCATGGGTAAGCTCTTTGAGGGCAGAGACTATGTCTAATCTCATTTTTTTACTGTTCCCTCTCCTCTTTCATGCCTCAAAGAGGACTAAGCACATAATACATGTTTAATAAATGTGTATTCAACAAACACATGAGTAATCAAAGGCCGTCTGTTTACCTGGCCATCTGCTTTCCAGGCTGTGACCAGCAGAGCCATGACAGTGACCTTTGGGAAAGCCAGTACCACCTCTGCACATCGGCTCCCTTCCCCCACAACTGAGATAAGTTCAGGCTGGCACTGACAGAACCTTTTCCCACATGTGCTCACAGCCCTGCTCTAGCCTGTGGATAAGACAAGGGCCAGCCCAGTTCCCACCTGTGCGGAAGGAGCTCAAGTCCCATACCAGACATGCTCATAAGACACCATTCAAGTGGGGGAGGGGACCCCTGGGAGATCAGAGCAAGGAGGAGCCCTGTAGCCAGAGAAGTGTGCCTTGCAGAGCTGGAACTAGAGCCAGGCCCTGAAAGATGGGAAGGATTGGGAGGTTGGAGAGAAGAAATCGAGTGTTCCAGGCTGGAGTGAGAGCAGGCAGCAAGAGCAAAGGGGCAGAGGCGAGCCTGCTACGAGTTCTGGGAGACAGGTAGGCTGGCCTGGCGAGAGCACCAGAGGAAGGTAAGTAGGAAGAGGCATTTGTGGAATGCCTTGAATGTGCAGGCCTGAGCCAGATATCAGAAATTTGGGTTCAGAAATCAGGCTCCACATCCTAGATCCCAGAAATCAGAATCTAGAACTCAGTGCCAAAGGATGAAGTTCAGAACCCAGCCGGTTCAAAGTTGTCTTTTTGGTTGGTGTACGATACTACTGTACTATCCTATGGGAGCTCCCAACTCAAGGTGCATGAGCTTATTAGGTAATAAGATGGACTCTTCTAATTGGCTTAGCCCAGGAAACCCAAAGCCTGGCATGAAACCAGAGCCAGCCTGGCCCACCTGAAGCCTGCCTCTCAGGGTTAAAACCTAAAGTCTGGCTTCAACTGCACCCAAGGCACCCCGAGCTGAGGCAGGAGTCGCCCACAAATATACAACCTCCTGCCCCATCCTTTCCTCCACCCTGTGATACAGGTGGGCTCTAGGCTTCTAGGCTGGACCCAGCTGGGCTACACCGCAGGGGAGTGGAGCCGTTGTGCCTGTGGTGGTGCCAACCCAGCCGGCGTGTAGGCGTTGCTGTGCCGGCCTGTCGCGGAGTGCAAGCCTGCCAAGGAGCCGGAGCGCTGTGCCGCGTGGAGGGTGTCAGGGGTGGTATTGTCGGCGCACAAATGCTCAACTTTATGTACTTTTAACTAGAGGTGTAACAGATGGCCCCGTTTCTGTCCAAGCCAGGGAGACTGGTGCCCATTCCGGCTGCAGCCAATCAATCCCGCCACTCTGGGGGGAGCTACAAGCTGGGCTGGGAGGCCTAGAGCCAGCAATCGCGCAAGGCTGTCTGCTTGGGCTGGCCCAGCACTGCCTCCGCCAGCCGCTCAGCTATGGGTCCAAGGAAGTAGGAGGGCAGGCAAGTGGCAGGCAAGTCCGGCAGCCTAGGCAGAGGCCTGTCTGGGAGAAAGAGCTTGGAACCACTCATCAGGACCCAAATGGGGATGCCAAGAAAGACATCCAAGTCCCTGGCTTGCCCCACTTTGTCCTTTCTCCTGTGGTCCCTGATCAGTACCTAAGCTCTAAATGTCTAGCTTCAAAATCCATAACCATAACCCTGCAGTGTCCTGCATAGGGGACACCAGATGTTGCTCAGGACTGGGGGTGAGTAGTGTGGTGCCTTTGGGAGAAATAGTCATAGGACTGTAGATCGTTTCAAGAAATGCCTAAGACAGCCAGAGAAGAAGAGAAAAAGCAGGATCCAGGGATTCCAAAGCTGAAAGAAGCTATTAATCCATTGATACATTCATATAGCCAGTCAACAGACACTTAGTGAAAGCCTACTCTGTGCCAAATCCTTTGCTAAGCGCTGAGGTCACAATGATGAATAGGGCATAATTCCTGTTTGGGGGACTTTTTCAGGGAAAGACAGACAAATAAGTGGGTAACTGAAGTGTTGAGCTAGAGCTCAGAAAAATCTCCAGAAGAATTGTCAAAATCCAGAGCAAGAGTATGCAGAGTATGTAGTTCTGCCCGGGAGTCCCAGGAAGATTCTAGCAGTGATTGGCTCGGAGCTGGGTATTTGAGACCTGTAGGAGTTTTTCAATAGAAGTGGAGAAGGGCTCCTGAAGGGAAGGAATAGCATGTACGAAGACATAATAAGACAGAGCATGGTAAAGGTAAGAGTCTGGAAAGATGTGAATATGGCTGCAGTTGTGGATACGGAGGGAGTGAGGCTGGACAGAACAGAGAGACAGGCCTGGCAGGTGACGCCTTGGCCCCATTTTAGCAGGCTGGCAACCTGACCCAGCAGATTTCTTCCCTCGGTTGCCCTCCTATTACCCTAATGACCCATATCCTGGGGCCAGAGGAAGTAAGGAAAAAAAGAGGCTAGGCCTAGCATCATGTTGGCAAGGCCAGAACTCAAGGAGGGAGCCATGCGGCATCAGTCCTCCAGAGTGATCCTAGTTCCCTGGCATTCCCGCTCTCCAGCTCTGGGGGACAGTGCCGTGAACCACGGGGCTGACTCTCCCACAACTATGTGCCCTATGGATTTCTGAGTTTCCTAAAAACAGCCTTTCTGTGGGTTCCTTAAAGAGGACTTGGAATTGCCTTCCTTCCTTCCTTCCTTCCTTCCTTCCTTCCTTCCTTCCTTCCTTCCTTCCTTCCTTCCTTCCTTCCTTCCTCAAGCATTGATCATCAGCTGTGTTCAAGGCCCAGGCAGGATACTGAGGTGTAGGCAGAGCATTATACTGGACTGTGGAGGGCTCAAGCCCAGACACAAGAGGAAGACAGGTGTCTGGGCAGGTATCATTCTATTTGCAAGAAACAGGGGTTCACTTGTGGAATCACACACACACACACACACACACGCGCACGCGCACAGAGTGGAGGGCCTTTTGTATTGTAGTACGTTGTTCAGCATAGGAACTGGGGCCAGAAAGCATGCAGGGACCAAGGCAGCTCTGAGGACCAACTTCTCTCTCATGGTAAGGCAGCCCACAGGGTCTCTCTTTTCTCTGTGTGTCTCTCTCCTCATTAATATTAATAAAATTAATAAGAATATTTACAGGATAAGGAGGAATGATAGCTAACACAAGTGCTGAGCATTTACTAAATGTCAGACACATTGGTGTTCATGATTATCTGTTAATTTTCTTAAGAACACTGAGCTGCTAATGCTATCCCCATTTTCTATGTGAGAACACTGAGGCTCGAGGAGGTAAGGCATCCTGCCCCAGGATCAAACCAGGAAGTGGTGGACTCAGGTTGGCCTCCGGAGCCCCAGCTTATAACTGCTTCTGACCCCCATGCAGCACATAGAGCTTCCTGGGTTTGCTCATAATTTCTCATAACCGTGACTTGCATTTGACCAGTCGGCCTCTCTCAGTCTCTCTCTACATCACTTCTGCTAACTGCCCAATCTCTTCGTATTTCATAGTTCAAATTCCCAGGAGAGAACATCGATTGGCCCAGCTCATCTTTTAATGCCAGGCCACATCATGAGCAGCTGCCCAGCCAGAGCTGACTTAGGAGCGGGGCCAAGTGCAGCCTCTGATCAGCACTTTCATCGGGCCAAGGGTAGAAATAATACCCTGCTAAGGAGGAAATGCAAAATGCTACAAAACAGGGGCAAGGAAAAGATGAAGGGAGACTTCATAGAGGATAGTTTGTGGTTTTGGTCTTGAAAAAAGAACAGAATTTGGGAGGCAGCTTTAAGACAAGGATTTCTTAAAGAAAAGTAGAACGTGAACACAGGCACGGGACTAAGAGAGCATGAGTCATATTCAAGGGCCAATGAGCAGTTTTGCTTATTAAGAGAATGGGATGCATGAGCCAGCGGCTGGAAAGGTAGAACTTGAATTCTAGTCTGAGTTGGAACTTAATTTAATGGAAGGTCTTTGAGCAAGGGCAGTCCTACTGTAATTTTTATTAAAATATATTATTATTATTATTTTACAGAGCCCATTTCACTCTCAAAAATATACTGGTTTGGGCCCTGGCCGGTTGGCTCAGCGGTAGAGTGTCGGCCTGGCGTGCGGGGGACCCAGGTTCGATTCCCGGCCAGGGCACATAGGAGAAGCGCCCATTTGCTTCTCCACCCCCCCTCCTTCCTCTCTGTCTCTCTCTTCCCTTCCCGCAGCCAAGGCTCCACTGAAGCAAAGATGGCCCGGGCACTGGGGATGGCTCCTTGGCCTCTGCCCCAGGCGCTAGAGTGGCTCTGGTCGCAGCAGAGTGACGCCCAGGAGGGGCAGAGCATCGCCCCCTGGTGGGCAGAGCTTCGCCCCTGGTGGGCGTGCCGGGTGGATCCCGGTCGGGCGCATGCGGGAGTCTGTCTGACTGTCTCTCCCCATTTCCAGCTTCAGAAAAATACAAAAAAAAAAAAAAAAAAACCAAAAAAATATATACACACACACACACACTGGTTTGGATAATAAAGTATATGGTTCTCTCAGCGGTAGGTGCTCTGGGCTGTTGCTCTGCTAGGATTAGCGTGAATGGGGCAGGATGAGAGGCCAGGGTGGTCTTGTATGAGGATATTGTCATAGTCCAGGGAAGTTGAACCAGAACCAGATGGAGGCAGGGAGGACAGAACACAAAAGGATGTGGGCAAGAGACAGGGATAATGCAGAAGTGGCCGGACGTGCTATTTGAATGGATTTTGGGGGATAATGAAGACGGAGAGTAGAATCCAAGTGAGTCCTAGGTATTCAGCTTGATTGTTGGAAACAATGGTGGAATTCTGAAAGCAGGGCTTCTTGGGGATGGGATGGAGATAATGATGGTGGTTATAATGAGTTTGAGGTGCTCCGAGACATCCATTCAAAGATGCCCAGCAGAAAGTTGGATATTCCAGATGAAAATTCAGAAGCTGTCAGTTAGGGATTCTTCCAAAGAGATGGCTAGTGGAAGCCAGGAGAATGGTGAGCTTGCCAGAGATGGGGGAGAGAGCAGAGTAAGACAAGAGTGAAAACTGATTCCTGGGAGATCACTATGTTTAGGAAGTTGGAGGAGAGAAAGGAGTCAGAGGAGACTAAAAAGGGGTAGTTGGAGCCCTGGCCGGTTGGCTCAGTGGTAGAGCATCGGCCTGGCGTGCAGAAGTCCCGGGTTCAATTCCCGACCAGGGCACACAGGAGAAGCACCCATCTGCTTCTCCAGCCCTCCCCCTCTCCTTCTTCTCTGTCTCTCTCTTCCCCTCCCGCAGCTAAGGCTCCATTGGAGCAAAGATGGCCCGGGCGCTGGGGATGGCTCCTTGGCCTCTGCCCCAGGCGCTAGAGTGGCTCTGGTCTCAACAGAACGATGCCCCGGAGGGGCAGAGCATCGCCTCCTGGTGGGCATGCCGGGTGGATCCCAGTCGGGCGCATGTGGGAGTCTGTCTGACTGTCTCTCCCCGTTTCCAGCTTCAGAAAAATACAAAAAAGGGGGGGGTAGTTGGAGAATTAGGAGGAAAACAAAGGGAGTGAATGGCCTAGAGAAATGGAAGTTTTTAGGGAGGGAACTGGCATTAAGTCCTACAGTGCTTGGTGAGAAAGACAAAGCACATGGCCAGTGGGTTTGGTTATTTCAAGATCACAGGCAACTGTAAGAGACCACAGGGTGGTGAGGACATTGCATGAATATGAATGACAAAGAACTAGAGGTGATCAGGTGATTTCTCACTCATGAAGTTTGTCCAGGACAATCAGGAAAAAAGGGAGAGCCAAGATGTAAAAGATGATCGATGGAGAAAGTTCTGGAAAGATGCAGGAGATCGTGGGACCTTGGTAAGGAAAAGAAACTCTTCATCCTCAGAGACAGGAGGGAAGAAAAATGGTGGATGGTGATCCAGAGAAATTCTGGAGTGAACTGGTAGGTTTGAGGACAAGTAGAAAGGACAATATTATTCAAGATATGGAGTCCATATACCTGACCAAGTTAGCATTGAAGGCTTGAAGAAGTTTGTAATGGTGGAATTGTAATGATGAGTCAATTATAAATGAAGAGAAAGGTTTGTTTGTTTGTTTGTTTGTTTAATGCATTCTGGTGAAGAATGACTTAGGCAGCATGAATGAGTCTTTTATTTTATTTTATTTTATTTTATTTTATTTTATTTTTAAAACCTGCTCCAGCGTGCCCAGGAGAAGGAGCCAGAAAAGTGGATGGCAATGTTGTTTAAGGCTGGAGATTGGTAGGCAGGATGGCAGGAAGCACATTGTTGAACTGGCTGACATGGAGCCAGGATAGGGAGGGAGGAAGTAAAGCCAGAGTGGGGGTGTTGGACTGGGAAGAGGTGGAGGGCTTAAGGGACCAGAGAACAAGTGAGTAGGAATGAGGGAATGAGTGAGGTGAGAAGATAGGAGATTGGGATCAAAGAAGAGAATTTCAGATCCTGAAATTCTGGAGTTTCCAGGGATGAAGGATGGTCATGCCAATTAGTGGCTGGAGAGAAGTAGAAGTAATTGCAGAATGGCTGAGTTCAGGACCTCCAGGGACTTAGGAGGCTGGGTGAGTGGCTGGGAATTGAGCTGCTCTCAGTGTCCCCAGTGACACTTTAGGTTTGAATTTTTTAAAGAAATTACAAAAGTGGTACATTTTCCTTTATTTAAAAAGAAAAAAAAGATCTGAGGATTTAATGTACAGCATTGTGATTATAGTTAACATTACTGTATTGTGTACTTGAAAATTGCCAGGAGAGTAAATCTTAAATGTGAGAACAAAAAAGAAACGGTAATTATGTGACATGATGGAGGTGTTAGCTAATGTTACAGTGGTAATTTTATCATAATATGTAAGTATATCAAATCAACATGTTATGCACCTTAAACTTACACAATTCTGTATGTCAATACAACCTCTATAAAACTGAAAACAAGAACATTCAAATGATCAAAATTAAATAAAATTAAAAGTGCTCATAATCCCACCCCTCAGATATCACTAAAGTTAACATATTGGTGAATCTTTTCCCAGAGTTTGATGTATATATACTGTTTTTAAAAAAATGAGGGTCATATTACATATACATAATGATTTTTTTAAGTGATAGGAGGGGAGATAGTGAGATAGACTCCTGCATGCACCCTGACCGAATCCAGGCAGCAGTCCCTGTCTTGGGCCGATGCTTGAAACAGCCGAGCTATCCTCAGCACCTAAGGCCACACTTGAACCAGGTGAGCCACTGGCTGTGAGAGGGGAAGAACAGCAGTGGGAGGGGGAGAGGAAGAGAAGCAGATGGTCGCTTCCCCTGTGTGCTCTGACCAGGGCTCAAACCTAGGATGTCTGCACGCCAGGCTTAACTCTATCCACTGAGCCAAATGGCCAATGCCATGACTGTTTAAATTAGCTTAATTTTGGAAAAATGTCAGATTTACAGAAAGCTTGCAAAGATCGTTCAGAGAGTTTCCATGCCCCTGTGTTCCCTAATGCTGACATCTTACATGGCTGTGCATTTGTCAGAACTGGGGAAACCAGTACTGGTACATTATTATTAACTGAACTCCAGACTATTTGGCTTTCACCAGCCTTCCCACTAACATCCTTTTCTTACTACAGGATCTCATCCAGGCCCCCACATCGCATTTAGTACACATACTGTTTTGCAACCTGCTTGTTTTGCTCAACATTAGGCGAACACCTTTCAATGATGCTAAACATTCTTCCACACCATCATTTTAGTGGCTGTGCAGTATTATGTTGATGGTTGTATCATTGCCAATCCCTACTGTGGAATGTTTAGATTGTTTCCAATTTTTCATTTATAAACCAAGCTTGGATGAGCTCCTTGAAGCTAAACTGTCTGAACTATTTCTGCTCATTTCTTACAATAAATTTCAAAACGTGGCATTGCTGGGGCCAAAGGGACGCACTTCCTAGAGGCCACGGATACATCTTCCCCCACCTGGCTTCCTGAAAGGTTGTACCAACTACCCTCACACAACATCGCTCAGGCTTTTCTTTCTGTTCTTTTTTTTTCCAGTTTCTGATGGGAGGGGTGTGGGTACAGAAGACCCTTACGAGGGGCTGTCTCTCAATGTCATATCCCTCTCTCTACACCAATTTTTCTCTAGGCCCTAGGGCCTCGGTTGGCCCTGAATGCAGCCAGCAGCTGGGATGGGGGTGGGGAGTGGCCAGGCTATGGCCCCTAAACTCTGGGGACACCTCCGGTGCTGGGAGATGAGGAGGGGGCCTGGGCAGCTGCCTGGGCTTTGTTCTTTTGCCAAGAGGTGAGCTGGTGGGGAGGGAAGGGATGAGGAGAGGCTGTAAGGGGAGAGGGAGCCCTCCTCTTGCCCCATGAAAGCTGAGAGGCAGGAGGGCAGCTCCCTGAGCCAACTGGGGCGGGGGCAGCCGCCCCGAGATGCATGCTCCAGTTCAAGCAGGAGGCATTAAGGATGAAATATCTCCTGAGCAACAATTCATCTCTAACTGGGAGGAGAGGGACTCGCTGACATTTAGCTGTGATCAGGGGCTGCACACGCCTGTCTCCAGAAGCCTAACAGGAGCTAGCCGCCCGTGTGTGCAAGAAACTCGTGCGTGTGTAACAGGGTGTGAGGGACTATGTGTGACTATAGTGAGCTGTGTGTGTGAGAATCTACACATGATTGTGAGGATACCTTAAGTGTGTATCAAAGTCATGTCTGTGTGTGATGTTGAATATGTGTGAGCAATTGTGCAAATGTATGCTATGGTGTTGTATGATACTGTATGTGTGACATTGAGATTGACCCTGAAGTTAGCCCTGAGCCGCTGTGAGTTCGGGTATGAGAGAGTAGGTATGAGATTGACCCCCATGCTAGGCTAGATCTCAGGCTAGTGCCAGCTCATGAGACGCCTCATGAGAATTAGGAAAAGGTGCCCTTTCCTCCACAAGGACACAGCCCCCCAGTTGTGCTCCCATGGAGCTTTCTTGTGCAGTGTGCAATTTGCTTTACTCTAAGTGGAGGCGTGGATGGGCCCCCTACTCTCTTCTAAAATTTTTTTCATTGATTTTAGAGAGACAGAGAGAGGAATAGAGAATGATAGAGAGAAGCATTCATTTGTTGTTCCACTTAGTCGTGCATTCATTGGTCACTTCTCCTATGTGCCCTGACCGGGGATTGAACCTGCAACTTTGGTGTTTCAAGACAACACTCAAACTGACTGAGCTAACCAGCCAACTCCTGCACCGCCTCCCACCCAATCTCTTCTTAAAGTCCAGTGCAATTTTCTCCACCATGGCACTTATTATGATTTTAATGTCTTTAACAGTTTTGTGCAAGTATTTTTTTTTTTTTTTGTATTTTTCTGAAGCTGGAAACGGGGAGAGACAGTCAGACAGACTCCTGCATGCGCCTGACCGGGATCCACCTGGCACACCCACCAGGGGCAACGCTCTGCCCACCAGGGGGTGATGCTCTGCCCCTCCGGGGCGTCGCTCTGCCACGACCAGAGCCACTCTAGCGCCTGGGGCAGAGGCCAAGGAGCCATCCCCAGCGCCTGGGGCCATCTTTGCTCCAATGGAGCCTTGGCTGCGGGAGGGGAAGAGAGAGGCAGAGAGGAAGGAGGGGAGGTGGAGAAGCAAATGGGCGCTTCTCCTATGTGCCCTGGCCGGGAATCGAACCCGGGTCCCCCGCACGCCAGGCCGACGCTCTACCGCTGAGCCAATCGGCCAGGGCCTGCAAGTATTTTTTAAATATCTCTCTTCCCTGCTAGGCTTTTAACTCCTTGGAGGCTAGGACCACTGTCTAGGTCTGTCTTGTTCATCACTGTAACACCAGCACTGGTCCAGTGCCTGGAGCAGAGGAGTTGCTTTATAAATATCTGTTGGGTGACTGCATGAATGAGTAGGACGGGGTGCATGTGTTCACATGTGAGTGCACATGCATTGAGAAGTGTGGCCCTGAGCCAGAGGTCTGCGTGCATCATGGATGTGTCTGCATGTGAGTGAGTGTCATTGTCATTCCCAGTAAGTTCTTCTCACCTGTTTCCTAAGCCTTCGCCCCCAGATAGGCTAAGAACAGGAGTGGCCTGGAGACAGGAAGACACTTGAGAAGGAGGCCAGCTCCACCTCTGCCCTGTGCTGGAGCAAGGGTGGACAGAGAGGCAGGATTGATCTTGTTGGTTGGAGGGATGCCCAGGGTCAAACCTTTCCCCGCCCACTTGGATGGTCTCCTGCCTCATTTTCCAGGTCTGTGAGAGGCTCTGAGATTTCTGTGACTTGAATCACAGGTGTCTGGGACTGGGCAAGCCTGCAGTGCTTCTCAGAGCCAGACTTGGAGAAACTCCTGCCCACGCTGCCCAGGGCCCAGTCCCAGGGCCCTGCAGCATAGGACCCATCCTGGGGTTCAGACCAGCAATCCTGCTTTGATCCCAAATGACTTACTGGGGTAGACATAGGATTCCTTTTCCTTCCTGCAGTCAACAGAGTCACCAATGTTGCCTTAGTCCCACCCCCTACATATGGTCTAGTCCCTGAGGAGAGCCCTTATTTTGAGGGAGGTATGCATGAGGGGTACAGAGATAAAAAGGGTCAAGGGGGATGAATTTGGCAGGGAGGATGAGAGAGAAACAGAGAAAATGAGCTTAAAGGCATAAAGGGGACAGAAAAGTGAAAGTGCTGATGGGCTGAAGAGGCTGGGGCAGAGCAGAAGGCGAATAGCTCAGGACAGAGGCCTGACTGAGCCCTTGATGGAGTGGGAGTAGTGGGAGGCAGAGGATGGGAAGGGTCTGGAGTTCACCAGAATCCCAGGTGGCCATCAGCACAGCTATCCCCAGCCCTGCTCCTAAAATCTGAAAGTGTCCCCAAAGTCCACTCACGCTGGTACCCTAGGGACTGAGGTGGAAACTTGCTCGATCGGGGAAGTGTGCTCAGAGTCCCTTGGGGGAGAGATGCTATGTGTCAGAATAGCGCAAGGCCATGGGCAGTTCCAGAGAAGAGACCTGACCTGATGCTTGTCCTTGTGTGGCCGGGTCCTCAGTTTCCTGTCTAAATGAGGGAGGAGACCATGTGTTCTGCCAGGTTTCTTACAGCTCAGACTGTGCTAATGGGACTCTGATCGTACAGCAGAATCTGAGGGCTGGACTCACTGGGTAGGTGCCTCTGGCTCTCACTTTCCCAGCAGAGGTTCAGACACTGTGTCCCAAGGGTGAATGTCAGGCCCTGGAGGCCCCTCCCCTGGCCCACAGGAACCCTAACCTTTTACCCTCTCTCCCCCACCCACACCCATCCTCCTAGTGCCTGGAAAGGCAGACAGCTTGCTCTTTGCTCTGGAATCTGACCTCAGAAGCAGCAATCCCTGCCTCCAGCCTCTGCCCCTCTCCCGAGGCCCTAGCGCTCTTCCTTGGGGGTGGTTACTGGCCTGTGCAGGGACCAGCCAAGCCGGGAGAAGAGGCAAAAGCTATTTGCTCTGCTCTGGCCATAGGAGACCATACACTGCTTCTCCTGGGGGGAGGGATCAGGAGAGATTAGGGCTGGAGGGCTGGGGGCCTGCTCTCCTCTATCACCATCCTCCCCCAATTTTGAAAGCTTCTTGGCTCCATAGATGACTGGAACCAATTGCAGGTAATGTCCCTGTCAGGGCATAGCTGTACTCATCCATTACCTGCTGGAATCTCACCCATTGCCCTCTCAGGGGGACTGGCTCAGGCATGTGGTTGACCCTTGACAAGCTGGAAAAGCGAAGGGATTTTTTTCTTTCTGTCTTCCCAGTGATGACTGAACTCTTCAAGGATAAAAATCAAGTCTAATTCATCTTGGTGTCTCCAAGGTCCAGTTTAATGGATCCGCATATAGTAGTTGCTCAATAAAAAGGTAGAACAAATGAATGACTAAGAGGGGAGAAGAAATGACTTTACCCTTTTTCTCTATTGATGGACATAGGGAGGAGGCTGTGTTTATTAATGGATACATCTATCACCATAGGGCCTTCTTGCAACGACTGCTTCTTTCCCTCTTCCTTGTCACTTCTTTGAGTCATTTCACAATCATTTCCCCAGCATTTGGTGCTGTCGCTATAAATGAGCATTTGAGCTGTCCCCAAAGTGTAAGCAGCCTTGCTCACATAGCTTGAAGCCACCTACCCCATCTTCTCTGCAGACAAGCAGTAAATCAATTCCTTTTGCCCTGGGCAGAGCCTTGTACCAGACTTTGGAAAGGGGTCTGGCCTTAAAACATACAAAACAAGGATCCAGTTTCATCCTTCCTACCACACCCCAGTCGTCTGGTGGATGTTATTCAGATCTAGGGATTGGAGGACCATTCCTTTTGGGTTACATGATCAGATCCAGAGATGCACTTTGGAATCTGATCTCAATCCAGATGCATATTGTTTTCTTCCCAGGAACCATGTGTGACTGGAGGGGTTAACTACTTGCAGAAAACTTGGGTACCTGCAGATCCCTGGGACAGTAAGAGGGTAACCCAAGCCACCATAGGCAGGGTACAAGGGTGGAGAGCAGTGAGAGCTCCAGCTGCCTCTAACATGGCCACCTTCCATAAAAGAGCAGTGTTCTATTCTTTCTGGGGACATCAGGGAAACATATGAAGACAATTCTTTCTTTATTCTTTTTAGATTTTTTATTTATTGATTGATTTAAGGGGGGGGGGAGAGAAAGAGAAGGAGAGTGAGAAAGAAGAGGGACAAGCAGGAAAGATCTACTCACAGAAATTGTTTCCCATATGTGCCTTGACGAGGCAAGCCTAGGATTTGAATCAGCAACCTCAGTGTTCCAGGTCTACTCATTATTCACTGTACCAGCACAGGTCAGGCTGAAGACAATTCTTACCATGAACTCCATTGGAGAAACCAGCAGGGAAGCAAAGGGCTTGTCCCCTCCCCCCAACCTTTTGTCTGCCTCTGACACTTTGTACTCACCAGGTTTCACTGTTAGTAAGTCCTGCCCAGAAATACCCTTTCCCGGCTTCCTCTGGACTGGGGAGTCACCAAACCAGCCTTTGGGGACCAAATACACAAATCCAGCCTCGTTTTGGTTAGCAAAAGTTCAAGAAAAGATGTTGGCAGGATGTTAGTCCCCTGAGAAAGCATGGCATTGCTGAATTCCCCAGGCCTAACCAGGAAGACCTCTATAACTGATGGCAGAATGCCCAGGGTTAAGTGGCCACGAGTTAGAGATAAACCAGTTCAGATTCATAGCATCCAAACAAGCATAAAGGGATTGCAGATTTCAATGGACAGCCAGGGCAAGCAAGGGTCCAGAATCCAACAGGGCAATGGGAACTTGATCTTGAGGCAAGAATGGTTGAGTGATGGGAATCCTGGGGTACAAGGAATACAAGAAGTTATTTTGACCAGGTGAAAATTAGAGGTATACTCTGAGGACTTCTAGATAGGAAGAGGAGAGCCGGGTGACCTTACAAAATGAAGTGAAATAGATGTTGGAAGTCTTAATACTTATGATGGTGATAGTGGATTTGGTTGTCATAAAGAGGCTAATAATTATTGTGATTTTATGATTATGGTAATAGCAGCAAGGGGCTGAAAAGTGGTCATGGTGTTGTTAATGATTTGTTAATGATTGCTGCCATGGTGATAAAAGGGAATAAGTGATGATAATTGTTATCATGGTAAAGGAAGTGGTGACATTGAAGCTCACAGTGACAGAAGCAATTATTTTGGTCGTGATGGAAGTATTGGTAGACAATGATGACAGTAGCTATGGTCATAAATGAAGAAGCCTGTGAAGATGGTAGAGATGTTGAATTTCTATCTAGATAAGGGAATTGGTAAATATGGACTCTTCATGTGGTAGCACTGCTCTTTCTTTAATCTCAATAAGTGTGTGAGATATGCCCAATCTTTTAGGCAAGTATAGGAGGAATATGAGATGGCCCTGGATCTCCCTGAGCAGGATGGATGACCCCTTCTCCAATCGCTGCTATTATCAGACCGGCACAGTCTTTCCTGCCTCACTGTGTTCTGATTATAGACAAAGTGGATATTGGGTCCAATATAGGCAACTAAGGCATTGAGGTTTCTTCTTGTGAGCTGGACCCAGAGCATGATAGGTATGCCAGACATCTCACTAGAAATGAGATAACTGACAAAAGGTCCTTCTTGTGGCAGTAGGAGCAGTAGTTATTGTAGCTGCTATACCTAGCTCAGAAATGGTCCTCAGTACCTAAATTGTTCAGCCTCTTATAGTTCCGTTAGAACTTTACTAGGCAATCCTGTCACTATTAGCCAGATGTGGCTTTTGTGTGTGTGTGTGTGACAGAGACAGAGAGAGTCAGAGAGAGGGAAAGATAGTGATAGAAAGAAAAGGAAGAGAGATGAGAAGCATCAATTCTTTGTTGCAGCACCTTAGTTGTTCATTGATTGCTTTCTCATATGTCCTTGACTGGGGGGCTACAGCAGACCTAGTGACCTCTTGCTCAAGCAGTGACCTTGGGCTCAAGCTTGTGAGCCTTTCTCAAACCAGATAAGTCCGCACTGAAGTCGGCGACCTCGGGGTTTTGAACATGGGTCCTCCGTGTCCCAGTCCAATGCTCTATCCACTGTGCCACTGCCTGGTCAGGCCAGATGTGGCTTTTGAACACTTGATATACAGCTAGTCCAACTGAGATTGGAATGTAATATATACATTAGATTTTGAAAACTTAGTATGAAAAAAGAATGGAAACTTATCTCTTTAGTAATTCTAATATTGATTAGATGTTGAAATATTTGGGAAATATTGGGTTAAATCAAATATATTATTAAAATTAACTTTTACCTATCTCTTTAATTAAAAAATATATGCATCTACTAGAAAAATTTTTAATAACATATGTGGTTCACATTATTATTGTACAGTGCTGCCTGAGATCATTTGCTTTCCCTTTGTTCAAGGAAGCAAAAGGAAAGAAATGAAGCAAATTACAAAATAATAGAGGGCTAAGCACATAATAAGTTTGTTTCTCTCTCACATAAAGTCTGAGCAGAAGCACTCCAGGGCAGATATGGCAGCTTCACTCCACTGTCAAGGTCCCAACTTTCTTCTTAGTTATTGTTCCATCATCCTCAGCACATGGCTTCCAATTTGAGGTCCGAGAGGGCTGCTCTAGTTTCCATGTCCATTTTACACCCAGTAAAAAGGGGAGAAAAGGATATGAAAAATCAGTACCTTCATTTTAAGTGCAACTCCCAGAAGGTACAACATTACTTTTGCTTGCAGGTCATTGGCCAGAATCTAGTTACCTGGACACACCTTGCTGCAAGGGAGTCTGAAGAAGGTAGTCCTAAACTGGGTGGCCATGTTCCAGCTAACACTTGGGGGTTTTATTATTAAAAGAAGAAGGGAGAGCCTGACCAGGCGGTGGTACAGTGGATAGAGTGTCGGACTAGGATGTGGAAGGACCCAGGTTCGAGACCCTGAGGTCGCCAGCTTGAGCGTGGGCTCATCTGGTGTGAGCAAAGCTCACCAGCTTGGACCCAAGCTTGCTGGCTCAAGCAAGGGGTTACTCGGTCTGCTGAAGGCCCACGGTCAAAGCACATATGAGAAAGCAATCAACGAACAACTAAGGTGTCGCAACAAAAAACTGATGATTGATGCTTATCATTTCTCTTTGTTCCTGTCTGTCACTGTCTATCCCTCTCTCTGACTCTCTCTCTGTCTCTGTAAAAAAAAAGGGGGGGGGAGGATAATAATGAGGAACAAATAACTACATCCAAAGTGGGGTGATCAGTCCTAGGCTCACACCGTCTACGGATCTGAGGAGTGGCTAGCACCACTTGGGCGACAGAAGAGTGAAGCAGAAAAGCCTGATCCTTTTATTATTATTTTATTTTTACAGAGACAGAGAGAGGGATAGATAGGGACAGACAGACAGGAAAGGAGAGAGATGAGAAGCATCGATCATTAGTTTTTTGTTGCGACACCTAAGATGTTCGTTGATTGCTTTCTCATATGTGCCTTGACAGTGGGTCTTCAGCAGACCGAGTAACCCCTTGCTCAAGCCAGCAACCTTGGGTCCAAGCTGGTGAGCTTTGCTCTAACTAGAGGACCCCGCGCTCAAGCTGGCGACTTTGGGGTCTTGAACCTGGGTCCTTCCACATCCCAGTCCAACGCTCTATCCACTGCGCCACAGCCTGGTCAGGCCTGATCCTTTTAAAAAAAAATGCCTTTAATAAAGGCAGCTCAGGTCCCAACATATTCCTGGATGTTCCTTAATCAGAACGGTTGTAAGAAAAGGAAGAAAGAAAGAGTCTGATAAGAAAGAGAAAGAGGGAGCGTACATGTGGCTGAGAATGATTATTTGAATTCTAAGCTCTCTTGATTGCGACAGTGACTATGTTTCCAGTATTATGGACCTTTATACGCAAGGTCTTCACTGGTCATACGACAGGAACAGTGGCTGCAAACATTTGTTAAGTAGGTTCTAGTTATTAAAAACCTTCTTGTCTGCTTTCTTTTTTCCCACCTGTGACCATTTCTACTGCTTACAGGTGCCCAGGGCCCTGGCCAGGTAGCTCAGTTGGTTGGTGCATCATCCCAATATGCCAAGGTTGAGGGTTCAATCCCTGGTTAGGGCACATACAAGAATCAACCAATGAATGCATGGATAGGTAAAACAGTAAATTGATGTCTCTCTCTCACTCTTTTTGTCTCTCCCTTCCTCTATCTCTCTAAAATCAATAAAAAACAAACCAAAACAAAATAATAAAAAAAAAACAGGTACGCAGGGCTTCCAGGGAGATAGACTGAGGAGACATATGCGACTTGTATTGAAGCGAATAGTCTGACTAGGGAGTTGAAGAACCACCAAGGATGACTGTCCAAACACTTAAGGAATGAGCAATGGCTGGGATGGGACACTGAGCATAGCTTTCACTTTCTCTTTGACCCAGGTCTTAACAAAAAATCCTCAGGAAAAGTAAACTAGGTCTTCATGAAGGTAAGGTCTAGGTGTATCATGGTCACAGATGTATTCTTGTCACTTGGCACATAAGAGCTTAATAAGTGTTTGTTGAATGGATGAGATATGGGGTTGGCTTTACTCTGGAGTCAGGTTTTATATTATTTGGATTTTGGAATTGGGGACTCCACAGCTGTCCCTTCCCCTGAACATATAACCCTCCTTCTCAGTGACCCAGTTCCTGGACTTGCAAGCCATTCTTCCCAGGATCTTCCTTCCAAGACTGCTGAGCTAATCACTCAGGTTCAATGCAGGCAGTTCCTAGAACAGGGCAAGAACAGACAGTTCCTAAGAGGCCTGCTGAGGCCTCAGAACCCACCTTCCTGGCAGACCCAGCTTTTCTGGGTTCCTGGACAGAGACAGGGTTTTCCTGGCTGCTGCCTCCTCCATGCAGCTCCTTTCTTGCTCAGCAGAGGTCAGATAAGGAGACCACAATCAGCTCTAGGAGAAGGCCTGAGAGGATGGAGGGGCCCATATGCAGGACTTCCTCCTCCTCCCATACATCTTGGTGTCAAGCACATTTTATTTCCTCACGTCTGGGGTCTCAGGGGCTTCCCCTCCAGGATTACTTCCTCCTCCAGTTTGTCTTCCAGCTGGAGACTCTAGGAGCCCCACAGCAGGGGGCTGGCAGGGGGCGGCTCCTTTGCTGTGGACCCTGAGGCTTCAAAGGGCCCAGAGTGGAATGCAGCTGGGGAGACCCCCAGCCTGGGCCTGGGAGGAGGGGCCCAAGGTGTGGGGCTCTGGATGCGTCCCCCCGCTCATTTTCCAGTCCCCTTGAAAAGCTGTACCTATGGGTGGAAGGTAACTTCAAAGGTCGGGAATGGGGGACTCCCTGCCACCCCTTCCCACGGGGCTGGGAGGAGGGCAGGAAACGCCCCCCCTTTGTGATGGATTAGGTGCCTAAGAGCCATGGCGAGCTCATGGCTGGGGAGACCTTCTCCCTTTTCATGGGGCTCAGATTTCATGATTTTGGGATGGAGGAGGGGGTGAAATAATTAGTAATTTGTGATTAAGTCTTTTCATGGATATTTTGTTTCTTTGTTCTGTGATGTCGCCTGGAGCCATTTAAAAAATGACTTAATGACAAAAAAAATAATTGCTCTTTGTAACTAATGACTGTGTCAGAACTTGGAAATCACCAAAGCCTCAGAAAGTAGAAACCGAGACACAGAAGGGAAGGGGGGGGGGGTGCCACTCTCCAAGGAATCAAATCGGTAATCGTAAAGCGGCCAGGGGTCCTTTTGCACCTGGGCGGCCACCTGCCTTCTCTGGAGCCAGCCAGCACCCCACGTTCGCACGCAGCCTAAGGGCTTCAGGCCTAGTGTTTGCCTCAGAGCCTTTGCTCCAGGATCAAGAGAACCAGTCAGGATGCCAGAGGACAGCCGACTAATCTTATCTTGGAGCCACTCCCAACTCCACAGAATAACTCCTGGAAAAAGACTCCACGCCAGGGTGGGGGTGAAGAGGTAGTTGTGTCCTCTATCCTCCACTCCAGCAGCCGAGATGGAGCCCCATACCGCCCTGGGGTTCTGTACTCTCTGAGGTCTTGTCTATTGCTCTTGTCTCCCCTAGACTGGGCACTCCCCCGGGCAGAAGAAAAGCATTTCTCTGGATACTTCTGACCCTCCTTGGGCCGTCAGCCTGTAGAACTGGAAAACCGAGGGAGCAGGGGTCTGCAGGGCGTGCGCCCCAAGAACTCAGCTCAGCCGGCTTCCGCAGCCTCTGGGGAGAGGGCCGGGAGATGGGGAATTGCTCACGCAGCAGATTCCGCTCCTGTTCCCTTCCCGGCGTCGCTAGGATCTCTCCCAGGGGGAAATGCTGGGGGGGAAAACCCGTTAACTTGTGCCTTCTATTTGGTTTTCCTCTGGTTATTGTTTAAAATGCAGAGATTATGAGGTCAAACTCTCTCAGCCAATATTTTTCTAATGAAAAATGTAGTAAGGCACGACTGAGTAATCTAATCTATAAGTTAAGCGTTCCACACAGCAGCGATTTTCACCGACAGAACTTCAATAAATCTTGTTTTGAGAAAAATGATATGAGGCTGATGTTCTATTTTTGTCAATTTGAATGGACTCCCCTACCCCCCCCCAGCCCCCAGAAACACTGCATTGCACCCAGCCAATATCCTCCTTCCCTCCCCCAGAGCTGGCTGGATGAAACCGGGGACAAGAATGATGGTTGGGGAAGGCTAGAGTTTGGTGCAGGTGGGCTCTGGGGCCAAAAGCATCTGCCTCAGCTCATCTGCCCTCTGGCTTTCCTCCCGAGCTGCCGGCGAGGGTCTGGGCTCCTGTTGCTGGCCACCCCGAGGTGCCAGCTTGAACGTGGGCTCATCTGGTTTGAGCAAAAGCTCACCAACTTGGACCCAATGTTGCTGGCTCGAGCAAGGGGTTACTCGGTCTGCTGAAGGCCCGCGGTCAAGGCACATATGAGAAAGCAATCAACGAACAACTATGTGTCGCAATGCGCAACGAAAAACTAATGATTGATGCTTCTCATCTCTCCATTCCTGTCTGTCTGTCCCTGTCTATCTCTCTCTCTGACTCTCTCTCTGTCTCTGAAAAAAAAAAAAAGTTCTCACCTCAGGCAGAATTATCTAGATCCAACCTCGCTGCTCCTCTATAGTCTGACTGGGACAGAATGGAAGAGGCAGAATGTGGTGACCCCCCCCCCCCACGTGTGTGTGTGTGTGTGTGTGTGTGTGTGTGTGTGTGTGTGTGTACCTGTGTCTAGCGCCCCAGGAGGCAGGGCTCTCCTGATGAACATTTGGGTCATAAGGCTGTCATGGATGATGGCTGCCAAGAAAAAAAAAAATCAGGAAGGATATTTCCAGCCCAGGGAATATGTGGGAGGCTGGGAGAAAGTATGGAGAGGCCACTTGAAGAAACCGGAGACACTTTAAGGGCAGCCAGAAAGGATTATGGCACCTCATCAGAGAGAAATCAATTAGGAGAGGTTTCAAATGAGGAGCTCCTCCTCGCCTCCTCCCTACAACAATCCACTGAGGGGAGCGTAGTAAGACAAACAGAAATGCCAGGACAGAGAAAGGGTTTTCTGGGTGGAGATCCAGCAGCATTTAGGTTTGAAAGAGTCAGGCATGGAAAGGCAGGCATGGAAATCCGCAGGCACAGGAAGCCAGGACAGAGGGAACTTGATCCTTCGGTATCCAGGAAAGCAGAGTAGAGGACGGAGGCCTGGAGGCTCCACAGATCAGAGGGCCTGAGTTCTTACATCACCAATGGCTGACTTCAGGCCTCATTTTTTTCATCTGTAAATGAGAAAAAAGGCCAGTCCTACTTACCTGAGAGCAATGTTAGCAGATCAAATGAGAAAATATAGGAAACCATGCACTGATTACTTTCAAGTGCTGCACAAAATGAGCTCTTGATAGAATTGTAACTGCATTGGTCTGGGGAAGAAGACCAGGAACAACTCCGGAAGACTTGTTATTTTGCTGGGTCAAGTTAAATTAAGTGGCGAGGCTGGGTGCCTGTCCTGTCTCTAGAGTTTGGGCTTAGAGAGTTCCTCATGGGGTAGGGGTTTTCATGCTCCCAGCAGGGGCCTGGGTGTTCCAAGGATCTAGCAGGGGTCCCCAAACTTTTTACACAGGGGGCCAGTTCACTGTCCCTCAGACCATTGGAGGGCCGCCACATACAGTGCTCCTCTCACTGACCACCAATGAAAGAGGTGCCCCTTCCGGAAGTGCGGCGGGGGGCCGGATAAATGGCCTCAGGGGGCCTCATGCGGTCCGCAGGCCGTAGTTTGGGGATGCCTGATACGGTATGAAGATATTTGGGCTGGTGAGGATGCAGTCAGGGCAGGAACTGCGGGTTGGGAAGGGGGCCTGGGAGAGGAGTTGCTGAAGGGGAGGGGGAGAGCAGGGCCCCTTGTCTCTGCTGAAGCGAGTCCAGGCACCAAGGGTATGCCTGTTTCTCCCAGGCCTTACCTATCCTCCTTCTCCTGGGGCCGTTCTGAGGCTCCCAGCAGCTTTACAGGTAAGAAGGAAGTATGTATGTATTTATTTATTTATTTATTTATTTATTATTTTTTGTATTTTTCTGAAGCTGGAAACGGGGAGAGACAGTCAGACAGACTCCCGCATGCGCCTGACCGGGATCTACCCGGCACGCCCACCAGGGGCGATGCTCTGCCCACCAGGGGGGATGCTCTGCCCCTCCGGGGCGTCGCTCTGCTGCGACCAGAGCCACTCTAGCGCCTGGGGCAGAGGCCAAGGAGCCATCCCCAGCGCCCGGGCCATCTTTGCTCCAATGGAGCCTTGGCTGCGGGAGGGGAAGAGAGAGACAGAGAGGAAGGAGGGGAGTGGGGGGGGTGGAGAAGCAAATGGGCGCTTCTCCTGTGTGCCCTGGCCGGGAATCGAACCCGGGTCCCCCGCACTCCAGGCCGACGCTCTACCGCTGAGCCAACTGGCCAGGGCCAAGAAGGAAGTTTTTGAATAACTCTTTTATTTTAATTTATTTGAGAGAGAGAGAAACATTGACTTGCTGCTCCATCCGTTAACGCCCTCCTTGGTTGTCTCCTGTGTGTGCCCTGACCAAGGATTGAACCTAAAACTTTGGTGCATCTGGATGATGCTCCAACCAACAGAGCTAACCGGCCAGGGTAGGAGATGGGTTTTTTAAACCCTAATGGCAAACATTAGCTCCAGGTCCCCTTTTGTCTTCCGATCTCCATTGACTATTCCTTCCTCTTCAAATTTCCACTGACTGTTCTAAGGAAAAGGCAGCCCAAGCCCAGGGCTGCCTGAACCAAGGGGAGGTGAGGATGTAGTCCAAGACAGTTGAGGCTGTCAAAGTGGCCAGGAACTGCCTGCGCAGCCTCAGGAATGCTGGAAACCTGCCTCCCAAGGAAGATGGGGGGTAAGAGGAGACAGAGTACCGATTTCATGCTTGACCAGGGCAGGGATGAACCCAAAGCAAAAATTCCCCTCCAATTTTTCTGTGTCTGAGGGTGGGAGGTGAGTACAGCAGGATCCAGAGCTAAAGGGGCCTGCCCCCAGGATGAGTCAGAGCCCCTGTGGCCTGGCCCAGTCCCCCTCTTGCCCCAGAAAGGTTCCTAGCCTATGGCTGGAATAGTTGCCACAGTTACAGCTCCACAGACCATGTACTAGGAGCCTCTGAAAACTGAGGGATGGGTGGAAGGGAGGTGTGGTTGGTGAAGAGGGGAACTTGTGGATTTTATGCTAACTCATACCCACTATTAAAGCAGACTTTCAAAGGACTTTTAATCACACAAAGAACATTTTCAGGAAGTAATTATAAGGAAAAAATAGGCCCTGGCCAGTTGGCTCAGTGGATAGAGTATTGGCCTGGCTAGATATCCTGGGTTCAATTCTCAGTCAGGGCACACATGAAAAACAACCATCTGCTTCTCTTCCTCTCCTCTCCCCCTTCTCTCTCTCTTTCCCTCCTGCAGCCAGTGGCTTGGTTGGTTTGAGCATCGGCCCTGAGCACTGAGGATGGCTCGGTTGGTCCGAGGGTTGGCCTTAGGCACTGAGGATAGCTCAGTTGATTTGAGCATCAGCCCAGGACAGGGGTTGCTGGGTGGATGCTGGTCAGGGTGCATGCGGGAATCTGTCTCACTATCTCCCCTCCTCTCACTGAAAAAAATAAAATAAGGAAAAAATAGGATGTGAAGTACTAGGTATAGAATTATCCCATTTATGAAACATAAATGTATAGATTAAGCTAAAAGACTAGAATAAAACCAGAACAATAGCAACCGTGATGATTTCTGGAGGGTGAGACTATGTATGATTTTGTTTTCTTTATACTTCTTTATAGTTTCCAAATTTCTATTATTAATATATACATTTATAATTCAGAAGTTATAAAAAAGATTAATAAGATGACTCTGGGGTCAAGCTGACTCCCCAAAGGTGACCTAGAACTTTCCAGACCCCAGGCTCACTGCTTGCTCCTCAGATCACCTTTGGACCCCCTTTATGGCAGCCCGTGGGGCAAGGGCTGAGCCCAGCAGCTGGGCGTCCGCTGTGCCTGGAGACAATCCCGTGTCCAATGGGAAGCAGGGGTTCATTTCCCAGCTGGACAGAGGCCAGGTTTTAGAGACTGAGTCTGCCAAGCAGCTACCTGAGGCACTGGTGTTCACAGCTCCTCTTCAATCCCAGCCCCCTCAAAAAGGGTAGAGGCCCCCAAGTCAGCCTCTGCTCAACAGTCTCTGCCCCCTAGGCCAGTGATTGTTTTTGTCTTACAAATACAGGAATGGGGGTGAAGGCAGATTCATCTCTAGTTCTGAGGTTCAGTGAGGACCTGGATTTATGGGCTTACATCAGATTTATATTCACCCTTTTTCTCCCTCTGCCCTCTCCCACCCTGGGACTCCCAAGTCCATGGACTATGTCAGGGGAAGAGTGTGACTGATCAGGGTGGGAGGAGGCTTTACAGTGTCCCGTCATGGAGTTTTGGACCAAGGAGTCTCAGTTAATCCCAGTTTGGGGATGGGTAAAAATATGGCTAAGAAATTCTAGCTCACCTTCAAGTAGTCAATTGTATTAAAGAAAATAAAAACACATATTTTAGATCATTTATTTATGAGCATATGTCAAAATCTTATTTCAATCTTGCTGCAAGTAAAGATACCTATAAGAAGCCAATTCAAGGATTATCTCTTGGTAGACACATTTAGAAAAAAGAACAGTAGTTAGACTTGTTAAAATGGATATACAAAAACAATATCTGGATAAAATGCATCAAATACTGACAAATGGCAAGGTACGTGGGAAACTGAATCCCATTAAAAGTGAAAACTGCCGCCTGACCAAGTGGTGGCACAGTGGATAGAGCATTGAACTGGGATGCAGAGGACCTAGATTTGAAACCCCGAGGCTGTCAGCTTGAGCATGGGGTCGCTGGCTTAAGTGTGGGATCATAGACATGACCCCATAGTCCTAGCTTGAGCCCAAAAGTCACTGGCTTGAAGCTCAAGGTCACTGGCTTGAGCAAGGGGTCACTCGCTGTGCTGTAGCCCCCCAGTCAAGGCACATATGAGAAAGCAATCAATGAATAACTAAGGAGTCTCATCAAAGACTTGATGCTTCTCATCTCTCTCCCTTCCTGTCTGTCTGTCCCTATCTGTCCCTCTCTCTATCTCTCTCTGTCTCTGTCACCAAAAAAACTGCCTAAGTGTTTTTATTAAGAATGCTGATTTCACCTGACCTGGCAGTGGTGCAGTAGACAGAGCGTCAATCTGGGATGCTGAGGAGCCAGGTTTGAAACCCAGAGGTTGCTGGCTTGACCATGGGGTTGCCAGCTTGACCATGGGATCATAGACATGACCCCATAGTCGCTGGCTTGAGCAAGGGGTTCCTGGTTCAGCTGGAGCCCCCGTGTCAAGCCACGTATGAGAAAGCAATCAATGAACAACCAAAGTGCCACAACTATGCTCTCATTTCTCTCCCTTCCTGTCTGTCTGTCTCTCTAAAAAATAAATAAATAAAAAAGAATGCTGATTTCCTCCCCAGAAGAAATAACAGATTATACTGAGCAGAAATATCCGGCGTCCTTTCGTCTTACAGTTAGAAACACTGTATGGCTCCTGTGCTGGGGCTGGAGGCTCGAGGTTCAGGCATGAAGCAATTGTTGGGGAAATTCTGGCATCTTATGTGCACAAGCCCATGCCAGGCACCAAGGTAAAAAGGAAACAGGGGATGGAAATTGAGGATGAATTGTAAGGGAATGCAAGGGAAATTTTTCTGATAAAAGGATCTCTCCTGGTAAGTGCTTTCAGAAGTCTCAAGTTCCCACATGTTGGAGGTAAGCAAGATGGCAGAGGAACCTGGCAGCTTCGTGGTAGAGATATTTTAGAGCTTTTTACCCAAGTGCAGAATCTGGACCTCTGATAGAATGACAGATGATTTTTGATGGTGCATTGACAAGACATTAAATCACACTGAATCCCTTAGTGAGAAAGTTATCTCCTTGTTCATTTCTTTCTTTTCTTCTTTTTTCCTCTTGGACCTTGGGTTTACAGAACTGAATTAATTATAGTCCTTTGTCCATCACACAATGCAATCTTTATTCTTGCATAGACCACTTTATTATATAGTTAGTTTTTTTATTAGTTGGTTTTTTGTTTTTGTTTTTTTATAGGGACAGAGACAGAGTCAGAGAGAGGGATAGATAGGGAAAGACAGACAGGAACGGAAAGATGAGAAGCATCAATTATCAGTTTTTCATTGCCATTGCGACACCTTTGTTGTTCATTGATTGCTTTCTCATATGTGCCTTGACCGCGGGCCTTCAGCAGCCCGAGTAACCCCTTGCTCAAGCCAGCGACCTTGAGTCCAAGCTGGTGAGCTTTTTGCTCAAGCCAGATGAGCCCGCGCTCAAGCTGGCGACCTCGGGGTCTCAAACCTGGGTCCTCCACATCCCAGTCCGACGCTCTATCCACTGCGCCACCGCCTGGTCAGGCTATTAGTTGTTTTTAAATAACATATGTGCCCCATGAATTTATCACCCAAAACAAAATCTCAGACCTTGACAATAAATAATCAACAACTAACCAAAAGTTTTTCTATTCTTTGCTTATGCCCTGAAGCAACTGACATCCTGAATCCTGTATTCATCATTCCTTTGTTTTGTTTTTTAATATAGTTAATATAGTTAAATATAGCTGTTCCTATATGTATTCCTAAAAAATATATTTTAAATTTTAACTGTTTTGATATCATTGAAAAATGATATCAGGTATATAACATTTTTTGACTTACCATTTGATATAATATTATATTGCTGATTCATCCATACTATTTCATGCCACTCAAATTCCTTTGTTTTGATTATAGTATAATACTTCATTGTTTGACGATACATAGGCTATTGTGAAGATACCACTTCTTTTTTTTTTGTATTTTTCTGAAGCTGGAAACGGGAAGAGACAGTCAGACAGACTCCTGCATGCGCCCGTCGGAGATCCACCCAGCTCGCCCACCAGGGTCGACGCTCTGCCCACCAGGGGACAATGCTCTGCCCCTCTGGGGCGTTGCTTTGCCGTGACCAGAGACATTCTAGCGCCTGGGGCAGAGGCCAAGGAGCCATCCCCAGCGCTCGGGCCATCTTTGCTCCAATGGAGCCTCGGCTGCGGGAAGAGAAGAGAGAGAGACAGAGAGGAAGGAGGGGGGGGGGTGGAGAAGCAAATGGGCGCTTCTCCTATGTGCCCTGGCCGGGAATCGAACCCGGGTCCCCCGCACGCCAGGCCGACACTCTACCGCTGAGCCAACCTGCCAGGGCCAAGATACCACTTTTTATTAATATATCCCTGTTCACAGCAGCATCATTTACAAGTGCCAAAGGTGAAAGCAACCCAGGTGTCCATCAATGGATAAATGAATAAATAAAATGAGGTATATGCATACAATACAATACTATTCAGCCTTTAAAAGGAAATTCTGACACATGCTACAACATAGATGAATCTTAAAGAAACTATGCTAATTGAAATAAGCCAAGCACAAAAAGACAAATAATGTATGATTCCACTTATATGAGATACCAAGAATAGTCAGCTTCATAGAGACAAGTTATGTTGGTTGAATGGCTGGGGTGTGGAGGGGGATAGGAGTTGGCATTTAGTGTGTACAGAATTTCAGTTTGAGAAGATAAAGAGTTCTGGATATGGATGGTAGTGATGGCTGCACAACAATGTGAATGTAATATATTGCCACTAAATTGCACACTTAAAAATGGTTAAACTTGGCCTGACTTGTGGTGGTGCAGTGGAGAAAACGTTGACCTGCAATGCTGAGTGTTGGTCAAATAAGTTTGTAAATATGATATATATGTTTGCTCACTTATAGTTTGCATTGGGTGTGGGAGACAGGCTGTAAGCAGGCAGGGTTGCTATAGCCTCTAAGGCTTAGTTTTAAGACTAAGCTTTTCCCCACACCCTTGACTGTTGCATGATAGGGGGTGGTGCACTCTCCTGAGGAATCCCATTATGCCTCAGATAAG
Organism: Saccopteryx leptura; assembly: GCF_036850995.1. Classification (NCBI taxonomy): domain Eukaryota; kingdom Metazoa; phylum Chordata; class Mammalia; order Chiroptera; family Emballonuridae; genus Saccopteryx; species Saccopteryx leptura. The sequence goes on along the minus strand of NC_089515.1, from coordinate 26,337,514 downwards.
TGACTTTGTATCAGAGACTTCCTTGTTTGTATACTGGATTAAAATTTTTGATTTCTACAATATAAAATGGGGCAGAGGAGCCCATGCTGGAGGAGAGCAAAGAAAGGCCATGTGGAGGAGAGGAAAAGCAGCCAAGATGGCAGAGTGCTGAAGGAGAAGCCAGTTTGTGCAGAGTTTGTGCAGAGAGAAGGAGATGAGGAACAGAGGTGAATAAGGCTGGTGAGGTAGAATCCTTTGATCCTAGGAAAACTCGGATAAGTCAGTGGCTTTGGGAGCCCTGAATGGAAAGGGAAGTGTTTTCCCACTGTGTGTATTTCTTGCCCGCCGGGTGCAAGCTAGGATTAAAGCTAATGGCCCACCAGTTCTTGGCTCCATTGTTTCATTACTGTCTGTCTGAATCAAATGCGAACCTGCATGGGCCAGGCGGCTGTGATGGTGGCCGTGGCTTCTGGCTTTACGCTGAGGTTTCCAGTTTGTAAACCCCAGGTTTGCTTGGTCAAGGCACATATGGGAGTTGATGCTTCCTGCTCCTCCCCACCTGTCCTGGCAGTGGTGCAGTGGACAGAGCGTGTCTCTCTCTCTCTCTCTCTCTCAATGGAATACAGTCTAAATAAACACTATTTTTAAAAAATGCTCAAAATGGTAATAGCTTATGTTTTGTTTATTTTATCACAGTTAAAAAGAAAGATATTGCTTTCCCATCAATGGCTATTTGGATTGTTTGATTCTTCCAGTTTTGTCAAAGGCAGAGTCTCACTTTGGCTCTAGTGTATCTTTAACACTTCCCTAACATCTGTTTGTCTTCATTCCCTTTTTAACAAAGAGCAAGGAGGCCTCAGGCTCAAGAGCACTCAGCAGGGAGTGGTATCTAACCAGAATCGAATATCATTGTTTGTTTTTATTTTACTTATTTTTATAATTGCTTTCTATTTTTGGCAAGTAATGGTTGGTTTTCCAGTTACTGTAGTGCTATAAAGTTTTTTAAAAATAATAAACATACTCAAGCAAAAAATAGGAAGTTAATTTAAAGAAAAATATCAAGTGGTATAAGGATATGGCATGACTTATGAAATTGGTCCATAAATGCTGAAGCTTAGAAAACATAATTTTAGAGGTTGATCACTCTGGTTGAACCAGTGATTTTTGTGGCCCTTTGAAGGTTAATAGTCCCTGATAGTCTGCATGTACAGAGAGTATAGATCATTGGAGCTCAGCCAGTGCTAGTTCAGGGAATGTTTTGCATAAGAACTGAGCTGTTAGCCTGACCTGTGGTGGCGCAGTGGATAAAGTGTCGACCTGGAAATGCTGAGATTGCTGGTTCAAAACCCTGGGCTTGCCTGGTCAAGGCACATATGGGAGTTGATTCTTCCTGCACCTCCCTTTCTCTCTCTCTCTCTAAAATGAATAAATAAAGTCTTAAAAAAAAAAAAAAAAGAAAAGAACTGAGACGTGATTGTAGCCTTAAAGGATGAGTAAGATTTAAATAAAGGTAAAGAAGAAATGAGAGTTCTTCTAGACAGAGAGAATACTGTGAACAAAGGCACGAAGGTGAGTCTAACCGAGGTGTGTTTATGGGCTACTGACTTTACTTGGTGGAAGCTAATGATAATGATAGAAAATAAATTTGGATTGGGTAGGGGAGACTAGATTATCAAAGCCTCAACAGCCCAGAGAGCACTTTAGATTTATTTTGTAAGGTAATAGGGAGCCACAGAAAGTTCCTGAGCAGGTAAGTGACATGGTGAAGGGACTTGGATCTTGAGCAGGTACCATTTGGTTTTTGGCAAAATTTCTCTCTTTATTCAGCCCAAGACTGCCAATTAACTCATTTATTCCTGAAATATTTATCAAAGGCTTCCCATGTACCAGACACTGCCCTGTGGATTCAGTGACACACTAAACATATACCTCATTCTCCAGAGCTCTAATGGGTGAACCAGATGTTAATGAAATAATCACATAAATAAATGTGAATGTGTCCTGATACCTTGAGTGCATACAGAAGGGGGAAGGCTTACCTGGTTTAGAAGTTGAGACAGGCTATTCTGAGGAAGTGACATCTGAACTGATATTGAAGGGAAGAGAGGAGCTAAACAGATGAAGATATAAGAGAAAAGCATTTCAGACAGAGCAAGCAGCATGCCCAAAGCCCCATGGCCTGCAAAGGAGGTCCAGAAAGCCCCAGGAGCAGAAGGACCGCAAAGGTCATCATAGCTGGGTCTCAGGGAGTACAGGGAATGTGGAGAGAAAGGAGGCTAGAAGGTCAGCAGATGCCAGACTATGCCAGGGCCCAGTAGGCATTAGGAAGGTTTGAGCCTTTATTCTTGAAGAATGGGAGCCATTAAAAGGGTTGTGGCCTGATCACATTAGTGTTTTTTAAAAAAATCAAAAATTCTGTTACCTATGAGAATGACAAGCAGATTGTGAGTAGCAGTCTCTGAGGCAGCTAGCTCCAGAGAAGCTTGTCTGAGGACAGTCGCAGGAGGCTGAGTGGGGTCTGGGGGTATAGGAGTGGCAAGAAGTAGGGACTGACTGTACGAATCGGTCAAAGGAAAGTTTAGAAGGGGCCAAAGGGCACCTGCGTGATTGAGGGAGGAGGGCATGGAGAGGACCCATGAGCCAGGTCCCACACACAGTGGAGGAGGGAGGCTGAGCTGAAGTCACTGGCAGGCATAAAGCTCTGGCAGTGATTAAGTTTGCCCAGGAGAGGGCTCCACCTTGGGAAAATGGTTAAGTCTCCATGATTCAGATAATGTGTGAGGTCCCCCAGAGAAAAGATGTCCAAGGACAAGGCTTTGGGGGGAACCCCTGCCGTGATTGGAGGTAAGGTAATCAGGGACAGTGGTTGGGGGCAGGCCTGGTGGTGATGGCTGAGCAAAGCCACCAAGTTAGAAGCAAGAAGGGGCCAGGAAGAGCACAGAGCCCCAGTGGCCAGGGTTTCTGAGTGCGACCGAGAAGCAGCTGCAGGCAGTAGGAGCAGCCAGCAAGCCTGGGAGGCATTGGAAGGCCAGGCTGATCAGTGCTCAGCTGTGCAGACGCCGCGTGTTTTGTTTTTGCTTTCTCCTAGACGTGAACATGGGCGGGAAATGGGAATTAAGGGCGGGTGGAAGCAGGGAGAACACTGACCAGGGTGATAGGAGTAGAGCTGACCTGGAAGTGAGAACTCCTCACCTCACCCCCATACCATACCATCCCCCCTTATTTCTAAACCTCTCTAGGCTGCAGGAAAATAGTGAAACTGAGGGAAAATTTTCTTTCTAAAAGGGGCTAGACTTCAGGTGGGGGAGGGGAGAAGAGCAAACCTGAAAAGAACCCCGTGATCCTTGTCAGTATTTTTAAGATGGAGATTAAGGTACACATGGGAAAAAAAAAAGGTACACATGGGAAATCTGACGCTTGTATGCACACACATACACACACTCAGACACCCCCACACACACTCACACACACATTCACCCACACAGACATACACACAGCACTCACGCACTTATACTCACCCATGCTCAAACACATGCTCTCTCCCACCCCCCACCCCCACCCCACACACAGGAGAATCCAGGCCGCAGGCAGCTGTTCACAGGAGTCCTGGATCTCTCAGAGGCTGTATCATGAGCACTCCCTGCTTTAGTCAGTGGCTCCATGGTGTGTGTGTGTCACTATAAGTAAACGATTTGATTCAGAGGGGTGATGTGTGGGTGGATAGGGATGGGGACATGTCAAGATGTGGAATGTGTTTCTGAGGGAATGAAGGTAGTGATGATGCATTCATTCATTTCTTCATTCATTCATTTAGTCATTCACTCAACAAGGTTATGGGGGAGCCACCATGTCCCCGAAGCACTGTGTTTGCTTAACAGTGAATCACACAGACATGGCTCCTAGTCACAATCTAATGGGCTCCAGCAAGCCATCGGGACACAGTTGGCAAATGCTATGACGAGGAGTGTGGCATGCTATGGGAGCTGGGAAGAGCGGTGGTAACCCAGAGAATTTCTAGAGAATGGGGTGTGACATCAGTGGGGTGAGTAGAGAGCTAGTCTGGGGAGCATCCCCAGGATATGAGCTGCACGTCCCCAGATTGGGATGTGTTTTGGTGGGGATGTGGATTGGAAGGTGTGGGGTGTGATATGTGCATGTACATGTGGCAGTGTGTGTGCTTGGGAAGGTGTGAGGTATGTATCATTATCAGAGTTATCAGAGCAAACCAGCTCTTTATTACATGTATAATTTCCCTGCATCCCATAGGGTCCCTCTGCACAGGGGGAGCTGGAGTGGAACTAAACCAAACAGGGGATTTAGCAACTTGTAGGGGCTGTGGGAGAACTTCAAGTGCTGCTGATGGATGGTGTTGGCAGGCAGGGAAGGGGAGGGGGTATCTACCAGTGATGATGAGAGAATGGAGGGGAGTCATGGGGGAGGGGTATAGGGTATTGGGGGAATGGAATTCAGTAGTCTGTGTGGACAGGATGGGGTGGGGCAATGTTGCCTGAGCTAGGGATAAGGACCAATGGTAGTACCCACCTTCAGGCAGGAGATCTGAGGACAAGTCCAGCAACTGGCAGTTCCCTGCAATAACCTGGGGTAAGGGAAAGGATTGAAGAGGGATGCCCAGCCCAGTCTTGCCTGGGGTGGGGGTGGGGTCAGGCCTGAGGGCCTGGCTGCACAAGCTCCCCTTTTCTAACGGTATTTCCTGCATCCATATGTGGAAAATGGCGTGGAGGGTTAGTGGAAAGAAATCATCTCAATGTTGGGATCAAATCTCAGCTTTGCAGTAGGACTTTTGGTAAGTTACTTTCTCAGAGTGATATAATAATTGGGGCAATAATATTTAGCTTGCAGGGGTGTGGCAATGATCAGTAGTGATATATAAAAACTCTGGCACCTAGAAAGCACTCAACAAATGATTTATTTTTTGTTTGTTTGTTTTATTAAAGATGATGGGTTATTCTATACAGCTGCATCATCTATGGGCTAATCAATCTACATCTCTCCCACTATTTAAAGTTCAAACCCAGCCTCCCTCCATACCTACTTAGCCAGGCCTATAGGGCAGCCCCTTCTCCCCACTTGGGACTAGAGAAATGCTTCTAAGTAATAGAGCCCGTTTCTCTGGCTGCCCCTTCAAGCATGTTTTTATTGCCAGTTTCTTTTTTATTCCCTCTTCTACTTAATTTTCCCCTGCTTATCCAAGTAATACATGCTCATCGCAAAAAGTAGGTGTAAAGAAGCAGGAGATAGAAACCTTTAATCCTACCATCAGAAGCAATTATACAAATTGCTAATGTTGTCGGAGTGCTGCTATATATCAGGCATTATTCCAATTGCTTTGGATGCTTTATTTCACTTCATTTTCACAATAATTCTGAGAAACAGGCACTAGCCATATCCCAACTTAACCAGAGGGAGTCGGGGCTCAGAAGGCACCTTGCCCAAGATCACACAGCTGGTAAGTTCTCATGAGAAGGATGCAAACTCAGGCAGACTATACTTTCCTCCCAGCCTTTTTACTACTCTGTGTTCTGAAGACTTTCCACTGGTTTCCTGTAGCCACTGCTGTCTTTAGTTGAGCTGGACCTTTAGCCTTCACTTTACAAATATTTATTACTCACTTCCTCCATTTATTATTCACTCCCTCCATCCCCAGCTCTAGGCTGTGCTGGAAGGCAGGAGGCAGGTACAGAGAAGTACTTCCAGCAGCCCTGTAGGGCAAGAACCAGAGCACAATGATGAAGGAATACAGAGGAAACGCAGAACCTGTTTCCCTGAGGACTCAACCCTCAGCTGAGCCAAATGTCCACTTTTTCTGACTCCCGTCATGGCACTCTGGCTCCTCCTGGGGCATGCATGGCCCTGCCACCCAAAGAGCCTGATGTCCAGGATCCCACAGTCCTGGGAGCTGCAGAAGGGCACAGGCTGTCTTGCAGGGACAACCTGACTCTCTCCCCTCCAGACAGCCAATCTGCTTGCCACCAAATGAATCATTTAAGCATGCTCCATTATGTCCCTGTCCTGCTCAAAAACTGTGGTGCCCGGTTAAGGACAAACTTCCTGGCTGGCATTCAGGGATGGTATTGCTGATCTCATTTCAAACTGCCTTTGTAGCCTTGGTTCTCCTGCCCACATATCACACATCATACCCCAACAGGAAAATGCCTCCTTTGAATAGCTCTTTCCTTTTCTACCTATCAATACCCCATCTTTTCTTCAAGTCCTATGATAAATGCCTCGTCTTATAAAACCTTTCCTGATTTCCCTCCCTGAGCACGATGACCACCAGGTGTGCCTCTTTCTTTGAGTTCCATAGTACTTTTTACTCCTCTTAAGATACTGGCCTCGCCCTGGCCGGTTGGCTCAGCGGTAGAGCGTCAGCCTAGCGTGCGGAGGACCCGGGTTTGATTCCCAGCCAGGGCACATAGGAGAAGCGCCCATTTGCTTCTCCACCCCTCCGCCGCGCTTTCCTCTCTGTCTCTCTCTTCCCCTCCCGCAGCCAAGGCTCCATTGGAGCAAAGATGGCCCGGGCGCTGGGGATGGCTCTGTGGCCTCTGCCTCAGGCGCTAGAGTGGCTCTGGTCGCAACATGGCGACACCCAGGATGGGCAGAGCATCGCCCCCTGGTGGGCAGAGCGCCCCCCCATGGTGGGCGTGCGGGGTGGATCCCGGTCGGGCGCATGCGGGAGTCTGTCTGACTGTCTCTCCCTGTTTCCAGCTTCAGAAAAATGAAAAAAAAAAAAAAAAAAAAGATACTGGCCTCAGTGCCTGATAGCATAAATATTTTTTAATTGAAGTATAGCATATACAGTCAAATGCAAAACTCCTAATTGAATTTTAAATGAATATTCACATATACATATGTAACCTCTGACCAGATATAGCACATTTCTTGCACCCCAAAAGGATCTTTTGTGCCCCCTTCCTCAGTACCTTCTATTCTAACTGCTATCATCCCAGGTTAACTTTACTTGTTATTGAACCTTATATCAATAAATCATATCTTATACATTCTTTTGTGTCCAACTGATTTCATGCAACATATCTGTGAGGTTTATCTACATCTCTGCCTATTTCAGTTGTCCATTCTTTTTCCTCACTTTATAGTATTCCATTGTGTGAATGTACCAAAATTTATTTGCTTGTTCTCTTGTGCATGGACATTTGAGTTGTCCCAGTTTGGGACTGTTACAAAATCAACTGCTGTGAGCACTCTTGTACATGACTTTTTTTTGTTTGTTTGTTTGTTTTTTTGTTTTTTTGGTTTTTTTTTTCATTTTTCTGAAGCTGGAAACAGGGAGAGACAGTCAGACAGACTCCCGCATGCGCCCGACCGGGATCCACCCGGCACGCCCACCAGGGGCGACGCTCTGCCCACCAGGGGGCGATGCTCTGCCCATCCTGGGCGTCGCCATGTCGCGACCAGAGCCACTCCAGCGCCTGAGGCAGAGGCCACAGAGCCATCCCCAGCGCCCAGGCCATCTTTGCTCCAATGGAGCCTTGGCTGCGGGAGGGGAAGAGAGAGACAGAGAGGAAAGCGCGGCGGAGGGGTGGAGAAGCAAATGGGCGCTTCTCCTGTGTGCCCTGGCCGGGAATCGAACCTGGGTCCTCCGCACGCTAGGCTGACGCTCTACCGCTGAGCCAACTGGCCAGGGCTGTACATGACTTTTGCTGGACAAAGGCACTCATTTTTTTATGGACATATATCTCAGAGTGAATTTTCTGAGTTGTAGGATATACGTAACTTCAGCAGGTACTGCCAGACATTAGTCCAACTTAGAATCCCAGCAATGTATGTGACTTCTAGTTTCTCTAGTATTGTCAGTCTTTAAAAAATATTTTATTTCTTGATTTGAGAGAGAGGTGGGGGGAGCAGGAAGTGTCATCTCATAGTTGCTTTCGTATGTGTCTTTTGAACTGGCGACCCCAGCATTCCAGGTCAACACTTTATCCACTGTACCACCACCGGTCTGGCCAGTTTTTTAAATTACAGTCATTTCAACAGGTGTTATAGTTACTTTTTATATTTAAAAATAATAATAGTAATATCTATTGATCAGTGATAGCACTAGGAACAACTCTAGAAAATAAGTATTATTACTTCCATGTTACAAGTGAGGCTCTGAACAACTTATAAGTTGAACAAGGGGACATGAATGACAAGTGTAGGACCAGAATACAAATACAAAACTGTGTGACATGACACCAAAGGCCATGGTTGCTCAAATATTTCACATTGCCTCTCTTTTACCACATAGTAGAGAGCAAGACCCTTGCCTTATTCTTTCTGAGATTTCTTTAGTGCTTAAGTAAGAACTTAATAGAAGACTGTTAAATTAATTGAACTGATGTCCATGAAGAGGCTGTGCTTGGAGGCAGACGTCACAAAGGAAGAGACTCATCTAGCTGTTCTAAATCCCAGTGACTGACTAGATTCAGGTGGAATCTGGTCAGCTGCCCTTGGAGTCAGAAGACCTGTTTCCAAGAAAGAAAGGAAGGAAAGAAGAGAAACAAAGAAAGACAGAGAGAGAGAATGGAAGGAAGGAAGGAAGGAAGGAAGGAAGGAAGGAAGGAAGGAAGGATGGAAGGAAGGAAGGAAGGAAGGAAGGAAGGAAGGATGGAAAAGAGAGAGAGAGAGAGAGAGAAAGAAAGAGAAAGAAAAGGAAAAAAGGATAGTAGGGAGGAAGGACAGTTCACTACCCTTAATTAACCTGGGCCTCAGCTTCCTCATCTGTAAAATGGAGATAATACTGCCTTAAGTAACAACACAATAAGAGGCAGTGCTTTGTCTTTTGTAGATTGTAATTTTTTAAATTGACAGAATTTTTTTTAATTTTTCCATTGATCTGAGAAAGAGAGGAAGAGAAGGGGGAAGGGGAAGAGAGAGAGAAAGAGAAAGAGAGAAAGAGAGAGAGAGAAGCATCAATGCATTATTCCACTTAATTTTTCCATTTAGTTGTGTATTCATTGGTTGCTTTTCCCATGTGCCCTGACCAGGGATCAATCCCATTACTTCAGTGTGCTGGGATGATCTTCTAACCACTGAACCACCCAGCCAGGGCCAAATTGAACCACAGCCATTATCTATGGAGATTTATAAAATATATGAATTCCACCCTTGAGATGCAGATTGGCTTGATCCTGGGCACGTTCATTTTTATTTATTTATTTTTTTTTAATTAATTTATTTTTTTTTTTGCATTTTTTTTTTCTGAAGCTGGAAACAGGGAGAGACAGTCAGACAGACTCCCGCATGCGCCCGACCGGGATCCACCTGGCACGCCCACCAGGGGCGATGCTCTGCCCACCAGGGGGCGATGCTCTGCCCATCCTGGGTGTCGCCATGTTGCGACCAGAGCCACTCTAGCGCCTGAGGCAGAGGCCACAGAGTCATCCTCAGCGCCCGGGCCATCTTTGCTCCAATGGAGCCTTGGCTGCGGGAGGGGAAGAGAGAGACAGAGAGGAAGGTGCGACGGAGGGGTGGAGAAGCAAATGGGCGCTTCTCCTGTGTGCCCTGGCCGGGAATCGAACCCGGGTCCTCCGCACGCTAGGCTGACGCTCTACCGCTGAGCCAACTGGCCAGGGCCTGACACGTTCATTTTTAAAGAGTTTCTCAAGGTGACTTCAAGGCTCAGCTAAGAATGAGACCTAGAATAAAGACATGTATTATTATCATTACTGGTAAAGTATTTTCATCACTGTTATCTTTTGGCAGGGGCAGGGTGTGAGTTGGAAATAGAAAACAGCTTTCAGGGAAGTCTTCTGTAAAGTGAGTCGATTTACTGTAAGTCCTTAGGTAAGGACCAATGCCAATGTTTTTTCATACTCTGGCCATCTCTGACCTGGAGTCTCAGTGGCTCAGGTTCATGATAGGTGAGTGTGTGTGTGTGTGTGTGTGTGTGTGTGTTTTCATAAATATGTGCCCGAAAAGGGCAATGAGAAGAAAGCCAATCATATGGGGATTCCACATTGAGAGAAGAACTGAGGGCAGGAAGAACCAGCAGCCTAATTCCTGGGGGTTCAGGCCTATGGATTAATCCTCAAGAAACAAGCAAAAGTGACTCCAGACTGGGTTCTTGGAGGAGCATGGTTGCTCTTGTCAACTGATTTGGCCACAGCTGGGGTCTGAGTTTACCACAGCATCAGCCCTGCCTGCCCCTGACTATTGAGCTGGGGAGGCCCTGGGATCTGGCCTGAGAATCCAGCAGCCAACCCTCTACTTCATGTTAGCCCTAGGCACCCTGGGCACCCTAGATATTGTCTGTCCCTGAGAGATCAAAGTTCAGAGTACCTACCCACTCCTGCACAACTGGGCAACTCCCTGTCCAAGAACAGGAGGCCAAGTTCTGGGTCTCTGCCATTGTTTATACTCAGGAGAGAGACCTTGGGGAAGCCACAGGACTAAGTTAGCGCCCCTGCATGTCCTGTGGTGGGAGGGAGCAGAGGTCCTGCCCAGGCTTAGAAAAGCATGTGGGAGAGAAAATAGGAAATAAAAATAGAGGGCAGGATTAATGAAGTGGCTTCAAGGGCTAATAGTGCATTTACCGACATTCTCCTCCTCTACCTGCCATCCAGGGGGAACCTAGCCACAGCCCTGAGGCAGCCATGCAGCTCCCAGTTCACCTCTTAGGGGTCCCAGGGCTGGAGAGAAGCAGGACATCTCTTAGGTGAGAGAGACAACCCCTTTTCTCTTACACCCCAACCTCTGGAGATGAAATACCGGATCTCAGCCCCTCTTGTGAAAGGCAGGCCCTCCCTCAGAGCCACCCAGCATCCAAGTAGCCAGTGGGAGGTGCATTATTGGATGGTGCTTTGGGGATCACCCCCAACCCTGCCATGGGGCCACAGCCCTGGCCACCTTCCAGTTTCTTTCAGCCTGTCCCCATCCATTCCTTTCTCTCTCCCAGGCCTCCTCCCCAGAAGCTGACCTGGAACTGGATTCCCAAATAAACACTAACTAATTGGATTAGGAGCTGATAATATTGTTGACCTTTCTTAATGTCTGCTGGCTGTCTTTCCAACACACTGAGGCTTAATTGTAGGGGGTTGGGGGGAGGGTAGGAGACTTCCAGGAGTGAAATGTGACCCCTGTTAACCTCAGATAAAATGGGCTCAGCTTCTTCCCAACTGCCTGTCATCCCCCATGGAGCAGGAACACACACATGCTCCCACTCTCATCAAATAATTACACAGATGATACACACATGCATAGGCATGCATGCAGAGATGCAAACACCCAGAGGCACATACGCATCCTCACCCAAACCCACACAGGGTAACACATGACTTTGAACATGGATTATGCATGTACACAGTCACATTAGATGCTACACATATGATAGACAAGTACATGTATATACATAGAGATACACACTTGCAAAATCCAAGTACAGAGATACATATAGGCAAATATAATTACATGTGTAATGCAAATGCATAATAGATGTGCACATGAATACACACAGATCGTTTAAAGAAACACTGACATGCACACATAGACTCATATGCACAATGCTTAAATAAATGAGTGTGCACAATACGTGACACATGTGCATGCGCATGTATGGGTGCCATGCACACACCTTTGCTCCCCCCCCAAAAAAAGCAATCTGATCCCAACCCCCTAGTTCTTTCACAATCTCTTCTGCTCCTACTTTCTATTTGTTCTTGGGTTCCCTGCCTGTGTTTCTGCAGTCCTGAGTTTTGGGGGTCTCTTGAAGCTCAGGCCTGCCCTTTCTGAGTGTCTCCATCTCTCAGTATCTCTGGGGCCCTTTCTCTCCGAGTCTCTCTCATCCAGGAATGCTGAAGTTGAAATTGGCCTGGCTGGTAGAGTGGTGAGGAGGGCATGAAAAGAGAAGAGATTAGAAGAGGAGGGTCGGAGAGGGGGGTGTGAGACAATGGGGAGAAGAGTTGGGGAGAGGGCCGGGAAAGAGGGGAGCGGCGACGAAAGGGGAGCGAGGGCGGAAGCGGGGCGCCTGCCTGCGCACAGCAGATGTTGCTGCTCCTCGTATGGAGCTGTTAATGTAAGTGGAGTTTCTGCAATGGTAATTAGGAGGGCCCTCATTACCCTGGCGGAGCCGGCTGAGAGCCGATAAAGCCGAGGGGGAGAAGGGCCGACATCAGGGTAATGGGGGAGCAGGGCCATTGAGGAGCTGGAGCCGAGCCGGGACCGCTCCACGCGCAGCTGGAGCCCGGCGAGAGGGCTGGGGAAGGGGGGCGCGGACCCGGCCCGCAGCCCGGAGAGGAGCCCGGGTGAGTGAGAACGGTGAGCAGCGAGGAGCTGCTGAGTCTGCGCTGGGCCAGGACGAGAGAGGTGTGAGGGCTGCCTCTGTGCAAGAGGAAGGTGTCGGCCCTGGCCGGTTGGCTCAGTGGTAGAGCGTCGGCCTGGCGTGCAGAAGTCCCAGGTTCGATTCCCGGCCAGGGCACACAGGAGAAGCGCCCATCTGCTTCTCCACCCCTCCCCCTCTCCTTCCTCTCTGTCTCTCTCTTCCCCTCCCGCAGCTGAGGCTCCATTGGAGCAAAGATGGCCCGGGTGCTGGGGATGGCTCCTTGGCCTCTGCCCCAGGCGCTAGAGTGGCTCTGGTCGCAACAGAGCGACGCCCCGGAGGGGCAGAGCATCGCCCCCCTGGTGGGCAGAGCGTCGCCCCTGGTGGGCGTGCCGGGTGGATCCCGGTAGGGCGCATGCGGGAGTCTGTCTGACTGTCTCTCCCCGTTTCCAGCTTCAGAAAAATACAAAAATACCAAAAAAAAAAAAAAAAAGAGTAAAGTGTTGCGGAGGCTTCCAGGCTGGCGTGCCGCCTCCTGTGTAGCCCTGGTGGGGACGTCTCTGCCTGACAGAGGTGGGGCAAGAGGCTGGGGATATGGAAAGGGCACCCTTCTCCTCTACAGTCCCTCACCCCCACACTTCGTGCCTAGGTATCTAGGACACTTATCTAGAGTGACCAAGACCATGGACTGTAGACTAGACTAGCCAGGATGAAAGTTAATGTGGAGATAGATGGAAGGCTCCAGCATGTCGGGCCAGACTCTGGAGAAGACCCGTGTTCAGGGGTGGAAGTATAGCCCGAACTCTTGCCTCCTTGGGCTGAAAGTCTAGTGCTCCCTCCCTGCCTCACACAGGTCTTCCCCTGTCAGACAGCCTCCTGTTTTCCCTTGTAGCCCACCCCACCCCCAATGCCAGGGGAGGGTCCCAAGCACTGAGAATGCTGGAAGCTGAGTCCTGAGCAGCTTTAAACACCTCGCTTCCTTCAGGGCTTTGCAGGAAGGAGAAAGGAGGCAGGAAGGACAGTGACAGCAGAAGACACCTGCAGCTCTGCTCCCCAGCCAGGAAGCCAGGAACCCCTGCCAGACCTCCATAATGTGAGTGTGGGGTGGAGAGCCCAACTTTCTATTTGCCTTCTTCACCCCTGGGTATTCCAGGACCCAGTGCTTTTCAGACTAGAGAGTGACAAGCCCAGCCTTCTCGGCCAACTGGGAGCCATCGCTGTAACACAGACCTAGTCCCCTTCTCCTGCTCCCTCTGCCCCAGGCCTGACAACCCTGAGAACACTTCAGGGGCAAGGAATCTGCCACCAGGACAGCAAGAGAGAAACTTTGGGGGTCATTGCACCTCATCTCCTCCATCAGAGGGCCCACCATCCCCTTTTTAAATTTCCTCTTCACACAACCCCTCACCTGCAGCTGTTTAGGAAACCCAAGGTCATTGACTCCTACCACTCTGGTTTTCCAACTTCTCAAGGACCACTTAAGCCCCTCCATTATGGAAACAGTAGAATAGAGAGGGGTTTCTTTTCTTTCAGGCTTTGAGGAAGGGAAAGAAAAGTCCTGCCAATGCTGACCCCAGAGGAGCCACATCTTCCAGACGACTAAGAGGATGTGTCCTCTCTGAATAGACCAGGGCTGAAGGTAGGTCCTAGGCCTGGAGACAGCTCTAGATGCCCCGCCCCTTTTCAGCTGCACGGCAAAACAGGGGTTAACCCGGAGAGGCTGCAAGGATGGAGCAGGCGGTGGCTTCTGCCTTCTCCCCTCTCCACATCCCCCCATCCCCCCCCAGAGTTGCTGACTCTTCCTTTTTGTGCGGGCTGACAGCGAGCACCTGGTGTGCTCGTGCAACAATATTGTTCCTGCCTCCCTCCCCCCAGGCCCCAGGCTCCCCTCTCTCCCCCTCCCCACCCGCAGGCAGCCTTCCCCTCTGCCTCCTCTTCCCCTAGACCCCTCCTGCCTGTGGCCTCCTAGGCAACCCCCCCCCCCAAACCACCACAAGCACCGACCCTGCGGTGTCAATAAACACAACATATGCTGCCATTAATGTGAAAATCGTGCCCTCTACTCCATTCATCCCCTCAGCCTGCCCTCCTGCTGGGGTTGGGGGTAGGGGGTGGGGAGAGAAAGGTCAAGTGGGAAACATTACCCTCTTTTTTGATGTGCTCAGCCCCCACCCCCACCCTCAGCCCTGGGAGAAGGAGAGGGATTGGAGGAGCTTGAATGGGGTAAGGGTGAGGGTGTTCTGAGACAGGTTCTCCAGCATGCCCCTTGGGCCTCCCCAGAGGGACCGAGGTGAGCACCCTCATCCAGCCCATATGCCTCTTCAGCTCCAGTGGGGATCAGAGTGAAGCCCCATTGGCCCTCTCACAGCCAGCCATATTGCTGACCTGTTTCTCCTGGGGACAGAGGTGGCCTTAGGGAACCCATTCTCTTACAAGTCCAGCTATCATCTCAGCTCCTGGGGACTCTCTGTCTGGCCACCCAGGTTATAAAAGACAAATCAGAGGGTTCTCCAGGTAGGGATGGGCTTCAGAAAGCCCTTATGAAAGGGAGCCAAATACCTCCGATGGCTAAGGGAGTGGCCTGGACTTAGTCTCCTCAACTAAATCACCAGTTCCAAGACAGTGGGGAATAATAAAGATAAAAATAATATAATAACAACAGCTAACATGTATTGAGGGCTTATTTATGTACCAGGCATTGTGCTAAGCACTTTATAGGCTTTATCTAATTTGTTCCCCATAAGGCCTCCACGGGGAAGTTACAATGGATATCCCCATTTTACAGCTGAGGAAGACATACTTAATAAGGATAGCTAGAATGTCCTGAATGGTCCTGTGCTGAGTTCTCTATATTCAATGTCAATGACCCTATAAGATTAGCACCACTATTAATGCCAATTTACAGTAGAGGAAAACAGGCCCAGAGAGGTTCAGTAACTTTCCCAAAGTCACACAGCCAGTAAGAAAAACTTGACCATGAATTTGGGTTTGTCTGACAGAAAAGCTTTTGATCTTAACCCTTATGCTTTCCTGCCCTCTTTCTCAAATTTTCTCCATCACTAGTAGCCTTACAAACCCCACCCCCACCCCACCCCGTGAGATTGGACACATAGAGCAATGTGAGACAGAGCAGAGATTTATTCTTTGCCTAGCTCTTCACTTGCTCCACTGTCACTCCTTGCTGCTGGCTAAGCTGTACCTGCCAGCCTATATGCTCACTGTCCCCCTACCCCCATGCCAGCCCCATTCTGAGGATTCATTGTGGACAGCAAAGTGCCCCTTTAGGCTCCCAGAGCACAAAGACATTGTGCTTGGCTCTGCAGCTTCCCACTTCTGAGACTCCGGTTGCTTTATTGATATTAACACACACACCCCCACTTCCCTACCCGCCCCAGCCCAGTCTGCCTGGGCACCACCCTGACCTCTCTTTTCCTCTTTCATTATCCTCTCCGGGCACCAGGGAGCCAGCACCAAAATTAAAACAATAACTAAGGCCGAAGTGGACCCAGCAGCCCCCACTTCCACCCCAAGGGAGAAAAAAAGCCACAAAAACACCTGGAGAGGAGAATAATCAATGGAAGGGGAGGGGTGACCCACTCCCATGCCAGCGCCCCGCATACCCTGTCCCACCTTAACCCTTTATCCCCCAAATAGTACCAGGACTCCCCATCCCATCTCTCATACTTCATTCTATAAAGAAGAAGCAGCTTCTGGCAGCTGCTCAGCCATTTGGTGCTTTGGGATTAGAATAAACAAATGTGGGGTGGTGAGGTCCCCAGAAGCCTACAGTCAAGGGCTAAGACCCTAGAGGACAACAGTGCTATTACAGCAGGATGTTCCTCCTTGGGCAAAGTCCTGGAGAATTGGTTGATCACTTATATAGTTCTAAACACTTTATAAAGTGCACTGCCTTATTTGATCCTCACAACAACCTCATAAGATAAGTATGGTTGTTCCCTTTTTTCAGACAAGGAAACTGAAGCTGAACAAATTAAATGACCTGCTCAAGTTCTTATCAGCTAATAAGTGACAGAATCAGGCTTCACACTCAAACTCAGGACTCTGTTTTCACAGCCTACAACTTGAGTCTGGTTAAACAAGTAGATCCAGTACAGGTATCTCTTGGCCTAAATGTCCCAGGCTATAGAATGGGCCTACTGGGACCTCTCAATTCACCTCACAACTGTCTGGAAGGGAAATCAGCCTGGAAAGAGCCCAGTTTTAGTCCCGCTGAGGCCAGCAGAGGGGGCTGCTACAGCTGAGGTCAAGTAGGGGGAGAGGGAAGTTGGGCAGGCTGATTCCAGAAAAGCGAAGGTGCCAATAACCCTGTGATGTTTCGCTGGTTTTCCCATGCAGTCCCCCTGGATGTCTATGGGTTAGCAGCCCCAGCAGGGGTATTGGTCCAGGGAGAGGGGGCCAAGTTTGCACCATTGAACTGTCCTAAGCAGGCTGGGCTCTGCACAGAGGACCTCTTTCCCCACTCTCCCCTTTCTGTCCTGTGCCTCCTCAGCCCCACCTAGAAAAAAAGAGTGTATCTCAGCTACCCCATCGGCCCACACCAGGACTCTTACATCCCCCAACAAACCCCATCACTGGCCCCACCCCACTCTTCAGCCTCTCAGGGTCTTCTAATCACCCACCATCTCTAGTCCTTTTTTACTTTCATTCTGCTGACACAAGAATAGGACTTCTCCAAAGGCACTATACTAGAAAATTGAAGGAAAGACTAGAAAATCCAAAACTTATATTTCTGGGCCCAGGCACTGTTCCAATAGCTTTGCCTAAATTTGCACAACAATCCTGAGAAGTAAGTAACCCTAGTCTACAGAAGGAGGAAAGGAGGACCTAAACATTTATTAATGATAATGGCAAAGCTGGGATTTGAATCCAGGCAGTCTGTTCTTATGCAACCCTACTTTTTCCAAAGAAGAAAGAAAAAGGAAGGAAGAAAGGAAGAAAAGGAAGGAAGGAAGGAAGGAAGGAAGGAAGGAAGGAAAGAAGAAAGGAAGGATTTAAAGTCTTAAAATTCTTTATTCTGAATTAGACTGTCAGCTTCCTAAGTGCCCAGCATTTCATTCCTGCAGGGTAAGGCAGAATGGGACATCCATAAATGTACACCAAAGGAATTCTAAGACAACTGAAAGCCACAGAAGGTTACCTGTTACACTCCATGGGCACAGACACATAGTGCTTCCTCTTGCTTCAATCCTGGCTGGCTTGGATGCTAGAACCAGCCACACTGACTCCTGGCTAGAGGTAGGCTCAGCTAACAAGAGAACCAGATCTGATGAGATCCTCAGGCCTTTCCAGAGCCCTTCCCATCTTCTCATTTGTTTCCCTGACCCTGTAGGTACTGACCCAGTCTTGGTTTCTTAGCTGGTCATTATATACCCCCCTCCCAATTCCTAGTCAACCTTTATGGGGGCCCCTCATGGCTGCCCTGCCCTTAGGAGGCCCCAATTTTCTCTGCTCTATCTGCTATCCTGGAGCATATTTGTGGTTAGGGCTGGCATGACTTTCCGAAGCTCAGCTCCCTCACCCAACAGACTGGTTTCCAGTTGTTCTGAGGACAGATGCCCTGGTCCCAGGAGCCCCTCGGCTGCACACCTGCCTCCTGTCCACAGCTGACCAAAGACTTTCTTTTGCCCTTACCAAATACAAGCCCTCTGTTGCTTTGTTCTTCACATGAGAGTTTCCTCCAAATCCCCGTACTGCCTCCGCTGACCCACTTAGAATCCTAACTCTCCAGACTTAAAATAGAAAACACTCAACACAAGCTTTTACACTTCCTGCTACCAGCTGAATAAAGGTTGCCTCTTTAGCAAAAACAAAATAACTACCTACTACTAATAATAGTTGCCCACCAATTCAGAGTGAATGGCTGGCCATTTATTTACTCAGCTTTCTCAAACCTACTTCCTACCTGTCCCCAAGCTATCTAAGTATGTGTGGGTCTCTCAGAGGTGTGGGGCATGTGTGTGGCAGTATGCTATGAATGGTGTGTAATGTACATATTCCCCTCCTTAGGAAAAACTCCAAAGTGACTTCTTGCCCTGGGCTCATTTGTAATCTGGGGCATTGATCAGGGCCCATTGGTAGCTGATTGTTTTCACACGTGACTCGGTCACATTCCTCTAATCTCCATCCTTCTGCTCAGTTTGCATGACAAGAAGTGGCCTCAGTGGGGAGAGGTCGCTCACCTCTGACCAGGATATAATTGGAAAAAGAAGGTCATTGCTGCCTTTGCTTCTGGGGCAGATCAGCTTCGTTCCATTTGTGTCATGAGCTCTTGCCAGCACATTCTCTCAGTGACATGGAGACAATGGCTGTGCCCCACAATGGAGCCCACAGAGATGTGCTCGACACGACAGACACACCATGGGACCCACATTTGTTCTCATCAGGACAGGCATGTACAACAACACACACACAATAGGTGCTCTCAATAAAGGCTGATGATAACACCAATGTCACTCAGGACAATGCATGTGACATCTACACACAGAGGATGCACAAAGAGATGCATAAAACAATGCTTACCCAATGACACAGGTATCCAATGACATATACACATAATGATACTCGCACAGACATATCCATGCGGGCAAATAGCTCAGGCTGAGCTATTGAACCCAACATGAAAAAAAATGTGCAATAGTAATACCTTTCTTCAGGCAACGCCCATGTGGGAATATATCAGAATTACCTGGGAGCTTTGACAAAATATATGTTTCCAGGAACTCCTACCAGCCCCATATACACCTTACAATATGAGTGCTTGTGGGTAGACACATTTATGTTGAAAAGCTCCCTCAAATAATTCTGATATGTCCCCAGGTTGTGAACCATTACATTGATACCACCTGGCTCCCTTCTACTGGGTGGCACAATTTGCCTACAGGGGTGTTGAGCTCTATTTTATTTTCTTACTCAGCTTGGGAAGGGACAGGTAAGAGCTAAGAAAAGGATCTGTCTGTGGCCAGGAGATTAGGTGTCAGAAAATGACCTGGAACCAAAAGACTTAAAACTGGGCATTGATCCTCCTTCCACTTTGTCTGGACTAGTTAATTCCCACACTGCACACACAGAAGGACCCTTCTAGTGGGGACTGTCTGGGAGACTTGCTCGCGCTTCACCGCCAGGATGCACAGGCCCAAATCCCATACCACCTCTGAAGCTGCGTCTGCCGCTGCTTAGGTGTATTTGGGGGTCACTGGCCGGCCTCCATCTGGAAATCCAGGTCCTAGGGCACTTCTCAGCTCCAAGATCCTAGGGTGTCATGCTCAACCCTATGAAACCCAGAAGATGCCTTTTATTCGGGGCGGGGGAAGGGGGCAAATTGCACCACCCCAGCCCCTGCCACACTGGGAGACCTCCGGAAGAGGGCAGAGGGAACCGCTCAGGAACCAGGTGTCAGAGGCAACCGGATCACTTGAGCCTCAGCTTGAAGGCGCGGAGATCCACGGGGACAACGCAGGGTCGCGCCGCCCCCTGGCGGCCCAATGGCAGAATTCAGGCCAGAGGGGCAGGTGGCTGAGGGGTCTGGTTACTCCGGGACAAGTTCCTCCTTCCCAGCATTGCGGGTAGGGGGGTGGGGGTGGAGGATGTTGAAGAAACGCCCCCTCGAAGACTGTCCCATTCTGCCCCTTTCCGAGCTCCCTCAGTTCCTTTCTCCGTTTTTCTTTTCTTCCTCCCCTATCTCCTACGTTTCCTGCCCTTCCCCCATCCTCTGTCCTCACTCCCTCTACCACCCCTCCCTTTCTCTCGTCCTCCGCCCACCCCCTCCTGCCCCCGCGGGGCAGCGCCTCGGTGCGCCCGCTTGGCAGTTAGCCCATTAGATCTCGTACTATTGATCCGCTTCTGAGCCGAAGCTGACATCACCCCTTCCCGGTCTCCCTCGTCCCCATTTCCTGCGTCCCCCCCCCCCCCCGCATCTCCGAGCAGTCCCGGCCTGAGCCTTCCCCCCACTCTCCATGCGGGTCGCGCCGAAGTCTTGCCCTCACGAAGGACAAGAACAAATGTAATTAAAGCGACCGGCAAAGGGGGTGCGCCCCTGCCAGCACCGGCGAGCACAGGGGTCCCAGCGGCCCGCTCTATGCCCGCCACCTCCCTCCCAACCCTCCCCCGCGCTCCCCACCCCCCGGAGCGGGAGCATTTGGGTTGAGCTTCGCCTGTCCTATAAATCCACATATAATTCTCGCCTTTCCTGTTCAGCTAAGGAAAATAAACGTGTAAGGCTGTTTCTGGGAGCCCAGCTCAGGGACCGCTCTAAATTCTCCTCTTATTGAGTCCGGGCTGGAAATCATTCAGCTCGGCAGCGCGCCCCCGTCCCTAGCCCGCGCCTGCCGCGCACACGCACGCGCGCACACGCGAGGCAGGGACCGGGTATATAAATATCTCCAGCTCTCCCCATAGCCCGGCAGATTTATTCCGCTGCCAAGCCTGCAGAAAATTGACTTGTTCATGGAGGCGGCTATTGACACATCACCGGGGGGAGGGTTAGGGGAGAAAGCAGTGGAGCCGGCGCCCCTCCATTATACGTTAATGTAATCAGCAGTGTGCGAAATGACTGCGCGGAAAATAGCATCACTGACATTTATATTAGAGGATATTGATGGCAGGAGCTGTGACCGCATCACTCTGCCTCCCGTTTCCACGGATTGACACAGGAGCCTCTTGTTGGCTCCATCCACGCTCGCCTCCCCTCCCCCTCTCCCCCTCCCGCCCTCCCTCCACCCACTCTCAGTCTCTCCAGCTCTCCCCCTCTCCTCTCCTCACCCCCACCCTCCCAATTCACTCTTCCACTCATTTTCCAAATAATTCTTGAGCACCTACTGGGTGCCATGTGCAGGCGTCTCTCCACCGTGCCTCTCTCTCTAGGTTTCTCCTTCTCCTTCTCCCCACCTCGCCCTTGCCCTCGTCTTCCCTCCTCCCGCGCGCTCTTGCCCCCTCCCCCTTATCTTGGCTCGGTGGCTGGACCGCTGCTGTCACAGCAGATAGATAATTGAAAAATGGGCCTCACCTTTGCAGCCAGCAGGATGGTTCAGGCAGTTACCGCCAGGGTTACCTACTCCATCTCAGGCCCAGGTTCCAAAAGAGAGTCTGAGGAAATTGGATTTTACATGGATGTTTTATTCGGGCAGAGGCTTTAGTGTATATAAATACAAGTGAGGAGGCTTTGGCGGCAAGGATGAACAAGGCGAGACAATCCCACCTGGGGTCTGGAGGCTCAGGGGAGGCAGGCAGGCAGGCTTTGTGCTCAGCGCTGGGTCCCAGACCTGAACATCAGTGCCCTCCCCCCTTATCATCTGGGACTGAAGGAGGTTAATGCCTCTAAACAGCTCCTCAAAAACTGCCTTGGAACATTTTTTTTTAAGTGTGTGATTGTTGGGAATTGTTGGTAGGGCTGTATACTGAGAAAAGAAGGGAATATACTGGAGAAGTTTGAGGACTGATTCTTTCAAAAAACATTTATTGAACCCTTAACTTGTGTGGTGCTGTATTTGGGGCAGAGGAGTTAGTCATTGCTGCTGCTTTCAAGGACAGTTTGGAACATCACGACCTGGTGTTTCAGGTTAGGAACAAGGAAGGGGAAAGATGGGGGAATGGATGCTGAGATTGCTTCTCTAGGACCTGATGAGCTGGAAAGCTTGGATGAAGAAGCAGAAGGGAAATTGGTCGGGTTAGGGGGGGATGAGGATCCTACCAACCCTTCAGTCCCTCCCTGTTGGGCCTGGCTATCAGAGTACCTATGGAACATATAGACAAATGTGGCCACTGAATCTATGGGCAAGTTTACATCTAGGATGTTTGCAAGGAATCCTGGTGAGAGTCTCTGGGGGTTTAGGATGATGGATCATTGAGGACCAAGATGAGGCCCTTCAGAAAGAAACCCCTTTGGAGACTTAAGTTGAAGGCACAAGGGCAAGGGAGGGGCACCAGAAGACCAGGGAAGTGATATGCAGGTATGGGAAGGAGGGTGTAGGTGCTTGGAGCCCAGGATAAAGAATCCTCCGGTGTCTGAAATGCCCCAAACCATATAGGAAGACATCCATTTAAGTCATGAGCAGGGACTTTTCTGTGTTCTGTCTGATCTCTAATTAGAGATCTCTAATCTATGTGGCTGATGGCTGCAGCCCAGATAATATTTGTTTCTTGGAAGGAGAGCTCCTCATGAGTCACCCCATGACTGAAGGACTGGAATTAAGGTGTGTGTAACCAGACAGACTGTTCACTGAAGGGGCAGGGTCTCCTTCTGAGTTCAGAGCACAGACAACAGCTGCCTTACTCCGGCCACATCACTGAAAACTGGACCAGTCCTCCCTCAGATTCCACCCCCTCCCTTGTCCTCTGTCACATTGTTATGCTGTTACATCATCAGCCTGCGGGTGCAGGACAGGTGCTGGATAGATCATAGCTGTCTCCCACATCTTAGGCACTCCCAGATGGCATCTGGGAGCTCCAATCCAGCTGTAAAATGGGAGTATTCTGGGGTAACTAGACTCCCTGTCTGACCTCAATCAACATCTTCCCTCTCCCCTAAAGATTGCATTTATCCTAGCAGCCCTGTGGGCAGGGAGACCTCCAGCTATCTGGGAGTAAGATACTCCCACTCACCTTAATTACCTGTGCCTCCTGATCACCTCCCCTCAGAGAACCACAGGGACTCCAACCCCCAAGTCTGCGTCTGGATTTGTCTTCTGTTTCTTGTGTCTCATTTGACACATAGACCCTCAGATTCTCGTCTTATGCCTAGTCTAGGATCCTTAAACAGGTTGATGATGAGACTATGAACTTGTGTGTCTGTGTGTGTGTGTGTATGCACCTGCACTCACTTGGCACAGGGGACACCATTCATGGAGCCAGATTCAGTTCCACCCTGTCTTCCAAATTAGGAAATTGACATTTGGAAGTAAATGGAAGGAGTGGTCAGAGAAATGACTTCCCACAGTGGGGTGGATATCTCTTATTCCTCGAGGCCTTATCAACATGGGATTCTGGAAAGTCATTCCTTCAGGATCATCTGCCCAGCAAGCCATCAAAGAAGACCCAGAGAAATGGGGGAAGTTGAAGATATTGGAAACAGAACCGTGTAAGGCTCAACCACTCATTGCATTTCAGAGCCTGTGCATTCCCGCTCCCTATGTAAGAGGACAGCAGGAGGTGGTGCCTAACAACATAACGGACCTTTGAAGGATAGAAAGCCTGTGTTGGAGGTGGGAGCAAAGAAAGCCATTAGGAGCCAGAATTAGGAAGTCTGGCTGGAGGAGCCAGGCTTCACAGAGGAATATTTTCAGCATTAGCTACAAAGCCAATATTAGTTGTGTGACAATTAGTTGTGTCACCTAGCTTCTCTGGGCTTCGGATTCCTCGTCCATAAAATGAAAAAATTAAGGTCTGTATTGGCTCTTATTTCTGTGATTCTAAACTGGTGGATATGTTTGGAGAGCCCAACTTGGGATGACAGAAGGAACTTCAGGGCTGAAGATCCAGAGCCTTCAGAAGGATAAAGAAAGGTAACTGTGGGTCCAATAGGACTTGAAATTGCTGAGAGGACTCTGGGAGGGGGCCAGGACAAGGTCAGAGCAGGAAAGGACTGCAGCCCTGGGGCAGAGGGAAGGCAGGGATAGATCCAGAAAGCAGTGCCACCTAAATTGTCTCAAGCTCAGGGTCTCTGCTCAGAATCTAGCTCCCACAGCCCTGGAGTAGAAATTCTAGATCCTGGGTAGAAATTCTAAGTGGCCAGAAAACTGTTGATCAACCCAAATGACAGAAAATCTGTGCACTCTGATGTGCTTTGGAAGGGAATGGATGAGATGTGGGGCTCTTGCTTTGTTTTTCCAGAGTTTCTTAGTGAAGTTTCCTAGTTGAGAAGGGTTAGCGTTCCCTGGGCTATTAGCAAGAAGAAGGCTTCAGGGCGCCCCTAGTGGCAGTGCCTGGAGGTTGGCCGCGACAGCACCTCCTCAAGACCTGCTGAAGTTGCTGGGGATAGTGTGAGCAGCTGGAGGGTGATAGTGGGGGAGCACTGTGGGTAATGGAGACACCACCACCCCTCCCAACTTGACTCAGAAGAAGCAGGGCAGGTGACCAAGGAAGCCTTTCTGCACAGAGCTGCCTTAGCGGTAATTTCCAGAGGGAAAACGACTAGAAGCCAAGAGTACAGGCAGCTAGAAGCCAGAGGGCAAAGAAAGGGGAGGAGAAAGAAGGAAAGATATCCTTTACCATGGATGTGCCTTGGCCCCTGCCCAGGCAAAGAGGGGCAGATTTTGTGTCTTGTCCCAAGCCCCTGCATCTGCCACCTTGTTTACCTCGTGCCTATTTATAGCTGCAGGCTCCAAACCTGGCATGGGACGCTGCAATTTATATGACTATAAACCTCCAAAGGGCACCGAGAGCTGGCAGGGCATGGATAAAGCCACAGGCAAGCCTCCCAAGGTCAAAATGGCCACCCTCCCATCCCGCTGACCTCACACCCTATTACAGGGCAAGAGGTTATCATAAGGCCAGACTCAATTAAGCAAAGAAGCCACAATCACTTGACTCTGTGCTTGCCCAGTATAGGATTTGGAGCAAGTTAGAAAGAATTTTGTTTTGTTTTGTTTTGTGCTTTGGGAGGGGTAGGGAAGCTCAGTGTGGGAGGGTGGATCTCATCACAGGATGACTGAATTTGGAGAGAGTGGGTGAATGCAGCCTTTTGGGGGGAAGAGAAAATGGGGATCTGCAACCCAACTCCCACCTGCTCATCCGCTTCCCAGCAGAAGGAAAGAAGAATCATACCTGGAGCACTCCTGGCCCCTGGCTGCCTTCTGAGGAAGCTCCCACTGAACCTGCCCACCTCTCACTCAGGACAGGGTATGTGGCGGCCCAGTGCCTAGGCCCGCAATCAACATGGGATTCTGTTAGAGTGGCTTACTGCTCAAATCGTTCCCTTAGAAGCAGTCCCTCCTCAGCCTCCAGCTGAGCCTCTCTTTTATGTCCCTCTCCAGTGTCTCTTGCCTTCCAGCCCTCAATGTGTTCTCATCCACTGCTCCCCACAAAGTGCCCCACACTGTGCCTGCTGTCCCTGCTCCCTCTGCTGACTATCCCAGCCTCCCGCTGTGCATTTCCCCCAACCTCTCTCACTTGTCCCTACCTCGTGATTTATCACATGAGAATTAATGTGAACATATCTCAGAGGGGTGTGTGTGTGTGTGTGTATGTAAGAATGTACCTGTGTGTAAGAATGCGCTGGGTAGATGGATCAGAGTCACAAGTCACAAGTCAAATGAGTGTGAACATGAAGAAAAGGGGAAATCCAGAATGACCCTCTCCTTGACTGTTTTGCTATCTTCTCATCAAGTTCTAGTCTGCTGGACCTCACCCGAGGGCTTGCAGAGGGAATGAACATCTTGGCCATTTCTGGCCCTTTTTTGGGTCCTCCCCTCCCCACCATCATCTTTAGTTTCAGGCCCTTCAGGACTGGAAGAAAACTGGTGGGCAGAGTTGGGAATCAGGGTTGTCGAGTTGGGATCAATCTTCTAGCGGAGGGAGGGGCACTGGAGGACACTGAACTATTATTAGCCAACATGGACTCCACTTGGGTTTGACTTTGGTCTCGGCCTCAGAGAGGTATTAGGCTCTGGTTAAAGTATACTCCAGGGAAAAGAGGAGGTCTCAGGCAGATGGGCTGATTCTCAGACTCCCTCCTCCCTTCCCCTTTCTCAGTCCAGCCTATCCTTGGGGTTGGAAATGCAAATGCATGAGCCAAAGCAAAGTCCTTTCCTTCTCAGAGGAGGAGAGGCAGGGAATACAGAAGATTGCTGATGGCACCGAGTCCCTTTCACTCACCTAGTCCAAATTTTATCTAGTGCCTTTTATGGGGTTGGGAGTGGGGAATCTGGGAGCTGTAGGTCAAGTGCATGGGAACCTGGGAGAAATCAGAGACCTGGGCAGGGCTGGGGTACAGTAAAGAGAAGCAGAGAAGCGAGGAGTGACTGCACAGGGCAGGGAGAAGGACCGAGCTCACCCTCTTGCCCTCCCCCAGAGGGAGGCAGCAGAGGACCATGGGAATTGCCCCATCAGGCAATTAGCAGTTCAGTTCCCTTTGTGTCCACCGTCCCCCATAGAGCCTAGAGGAGGGACTTAACTGGTTTGAAAGATTTTTGCTCCCAGCCTTTGCTCCTCTACTGAAGAGAGACCTTGGGGAAGTCAGTCTCGTCTTGATCTGGCCCCCACAAGCCCCTCTCTTCATTCCTCAGTAGGGGCTCCTCTTCTTCATGTCTAGAGCTTGAAAAAACATATTTTTGTCCACACTCCCCATCTCCTTACATTCCTCACCTCAACCTCTGCAACTCCCTTCCCCCATATTCCCTGAGTCACCACTCTGAAGATGCCCAGTCTATCTGAGGAACTGCTCTGTGCCTGCTGGGTCATGACCGTGACAATTAGACTTTGTTTGCATCTGATCCCCAATCTTCCTAAGGGAGTTTTGAATGAGAGTCAGGTCCACATACTCCTGATGTGTTCTTCCACTGACCCCCATTTAGGCATGGACCTGGGGATGTACAGAAAGGCAGTCTCCATGCTGTGGATCAGGCTAGTGCAGGGACTGCAGCTAGGTGAAGGGGGCCTAAGGTGTGGCCTTGAGTGAGATAAAAAATCAATGCCTCTAGACTGACCTGTGGTGGCTCAGTGGATAAGGCGTCAACCTGGAAACACTGAGGTTGCCGGTTCAAAACCCTGGGCTTGCCTGGTCAAGGCACAAATGGGAGTTGATGCTTCCAGCTCCTCCCCCCTTCTCTCTCTCTCTCCCTCTCTCTCCTCTCTAAAAATGAATAAATAAATAAATAAATAAAATAAAAATCAATGTCTCTAGCCTGCAAACATTCTCCTCTCTACTAGCATGGCACCTCTGTGGTCCCTCAGCCTGGCTAGAAGTGCATGTGTTGTGGGGGTCAGGGGCGCAGAGACAGGAGGGGAGGGTGGGTAGTAGAGAGGAGGGGATAGTTAAGGACACTAAGATCTCGGTTTCTGGCAGCTCAAAGTTGGGAAACTAGAAGGAACTCAGAGGCTTCAGTATTAGACCCTGTAGCAGAGAGAATATCTCCTAAGGGACCACCCGAGTATGGGTGGAAGGAGCTAGGGACAGAATGGCCTTGGTTGAAGGAAGGTAAGAGTCACCAGGTTTTTGAGAAGAAAGAGACCAAGGAGTTCCTTTGGAAACCTTTACCAGAGTGTGAGTGGTGGGGAACTGAAGATCTGAACCCTAGGAAGCAGAGCTGAGATCTCAACAGAAAGGTGTCTACATGTTAGTAACCTAGAGGTTATTACTGGTTTATAACCTCAGAGAGGCAGGGTAGGGGAGCAATCGGATGGCACTTGTTTCTTACCCAGTTTCCTGTTGTTGGTTCTAAGAAACCTGGAGCTCAGAGCCTCTACGATGTAGGCAACAAGCACCTTACAGACCATTTAGTCTAGCACCCATTTTGCAGGTAGGAAAAGGGAGGCTCAGGGGAAGAAATGAAGCCCTAGGTCCCAGACTACTGCCATCTTGAGTCCTGCTTGGCTACCCCCCAGCCAAGTTCTCAGGCTTCATCCTATGAAACTCCAGGCAGATCTGCCTGCCCCGTAGATTTGTTCCCAGATTAAATGCCTCCCTCCCCACCCTCCTTGCTGCTCTATGTTCTGACCCCTATAGATCAGCCCGATAGAAGATGCCTGACTGGAAAACTTCTAGTCCCTTTCCTATTCCAGATTGAGGCTTCCTAAGGGCTCCCTTTGCAACTTGAGATGTCACCGTCTTTCTGTTAAAATGCCTTTTTCCCACTCTACCTCTGCCTTTCCCTCTTTCTCTATTCTCTAATCCTCCCCCATCCCCCACCAGTCCCTCCTCTAGATAGAGCCTCTGAACTGCTGAGATGAATCTCTGAAGCTCATGGTTCTGGCCTGTGTTCCTGGTAATTGAGTTGTGCTCTTGGTCAGGAAGGGGGAGGGGAGCAGTGGACCGCTGCGGTGGTCTTCCTCCCACTGGTTTACCCTCCCACCCCGCTGTGATCCAGCAGAGAGGGTGAAGAGGAGAGAGGTGGGGATGCTTCCTCTTCCCCAGCCTGCCTTCTCTAGCTCTCTGTCCCCCCCTCTCCCCCTCCCAGCTTCATCTCCGGCACAAATCACATAGTGACAGCCCCATCCAACCTTTGGGGAAGGGTTTGTAAATGTGTCTTCCTTAGCTCTGATCTCCAAATTGTTCCTTTTATTGCATTTGTCACGGTGAAGATTAAAGTCCCTGGGTGGCCTGCACCACAAATCACTGAGTCTGTTCAGGGAGAGGCTGCAGGTTGGGAACCTACGGAGGGGTCTAGGCCCTGTTACAGGGTGTGTCTGTGTACGCAGACAAGCACACACTCCCATCTGTGGTGTGGGCTTAGACCCAGAAACAGGACAATGTGCCCCCCGTGGCATGATTCTGAGCCGTTGGCCCTCTCTATAGCACAGTTTGTGACCTCTTCCTCCAGGCTATCTTCCAGGATCACCCTGCCCATTCCATAGTGGGCATCACTGCCTACATGGATCTCTCTTGTCTCTTCCATTAAGCAGGAGGGAGACCCGTGTTTACATCACAGATATTTCAAGATATGCCACTGGATCTCTGGCCACATCAATTTCTAGATCTCATCCTGGGAGTACTCTGAATGGGTCAAGGGCAGCTTGGGCCCAAAGCCCTCAAGGGACTCATGTCCAGGCCCCAGACCATGACTTTCTCTTCTTATCCTGGGTGCAAAGGGGGCACAGCTGAGACAAGAGATACAGCTGAGGGACCAAGAGGACAAAAGCTCCCTTGTATACAAGCATTGAAAAGCAGTCCCTTTCCTTCCCCCTTATGAGGTGGGCTTCCTGCCTGTCTCTCATGCACATTCATAACATTCAAATTTATGCCGTAATCTCCGCCGCTCCATATGTATGAGCCTTTGATGGGTGTTTGGGTTTATGGGATGCACCCAGCCCTCCGTTTCCTCACCCACCCACTGCCTCCAACCACTGCAAAGACGCTCGTACATAATTGACATCGGCAGATTCTTTCATTATACAAGATTTAGCATCTGCTCGGGGATCGCTTGCTCCTCACTCACTATAGATGACTTTTCCCCGTGTTTCCTATTATCAATTCAAATTAGCCCCATTTCCCCACCCGACCAGTGCAGCCTTTACACTTGACAGTGAGGAAACAGAAAGGCTGTAATGGACTCCTCAATTATTTAGGACCAGTTAGGCCAGGACCCAGAAGGCCTCAACAATGGGGTGGGCTGAGGTGAGATCAGGGTAGAGGGGAGGACAGGGTCACCACTACTTGGTCTGTTTGGCCTTCTTACAGCCCTGTACTCTCACTCTCTACCCTGGGGAGCCTTCTCTTTCCCATCTGGGTCTCTCAGGGGCAGGACAGTCCTTTCCTGCCATTACCCTCAGCAGCAGCTCCTTCCCCTCGCCCATCCTCTCATCTCCCCCATCCTGTATTTCCTCCACAAGTACCTAATTGGCTACCAGCAGACACCAAAGAAGATGTCATTATCACCAGCCAGGCTGGTCTCCTCCCCGTAAGATATCTCTGTTTTATTTTTTTAAGATTTTATTTATTCATTTGAGAGAGGAGAGAGAGAGAGAGAGAGAGAGAAAGGAGACACAAGGGGGGGAGGAGCAGGAAGCATCAACTCCCTTATGTGCCTTGACTGGGTAAGCCCAGGGTTTTGAACCGGCGACCTCAGCTTTCCAGGCTGACACTTTATCTACTGCGCCACCACAGGTCAGATGATGTCTCTCTGTTTTAAAGTGCGCCACTGTGAAGATTTGAGATGGTGGGCTAGGATTTCAGAGGTAGTAGCAGAGAGACAGACAGACATCAGTGAAAGGGACTCAAGCTACAGAGCCCTAGAAAGAAAGAAACACAGACCTAGGAGGAAGGGACACACAAGAGACTGGGGAGCTGGGAGAGATACTGCTCAGTTTCGGGAAAAGTCACAGGAAAGCAGAGCGACTGGGCGAGGCCCTTTCTCAGACCACAGTGGCTGTATAGAGCTGTAATTAGGTCAGTGCTGCCCACCCACTGGTCTGACTAGTCCAGGCTCAGCCTCCTGTAATAGCTCTTGGGCCCAGTGGCTATTCAGAAATCACAGGCTCTCCTGAGCCCACTAAACAGCCCAAGTACAGAGCAGAAGTTCCTAGTCAGCAGGGCAGGCCTAGGCCCTGATTCCAGTCAACCCTTGGCCATCTCAAACAGGACCCTGCACCCCTCCCCCCCACCCTTCCCCACTTCTGTCTAGCCCCCAGCCCCTCCCCTTCCCCAGCCCAGATCAGTTTCCAAGGGCAGTAATGGGGGAGGTAGCAAGCAGGGGTCTGAGAGGCACTGGGATTAGAGGTGTCTTTCCCATGCTCAGCTTCTCCAGAATCAAAGAATTCCTCTGCCTGATTGGATTTACCCTAAGTCACAGGCGTGTGGGACCTTCTTTCCCTCAGCAACAGCTGGAAACAGCCCTAAATATGATTAATTAACGCTGTAAAAAGCCCCAGACACAATTAAGATTTATGTGAGTGAGTGTGTGTGTGTGTGTGTGTGTGTGTGTGTGTGTGTGTGTGTTGGGGGGGATAGCGTTCAGGAGTAGGGGAGGTAGGTGGATTGCCAGCCACCTCCAGGGCCCTGTAGGGGAGTGGAGTGACATTTCCTCAGAGACATTCCTTTCCACAGTCATCCCAGGCAGGGGTCATTTTATTCCGTCTCCAGCTTTTGAGCAGATTAGCTCCTTCCTCTGTCCCAGGAGCACTGGGTGACTTTTTGCTCTCTCTTCCCTGATTGGGGCAGGGACATTCTGGGGAAGGTACCTCATCTCTTTTCCCTCTACTGTTCTCTGCCAAACCTCAGACCCCCTTGTGGATCAACCTAGGGGTTGGGGACATGGCACAATCCCCTGACAGGGCTGAACAGACACAAGCCCAAAGGGACATAAAATAGTTTCTTCAGAGGAATCTGAATAAATAAGCCATCAGCCAAGCTTCCTGCCCTTGAAGATGTCTCACTTTCATCCTCAAAGACTCCTGTCTCCAATAGAGGACAGAAGTCATCTCCTTGGACTCTCTCCTGTACCTCTAAGATGACAAACCCTTATTCCAGTGGTAGTCAACCTGGTCCCTACCGCCCACTAGTGGGCGTTCCAGCTTTCATGGTGGACGGTAGTGTAGCAACCAAAATATAAATAAAAAGATAGATTTAACTAAAGTAAGTTGTTTTATAAAGATTTATTCAGGCCCTGGCCGGTTGGCTCAGTGGTAGAGCGTCAGCCTGGCATGTAGGAGTCCCAGGTTTGATTCCTGGCCAGGGCACACAGGAGAAGCACCCATCTGCTTCTCCACCCCTCCCTCCTTCCTCTCTGTCTCTCTCTTCCCCTCCCGCAGCCGAGGCTCCATTGGAGCAAAAAGATGGCCCGGGCGCTGGGGATGGCTCCTTGGCCTCTGCCCCAGGCGCTAGAGTGGCTCTGGTCGCGGCAGAGCAATGCCCGGATGGGTGGACCTTGGTTGGGCGCATGCGGGAGTCTGTCTGACTGCCTCCCCGTTTCCAGCTTCAGAAAAATAAAAAAAATTAAATTAAATTAAAAAAAAAGATTTATTCTGCCAAACTTAGCGAAATCCGACATAAAGTACTTGGTAAGTAATTATTATTATATGCTTTAACTTGCTGTAACTCTGCTTTATAAATTCTATAAAGTAAAGTTACTTCCCTACTTTATAAATCACCATTACTGTGGAACCAATGGGCTGTTAGAAAATTTTACTACTAACAGAGATACAAAAGTGGGCGGTAGGTATAAAAAGGTTGACTACCCCTGCCTTATTCTATGAGCCCTCTCTTGCCTCCTGTATGATTTGAGTAATCATTATCTAAGCTTGGACATCACAGCTTTGATAAGATGCTGATGATGATTGATATTACTTATAATCATGGAAAGGAAAGGGTACAGGGGCATAGACAATTCCAAATAGTAAATCATCTGAAAATTGGTTCTCAGGAATATTTGAAAAAATACTGGATTTTAATTTATTTTATATATTGCGACTGATTCATCTACTTCTGTTTTGCTGAAATGACTGAACCCAGGAAGAGGCTGCCTAAATTCTAGCACTGATGGCCAGGGGGGAATGAACCAGAGGAGCATGGAAAAGCTGCATCCCTTCTTGGGATCCTTCTAGGGTCAGTGGCCTGAGTGCTTGGAAATTAACTCTGTTTTATGACCTGGTCCCCAGGAAAGGGATCCCAAAACGGGATGCCTGGGTGATCATTGGGAGAGGGTCATCACACATCCTGATGGAGTTCATAACAAACATAAACTTAAAACACTGACATTGGAGTTCAACTTCCTGATATCAAGGCAAAGAATTGTGTGGACACTCCTGTCAGTCCCCTGCCCCAATATAGGCTTGTGAGGTTTTAAAAAAAAAAAAAGGAGGAGGCCCTGGCCGGTTGGCTCAGTGGTAGAGCGTCAGCCTGGCATGCGGAAGTCCCGGGTTCGATTCCCGGCCAGGGGACACAGGAGAAGCGCCCATTTGCTTCTCCACCCCTCCCCCTCTCCTTCCTCTCTGTCTCTCTCTTCCCCTCCCGCAGCCGAGGCTCCATTGGAGCAAAGTTGGCCCGGGCGCTGGGGATGGCTCCTTGGCCTCTGCCCCAGGCGCTAGAGTGGCTCTGGTCGCGGCAGAGCGACGCCCCCTGGTGGGCGTGCCGGGTGGATCCCGGTCGGGTGCATGCGGGAGTCTGTCTGACTGTCTCTCCCGGTTTCTAGCTTCAGAAAAATACAAAAAAAAAAAAAAGGAGGAGAAGCATTCCAGCAGCCCCAGATGCATATGTGATGGCTCTACCATATGGGTCAACTGTACAGAGCACTCTCTCCCCACCCCATTTCCATGTATACCCTTTGGGCTTTACAGAATGCCACCACCAGGCAGAGGGGAGAATGTGAGCAGCAGACCTGGGTCTCACTGGGCGAATAAGAAGGAGGAGGCAGAGAGGTGGTAGGCTGGCAAGAGGTAGACAGGAAGGCAAGCTGTGGATGGGCAGCTCTGCTGTATCCTTATGCTTTTTTACAGATGCTCTGATTATTTGGGGTCTGATATTAGTATATACATAGATGGCCCTGTGTATCTTTATGGGTCAGTGTGTCTGCACATGTTGTACTTCTACTATGTGTCAATACTTTGTGACCAGAAAGATCAATAAACTAGGGAGTTACTCAATACACCGAAACCAGGCCCACCTGGATCTTTGGTTTGCTGAGCACAGTGTTTAAAACAATCAAATATGATATTGAAGGCTTAGGGAGACATGGCTTTTGAGGTGCAGCCACAGATTCTACCATTCCCTTTGCATCTCACTGGTTGCTTCACATTTATACAATTTGTCTGGCACTGAAGTCTTGATTCTGTGACTTCTGAAGTTAAGGAGATATGCTCCTATTTGCCCATAAATTGGTCCCTGAATAATTAGCCTTCTTCAGAGACAAAGGCTGGGGTCCAATCACCAGATTCTCTGGAACTAAAGAGTACTGGGAGCCACTTTTTTTTTTTTTTCAGAGTCAATTAGGATCACCTGTTGTGAGGGAAAGAAACGAGTCCCATT
The DNA here is from genome assembly GCF_036850995.1 of Saccopteryx leptura. Classification (NCBI taxonomy): domain Eukaryota; kingdom Metazoa; phylum Chordata; class Mammalia; order Chiroptera; family Emballonuridae; genus Saccopteryx; species Saccopteryx leptura. The sequence continues at coordinate 26,303,633 of NC_089515.1, read as the reverse complement.
CTTTCTTCCCCCCCCCCCCCATTTTTCTGAAGCTGGAAACAGGGAGAGACAGACAGACTCCCGCATGCTCCCGACCGGGATCCACCCGGCACGCCCACCAAGGGCGATGCTCTGCCCACCAGGGGGCGATGCTCTGCCCATCCGGGGCGTCGCCATATTGCGACCAGAGCCAATCTAGCGCCTGAGGCAGAAGCCACAGAGCCATCCCCAGCGCCTGGGCCATCTTTGCTCCAATGGAGCCTTGGCTGCGGGAGGGGAGGAGAGAGACAGAGAGGAAAGCGCGGCGGAGGGGTGGAGAAGCAAATGGGCGCTTCTCCTGTGTGCCCTGGCCGGGAATCGAACCCGGGTCCTCCGCACGCTAGGCCGACGCTCTACCGCTGAGCCAACCGGCCAGGGCACGAGTCCCATTCTTTTATGAGATTGAGAGGCTGAAGATCATACAGGTGAGACCAGAAGCCCAGCTGCCTCCATGGAACTCAGGACTCTTTGCACACACTGCCTCTTCCCTTTACCTAGTCAGTTTTTTTTTTAATTTTTTTTTAATTTATTCATTTTAGAGAGGAGAGAGAAAGGGACAGAGAGAGACAGAGAGGGAGAGAGAGAGGAGAGGAGAGAGAGACAGAGAAGGTGGGGAGGAGCTGGAAGCATCAACTCCCATATGTGCCTTGACCAGGCAAGCCCAGGGTTTCAAACCGGCGACCTCAGCATTTCCAGGTCGACGCTTTATCCACTGCGCCACGACAGGTCAGGCTCCTAGTCAGTTTTGAACTGAGGCTGAGTTATAGGCTGAGTTATGGGAGACGGAAAACAAACACAGAGACCCTGAAGGATTCACTAACTTCTAGTTGCGATGTCCTGGACATGGGCCTGTGCCAGAGGATGGACTGGAGTTTGGCCCGAAGCCCTGGTGGGATGGCTGTTAGACTGGTTGCTAACAGCCCATTCGATGGCCTCATGGGCTGGGCCCCTATTCCTGGCCAGCATGATATCAACCAACTTCCATCTTCCTGAGAGAAAGTACACCTTGGGGGCCTGAAGGAAGGAAGACTGTTTTGTTCTGGAAGCGTATAAGAGGTAGCTGAGAATGTATGGGGCTTGATTTGGGGTTGAGGGTCGAGCTCGCTCTTAGTTCCTGTTCCACCCTTGCAATCAGAATTCTCAGTGGACCTTGTAGTTCAACAAGTAGTTTGGGTTTGGTTTGGTTTTTGTTGTTATTGTTGTTGTTGTTACTGTAAGTATATCCCAAATGTGGCATAGGATATATTAATGATGCTAAAAGTACTTTGAAATTGATCTGAAATTCAAGTTGAACTGAGCAACCTACATTTTATCTGGCAACTTTACTGTGAGGCCCAGCCCTGCCCCATTTCCCCAGAAAGCCCTGAGAGAAATAGGCCTCCAGGAAAAGGTGGTCTGAGTTCACCAGACTGACTGCTCAGGCTGCAATGACTTAAGAGAGTCAGCCCTTTTCTCTTTCCCACATTGTGGCTGACACCTCCAAGATGGGACAGGACTTGGAGTCAGGGCTGGCTGATCTGTCTGCCCCACCTCCAGCTCTGTCCTGATGGTCAGAGATCACACCTATCACCATCAGTAGGGATGGGCCCTGTTTCCTCCCAGCACTGGGCTGCTCAGTAGGCAGCAGGCAGTGGCAGACCACAGGTGGGGCCCCAGCACACCACAGATCTCTGAAAAAGAAATAAAGTACAGAAATCAAGAAATCAAAACAGCATCATTCTGGGAAAATTCAAACTTCCTGATATTTATTGTACAGCTTAGTACTGAATTATACAATGAGGATGGGCGCCGATCAACTATATAAACTATTCAAAATTTCTGACTTCTGTGTGTCTAGTCCAGTCCTCCATTCAGGGCGGTCCTAACTCTGGGCTGGCCTGGGAGGGGGAGATTGTGGGAGCAGCTCCTTCTTACCCATGAGTCCCCAGGCTCTCTGGCTGGGCTTTCTCCTCACCACCCTCAGGCCTCGACTGGGTCCAGACCTCGACTGGGTCCAGACCTCGGTCCTCTGAGGAACTCTTACCCTGGTTGGCGGTCCCCTCCCCACACGCTCAGTTCCCCCGCAGGCTCCATCGCCCGCTCCAGCGCTGCTCAGGCATCAAGCTCACTCTGCTCAGGCTCCAGTTCCCACTCCTGCTTGGCTTGCTCAGCTGGCTCAGGGCGTCTCCCTACTGAAGAATTGTGTTGCATAAAGCAGCCGCCACCATCTTGAACTGGCAGTGAACTTTGCTTTCTACATATAAATACAGATAGCAATCACATCCCAATCAGCACTGAGGCTTCAGGGCATCATCTCAGCAACTCTAACTTTCCCATTACGATAATGTGATTTTCACTCAGTCTATAATATCACCAGCCATGAATAAAGCAACTGGCTCTTTCTGTCTCTCTCCTCCCTCCTCCTTTCTCTGCCTCTCTCCCACCCTCCTCAGTCTCCTTTATTTTCCTCCCTTACTCCCGCCTCTCTGTCTCCTTCTACAACCCCTCTTGGTGTCTGTGTCCATCTGTATCTCTGCATCTCTGAGCATCTTGCCTTCCCCCGTCGGCCTCTCCTCCCTCATTCTCTGACACTCACATTGCCTAAAAACTAATGACAGGGATTTGCAGTGCCCTGAGGGCTCAGCAAATTCTGCTCCCCAGCTCTGCCATCATCGCCTTTGCCTGAAGGTGAGAAACTGAGGGTTTGGAAGTGGTGCGGTCAGCCTGCAAGGCTTTGGAGAGGGTGAGGAGATGGGAAGGGGAGGCTAGGAATGGGCTCCTTCCCTCCTCTCTTTCTCTTTCCTTAGGTGCCAGCATGGCTCTCTGTAAGGATTCCCATCAGGAATGACAAAGCTGGAAACTCGGAAACCAAAGGATCCAGCAGGGAGAGCTGAAAACTGCCTGCTTGGGTGAGAGTCCTGGAGGCTCTGGTTTTCTAGAAGTTGGGGCTTCCAAACCCAACCAGACTCCATGTGCCATACTATTGTGAGTCGATATAGCTAGTGAGAGGGTGCTCAGAAGAGGCCTGGGGGGAAAGTGGAACTAGCTCAGCCTTCTAGGGTCACTTCTGAGTGCCCTGGGCCCTGAACTTGGCAGAGCTGTCCAGGCTGGAACTGCCTTTTCCCTCGCCTTTGAGGACATTCTCCAGGATGGTAGCGGTGCTGATGGGGGGATTGTCTGTGCCTCTGGTCATTCATCTATCTTTCCCCCCACACACCCATACACACACCGGGTTTGCATCCCAGTTCTCTCACCTACTAGCTTTGGGACTATGGACAATGGTCTTAACCTCACTAAACCTCAGTGTCCTTGTCTATAAAAGAATAATAGTACCTATCTAGTGAATAAAATAATGTATATAACCTGCTTAAAAGTACTTGGCACATTGTTAAATGTTAGCTATTATTATTACTATCAGCAAATAGTGAAGGATCACTTGCTATGTGTGTTATGTAGTATACCTTGAATAAAGCATACTTTATTCAGGTGGTTAAGAGCCTGGGGTTTTAGAGTCAGACTGTCTGAATTTGAATCCTAGCTTAGCTACTTACCAGCTTTGTTACCTTGGAAAAGTCACATAGCCTGGCTAAGATTCAGTTTCCTCATCTGAATCAGGAATAATAATAGTCTCTATTTCATAAGGTTGTTGTGATGGTTACTCAGGCTAATCTAGTGCTTGGCACAGTGCTGACATATGGCAAGAGTTCTAAGAATATTAGCAAGTAAGGATCAGGCATAATGGATCCAGCCATGAATGAGGCAAATACTTCCCTGGGTGTCTCAGAGACCATATTTTGTCTGTGGGCCCCTGACTTTTTCTGTTGCTCAAGATCATTGATGGACTTGACCTTTCACTTCAGTGGAGGATGAGGGCTTGCCTTAATTTCCCTGGCTGTAAAAATTGTATCTTTTTAGCTGCCCACCTGCCTGGGGTGGGACTAGGATTCCTGCCTAGCCCCTTCTCTCAGCATGGGTGAGGAGAAAAGTTGCTCCCTTAGGCAGGGGTGATAAATTAGAATCAGACTTCTGCACTTCTGTCCATTTGTATATTTCTAAGTGTTTATGCATCTTGTTTGCTTGTTTGCGTTTAGTTTTACTTGGTTTCTCTCTGTAGGTTCCCTTGGATGCGTTCCAGAAGTGAAAGAAGTCTCGACTTTCACCTTGGTTGGGCCACAAAGGAGCACCGGGTGTTATGGTGGTCAGCGGTCCTAGTTCTGGGGCCCAGAGAAGCAGACCCATGGGAGGAGCCAAGGGGCAGTGACTGGCCAGTGGCTGACTGAGTCTCTTCACTTATACCTAGCCTCTCTGCTTGGCTTCAAGAGGAAGGAAGCTACCCTCCAAAATCCAGAGCTAAGCTAAAGCATTCTTAACCAAGTACTTAGCCAAGGGAACCCAACAGGGCTTGCGGTCTGATCTCCTCTCTACACACTCCACTCCTCAGAGACAAAAAAGACATGGCTCATGACTTCCTGGTGATCACAGTGTAGTGGAGGAGACAGGCATGAGAATAAAGAAGTAAAATGCAGAGTGAGAGACTACATTAATAGACGAAACTACAGGGTGCAGTAGGGAACCAAAGAGAGTAGACAGGTAGCACTTCCTAGAGGAGCCAGTTCTTCCGTTAATTTGTAAATGTGGGCAGAATGGGAGGGGGCATTTAAAGCAGGGAGAATAACATATGCAAAAGTGTCGAAGGTCAAACAACCGGGCACATTTAAAGAACTGAAATACAGAGGGTGTGTTAGGGAGGTCATTTTGGGAGAGGCCAGCAGAAGAGGACAGATAGTAAAAGGCCATGTGAAGTTGTGAGTTGAGCCTTTATCCTAAAGGGCTTTAGCAGTGGGATGATTTGTATTTCAGAAAAATAGCTCTGAGGTTAATGAAAAGGATGGGGGAAAGGTGCAGCCAAAAAAAAGCTAAAGGCTGGGTGCTTGTGAGGAAGCTCTTACAACTGTACAGACAAGAGAAAAACAGGACCTGAGTGTGACTGGTGGTAAGAATACTGAAGAGTGAGACTGGAGTGGCCTAACAAGGGAATTGGTAGGATTTTGTGCCTGACTGGATGTGGGGCGTGATGAGGGAAAGGATTCCTGGGTGAACACCAGGTTCTTGCCTCAGGTGAATGGTTGTAAGTAACAGAGATGGGAAATAGAAGAGGTGGAATAAGTTTGGGGAGAGAGAAGATATTGAGCTCTGATTAGGACATGTACTTGGTAGGGGGGTGGTTCTCGACTACAGCTTCATAAAACCATCCAGGAAGTTAAGAAACTATTAAGAACAACTTAATCTCCATAGATTTGGAAATTAAGATGTCCAGTAAAGAGCTGATAATATATGTGTGGCATTTAAGAGAGGTCTTGTCAGGGTATATGGATTTGAGAATCACCAGCATATGGATGATGCATTTGAGGTGATGCAGGGGAAAGAGAGGCAATGGGAAGGTAGTCAATTACTTGGGAAAGACAGGTAAGGAGAGAAGAAGGCCAAGAGTAGAGTCTTAGGGAGTATCACCAATTAGAGGAGTACTTTTCTGATCTGTAGTCAGATGCGTTATCCATTGCGCCACTGGCCCACATGTAGAGGAGTACTTTTCAATCTTAGCAGAATATTTGTGTGTTTTTTTGTTTGTTTGTTTTTGTATTTTTCTGAAGCTGGAAACGGGGTGGCAGTCAGACAGACTCCCGCATGCCCTGACCGGGATCCACCCGGCACGCCCACCAGGGGGCGATGCTCTGCCCATCCAGGGCATCGCTCTGTCGCGACCAGAGCCACTCTAGCACCTGGGGCAGAGGCCAAGGAGCCATCCCCAGCGCCCGGGCCATCTTTTGCTCCAATGGAGCCTTGGCTGCGGGAGGGGAAGAGAGAGACAGAGAGGAAGGAGAGGGGGAGGGGTGGAGAAGCAGATGGGCGCCTCTCCTGTGTGCCCTGGCCGGGAATTGAACCCGGGACTTCCGCACGCCAGACCGACGCTCTACCACTGAGCCAACCAGCCAGGGCCAGCAGAATATTTGAATCAGCCAGTAAACTTGAAAAACACTAGTGTCTGAGCTCCGCCCCAAGTCAACTAAATATGAATCTCTAGGAATGGGCTGCAAAAGTTCCTTGGGTGATTCTAATAATGGAATTGTGGCTGAGAACCTCTGACTCAGAGGGAAGGCAGAGGAATGGAGCTAGCAAAGGAGACTGAGAAGGAATGTTCAGGAAAATACGAAGAGTTTCCAGAAGGGAAAATTCCAAAGCATCAAATGATGCAGAATAATACTGGTTAATGCCAACCCAGGACTTGTGTGTCAGGAACATGAACTCCCAGGGACCCTGTGAGGAAGGGACTATTATTATCATCACCATTTAAAATATAAGAAAACTGAGGCCCAGGGATGTTAAGTACTTGCCCAAAGTTACACAGCTAGCAAGCAGAAACTAGGATTCAAGCCCTAGCAGGCCATTGCCAAGTCTGTGTTCCTAAAAGCTGCCTATCCCGCAGAGGGCTGAGTCAGATGAGCACTATCCATGGCTTTTGCAGTTAGCTGATCAGTATAACTTTCAAAGGTGGCAGCTCTCCTATTCTTCTTTCCCTTGTTTCTGTCTCTTCCCCTTTTCCCTTTACTCTAGGTCACTAGGGCTGCGTGCTGCACCTTACCTACTGGCCTTCTCCTGGCTGACAGGGCTAGCTGGGGCTGGTTCTCCTCCCTCTCTCTTGGTGAGACAACACAGTTTTGCCCTGAAATGATGGTCACAACTGGGGGCACCTGGCCAAGTAGACTTTTTTATTTACCAGGCTGAGTTGATGATCCTTTTAAGCCTCCACAGTTGGGGAGGAAGTAGGGAGTTGAGTTGATGCAGGGGAAAGAGAGTAGATGCAGAGATAGACCTTGAAGAAGAAAGAGACTGGAATTCACATTCACATGGAGGGGACGTGAGTATAATCAGACACCTGGGACACTCCATGCATAACTTTTCCCTGACATCGCCAAGCCCCGGAGAGAGCAGTGGTTCTCAACAAGCCTGCATGTTAGAATTACTGAGTGGGGGTGGGGAGACTTCAATAAACACTGACACCTACAAAACAATTGGATCAGAATCTCTGGGGGAGGGGCCCAGGCACTGATGGGTTTTGAAAGCTCCCCGGGACCAGGTGATTCTAATGTGTAGCCAGAATTGAGAACCACAAACTCAGAGAAAAGAGTTCTGGATAAGAAAGTATAAAAGACCGACCCTGCTGCTAATGAGCTTTGTCACTTTCTAGCTGGGTGGTCTCAGGCAACCCACTGGCACTCTGAGCCTCAGTTTTATTTTCTTTCTTTCTTTATTTTTTTTTTTTTTAAGATTTCATATATTGATTTTAGAAAGAGGAGAGAGAGAGAGGGAGAGAGAGAGAGAGAGAGAGAGAGAGAGAGAGAGAGAGAGAGAGAGAAAGGGGGAAGGAGAGGAGCAGGAAGCATCAACTCATAGTTGCTTCTCATATTTGCCTTGACCGGGCAAGCCTGGGGTTTTGAATAGGTGACCCCAGCATTCTAGGTCAATGCTTTATCCACTGCACCACCGCAGGTCAGGTAAGCCTCAGTTTTCTTATATCTGTAAAATGGAGGTAGTAATCTTGACTCTGCCTACTTTGTGTAAGTTATTACGATGCTTAGGTAGATCGTTGGATGTGATGTATTTTGTTAATTATTTAGGGAAATTATATAAAAGTGAGGTGGAATTAACCAATACAGACACTAAAGTACAAATAAGCACATGTATTCACTTGGCACTCGAATGAGTATACACACACACACACACACACACAGCTGCTGGTTAGGTTCTGAAAGTGGAGCTCTGGTGTTCTAGACATGTTCTTTTATGTGTTTAGCCTTCAGAATATGCCATTAAAATATGGAGAGATGATCTGCTGTGTGTGTGTGTGTGTGTGTGTGTGTGTGTGTTTAAATGATTGCTAAAGTGCGACATCATTTGATTCTGCCTGTCAGCCTATCAGAAACGTCATCTATAACCTTCACTGTTTGCAGTTTAATCTCCCCTGCCTCCCCGCAGGCTCTGTTCTGACATTTTAAACCCCATAAATGACAGTAGTGCTCTAAGCCATTTTGAAAAAAACCAAGCATTTGGAAAAACACACATAGAGACATACCCCTAAAATTCGCCTTCCTCTGAACACATGTTCACTCATGCTCATAAGTGCAATCACACACATGTTCACACCCCTATACTGGCCTATTTTGGAGAAACCACAGATACTGGCCAACATAAGAGCACATAAGTGGCAGCAGGACACAGACGCATGAAAGCACAGCCCTGTATCTGATGCCCATGCACGCGCCCCAGCACACACAGGGCAGACACACCTTTCTGCTCCGATCCTCAAGTCTGATCCATGCCTCTGCTCATTGGCCTTGAAAGAGAATGGAAGGATCCTGGGTCCTTGGAGGACTAGTGCTGGAAGCAATAGGTTAACATGGGTGACTGAGGGGTGCCAAATCTTGGAGTTTAGAGTCAGGATAGGATGTACATTAACAGGCTCTTAGAGAGGTCATGGGCAGAAGGGGATAACAAAGCAAATTGCCCACCACCCTACCAGCAACCAGACAGCTCAATGCATTTGAGGAAGTAGAATAAAATAATAAAATAAAAACCCAGAGGTACTTATTAAAAGGATGAGCATGGCCTGACCAGGCGGTAGCGCAGTGGATAGAACGTCGGACTGGGATGTAGAGGACCCAGGTTCGAGACCCTGAGGTCGCCAGCTTGAGCGCGGGCTCAACTGGTTTGAGCAAAGCTCACCAGCTTGAGCCCAAGGTCGCTGGCTCAGCAAGGGATTACTCCGTCTGTTGAAGGCCCGCGGACAAGGCACATATGAGAAAACAATCAATGAACAACTAAGGTGTCGCAACGAAAAACTGATGATTGCTGCTTCTCATCCCTCTCCGTTCCTGTCTGTCTGTTCCTATCTATCCCTCTCTCTGACTCTCTCTCTGTCTCTGTAAAAAAGAAAAAAAAGGATGGGCATGTGAGTGTAGAAAGACATGGTATAAGATGTTGACAATGAGCCCAAAAAAGGCAGGGACCTATCACCTCCTGGTTTTATCCCTAGGGTCTTGCACAGGGTCTACAGCATGTCAGAGACTCGTATATACATGTTGAATGAATGACTGAAAGAATAATTTAAACTCTAGAATGAGTAAGTGGTAAGGGGACTGTGTGTGTGTTTGTGAGCATGCACGTGTGCTTGCATGTAGGGGAACACGTATGTGATAGAGAAGGATGAGAGATTGGCTACTTAAAGACAGTTTCTTAGAAGAGATGACCCAATCTGGGACTGGAAGAGAGGGACCCATATCACATCTGATATCCATTTGTTCCATAGTAAATGGCTGATTTTTTCTGCTTTGGACTACCTCTGATTTGCAGCAAGATCTCCCCAGATAAAGTGGGAAGTAATAGCAAATGTGAATTAGGATTACCTTTGTGCAGTCCTGGTGCATTTTTCTGAGCTGGTAAACTTTTCTTCTTATGTGCAAAGCATGTGTACCAGCAGAAGACAGAGACTCTGGGCAGCCCTGCTTGGTTCTGAGGGGCTCTGTGGATTCTACGTGGCAGGGCTGACTCCTCTGTCTCTCCCTCCCACTACAAGTCATTATGCACTTTAAGCAACTTGTTTCCATGGCAACCAATTAGTGTCAGCAAGTGAGGGCTGTGACGTCAGGATGGGGGTGGGGTGAGGAGCCTCCCTCCCCCACATTCCTGGCTCCTGGCTCAGGGTCTGCAGCCTTGCAGGGAAAGCTCCAGAAGAGATGCAGGAACTGCTCTCCTGAGGAGCACAGGTTCTGGGTTAGGGCCCAAGAGTAGGTTGCACAGGTAGCTGATTCACCTGGCAGTGTCTCTACCTGCCAGTCCACTCCAAAATGCTGATGAGGCTGTGGGCCCAATAGTAGACTCGGTGAGCGTACACAGAAGGGTAACAATTATAGAAGACCACTGCCCGTGCCCCTCCCTATCCCTGGACAGAGGAATCCTTTGCTTTCTTTGTTGTTGTTTTTTTCTGAGGGGAGAGGGCTATAAACAAGGCCCAGAAGGAAACCGTGGCTCAAAGGGGAAGAGATTCCATTCTCAGTCCTCACATAAGATCTGTTGCTCCTGGCCCTGGCCATTTGGCTCAGTGGTAGAGCACCGGCCCGGCGTGTGGATGTCCCAGGTACAGTTCCCAGTCAGGGCACACAGGAGAAGTGCCCATCTGCTTCTCCACCCCTACCCCTCTTGCTTCTCTCTTGCTCTCTCTCTCTCTCTCTCTCTTCTCCTCCTGCAGCTATGGCTGGATTGGAGCAAGTTGGCCCTGGGCACTGAGATGGCTCCTTGGCCTGGGCCTCAGGCAGGAAGAAGAGCTTGGTTGCTGAACAATGAATGGAGCAATGCCCCAGATGGGCAGAGCATTGCCCCCTAGTGGGCTTGCCAGGTGAATCCCAGTTGGGGCACATGTAGGAGTCTGTCACTGCCTCCCTTCCTCTCACTGAATTAAAAAAAAAAAGTCTGGCCTGACCAGGCGGTGGTGCAGTGGATAGAGTGTCAGACTGGGATACGGAGGACCCAGGTTTGAGACCCTGAGGTCGCCAGCTTGAGCACGGGCTCATCTGATTTGAGCAAAGCTCACCAGCTTGGACCCAAAGTTGCTGGCTTGAGCAAGGGGTTACTCGGTTTGCTGTAGCCCCCCAGTCAAGGCACAAATGAGAAAGCAATCAATGAACAACTAAGGTGTCGCAATGAAAAACTGATAATTAATGCTTCTCATCTCTCCCTGTTCCTGTCTGTTTCTGTTTATCCCTCTCTCTGACTCTCCCTCTCTCTCTGTAAAAAAGAAAAAAATAATCTGTTGCTCCACCTCCCCTCAAGACTGGATGCTTTAGTCTATGGGAGGAAAGTACAGCTTAAAGGAAAGGAGTAGGGAGCCCAGCTAGGAATGCATCAGAAAGTGTAGGAGAGATGAATAATCCAATGACTACTTCCTTAGCTCACTGATTCTTGGAGCAGAGAATGAGATATGGGTAACAGAATTCCAGCAGTTTGAACCTCTAGATCCTTGGGTCTACCGCTAGAATTCCTGAGGGAAGTTCCGGTCAATTTTAGAAGGTCATTTTAATCAGAAGAAAAAGGCAGAATGCAAAAGACTTTGCCCTTTGGAGAAAAAGAAGGCTGGGCTTTTATTTACTGGACATCCTGGCCAAAGTATGCTAACCATCGTTCCAGCTGGGCAGGCCCTGCTGTGAAGATGAGGAAGAGGACTCATCGATGATGATTATGATGATAAACAGCGGCAGCTATAATTTTCACTGCATGTTACTTTACAAAACATCCTAGTAGCAGTGCATTTGGTAGGTAGGGCAGGAATTGTCCACAGGTTGGGTCTAGAGGCAGAAGACTGAAATACAGTATTGTTCAAGAGCTGTACAGGGGCATGCCCTTGAGACCATCAGCAGTGCAAAGGAAGGAACGAGAAAGAAGGACTAGCCAGAAGGAGAAGTTAGACTGTGCTGCAGTCTCAAAAAGACCTTAGCCAACCACAAGTGGGGCTGTGAAGCGGGGACAGCCCTTAGAACTGCCCTGATTTGGTAAGAGGTGGCTAGACCCTTCACATACTCATCACGACCAGACATTAGATGCTGGCTGCCCAGGGAAAGGGGCATGACCTTAGACGAGGCAGCCCTCTGCAGCAGAGACAAATCCAAGGAAGCCTGACAGGACAAGGTAACAGCTGGGGAACGTCCTTCAGCACCGAGGGAAACACAGCATTGCACAATGGCCTGCACCACAGCTGTATCACTCCCCTTCGGAAGATGAGGAAGTTGAACTTCAGAGAGAGGTGATGACCTGCTTCATCATACAGCTATCACACCAGCAGGGTTAGAGTATAGTTTCAGCATCATAGACTTAGTCTTGGCTTCATAGAGAAGGGCTTTCAGCATAAAGTCCAGTGTGACTGCAGGAATAAATCATTAAGGGAAGCCTCGACCTGGGCTCTGTGGAGGACAGGCGGTTCGGGCTGAGATTGCCCTGGGTGGGGAGTGCATCGCCTCCGTAATAGAGTCAGGCTGCAGAGACCCTGTCTCAGGCCTCTGGAGGGCCTGCCCAATTCTGCCAAGGTTCAGTGAGCCTCCTCCCCTTCTGGAAAGTGGAGACTATGGCCTTAATCCCTTTCAGCTCAGAGCCCTCCGAGCTGGCTGATCCTGGTTGCGAGAGAAATTTTCCTGACAGATGTGTCGGATTGACCAAAAGATGAGGGGTTTTGTGGAGATTACTCTGTTTGATGCCTGTCCCCAGTGCCCCCAGGGAACGGAACCCTTGGGGACTTCTGGCAGGGGGCAAAGCAGTCAGCAGGAGTCCATCAGTGGTCAGCCTCCCTGGCCAGCTCAGGGGCAACCAGCTGCCTCGGGGAGGCCTGGTAGAAGGCATGTGCTGAGAGACAGAGGGGAGAGAAGGTGAGGCCAAGGTGACAGAAGGTGAGAAATATCAAGGTGGAGGCCAAGAGAATAGGCAGGGGGCTGGCTCTCTCAGATGAGCCCCTCCCACAGAAACAAAATGAAGTCTGGGTGTGCTTGTGGGCTGCCGGGCTGGGCCATCTAGGTGTCCTATTAAAGATTTTGGGAGTTACTGAAGAGTGTTGTGTACATCAGGGTTAGGGTTGGGGTGGGGGGGCCATAGCACAAGCAGATGAGTGTGGGAAATTGTGTAAAGGGAATCCACACCCCTCCCTCACCTTCACATTGGATTGCTAGGTCCATAGGCTTGGAGTGACAATGGTTCTTGCTTTGGTTTTTTGACTCTCCCTGGCTGGGAGATGGGAAAAAGCTGAGCTGCCATAGGGGAAGGGCCCAGGGAAGCGAGAGGCAAAGGGATGGGAACCTAATGGTGGCTCTGGGGTCTCTGCAAGGGAGACTTGAGAGGATCTACCAGCCCCTGCCCAGTTCTTCCTGTGCCCTGAGAGCAATGGGCACGTGCTCCAGGGACCCAGTCCTTCTTGTCCTTTTCTGGGGGTGAGGGGGAAGAGTGAGTAGCCACCGCTTCTATGCAGGAGACTCTCTAATCAGAAAGGAATTGTTTTTTAACTCTGCCACCTTGCCCCTCCCTACGTGCACATTTCCCTTCATGACCTTGTGACTTCTCCATTAGGTCTCCTTTCTTCTTGCTTCAAGAAAAAGCCAGGCAGGGAGGGCTGAGGACCAGGGAGGGAGGCGAGGTGGCAGAGAGGCTGAGCCAATCACGAGTCTGCAAGGTGCAAAGCAATCAGTGGAGCCGCTGGTGAGCGGGGTCACTCAGTAGTGTGCACATCAGGGTGAAATCCTTTCAGCTCTTCGCCAAACCCCTAGTGAAAGACAATCAGGCTCGCTGTCACCGAGCTAATTCTGTCTATATAAAAGCAGTAATGAAATTCACGGCAGGATTACCCTCTCCATCCAATGGGCCAGCGTCGTGGTGACATATCTCTCTTATTGCCCGAATGTAACACACCATCTAATTTACGTCGTGTAGCGAGCAGGAATGAAATGTTCATAAAGAATTGCTGCATCTCGTCACCTTAACTGCGGCCCGGGGCTCTGAGGCATCTGTCAGGGAGAGGAGCAGGAGAAGGGAGGGAGGGCGGAGCTCAGGGAGCTGCAGCCAGGGGCAGGGGTTCAGGGGGCTGTTGTTTCTTAATAGGGTGAAGTGGAGACAGAAGGAGGCGGGGGCTGGGGCGGAGTAGGGAGAGGAGTGGGAATGGGGGGCATGGAGGGCTTTGGGAGTAAAAGAATAGAGAAGGGTAGGTTGAAGTGGTCTAGAGGGAGTAGTTGGAAGTCTGTGTAAGTCTGGCGAGCCAGAGAGGGTGAGAGTATGTGCATTTGGGTTTAGGTGAGTTTGGGAGGATAAAGAGTACCGAAGTGGCAAGCGGCTTGGTTGGGATAATGACCCTCTTGCTGGCTGTCAGATACTGCAGGGTCCCTGGGAGTCTCCCTCATTCTCTGGAAGTGGAAATATATCCACCTCTGAAGGGCATCAGAACCACATGCCCACGCATGAGAAAGGAGACCTTTTATAGAGGTGACTGATGCTAGAAGCAAGTTCTACAAAGTTCTCTCCCTCATCCAAAACTGCAGGACCCGACCATCAGAGAGCCCCTTCACCTCCATTCGAAAGTGGTTTTCTTATCCACCACTTTCTGTCTATTGCCACTTCTCCCATCCAAGGTCATGCCATCTGTTGCCTAGCTAACTCAACACCCTCCTGACTCCATGTGCCTGCCCTCTTGCCACCTCAACTCAAGCCAGGTAGTGGCCATGTCACTACCACCATCCCTTGACTTGAAATCCTGCTATGGTGTCCCCATGCTCTTAGGATAAAGACCAGAACCCACATCTCCAGCTTCTTTGCTCGAGCCATATCTGTCTTTTCTTGTAGCCTGAATGTGCCATGTTGAACAGCCACTGGGATGTGCACATTCGGTTTCCTGTCCTTGGAAGACTCCACCCCAGCATGGTCTGACCTTCTACTCCCACATCAGATGTCCACTGAAATGTTGCATCCTGGGGGAATCCTTCTGTGACTACCCAGACTTAGTTAACTCTTCTTTGATTTGCTGTCTTAGCAATTTTCTTCCTTTTACAAGACAGGCCACACATTGCAAGGCTATGTTTCCTTTTATGACTATTTCATTACAGCTTGTATTCTCCCACTGGACTCTGAGCTCCATGAGGGCAGGGGTCATGTCCATTTTGCTCACCATTATATCTCTAGCACCTGGTACAGTACCTGGGGACATTGTAGGTACTTGGTAAATATTCACTGAATAAAGGAATGAGGGGACTGCACAACCACTAGACACCCTGTTCCTTCCTTTTTTTCATTCATTCAACAAACATTGACTGAATGCCTCCTGTGTGCCAGGCACTGTCAGAAGCACTGTGGCCACAACGCTAAACAAGTAAAGACATGGTCCCTGCTCACAGTTCAGGGAGGGAGACAGACAAGCAGATAAGACCACCATGGTGCCTGACCTGTGGTGGCGCAGTGGGATAAAGTGTCGACCTGGAACACTGAGGTTGCCAGTTCGAAACCCTGGGCTTGCCTGGTCAAGGCACATATGGGAGTTGATGCTTCCTGCTCCTCCCCCTTCTCTCTCTCTCTCTCCCCTCTCTCTAAAAATCAATAAATAAAACATTAAAAAAATTAAAAAAAAAAAAGACCACCATGGTACTAAACCTGTCCTGTGCTGCTTCGTGCCAGAGAAGAGCTGCATCCTGATAGGCCCACTGTGAGGGTCACCTAGGAGATGTGGCTGACCTTCTCGGGCCATACCAAATTCTCCCTAAACTTACCTCTTTGGGTGAAAATTAGAAAAAGAAAGAGACTTTATTAAAGAGCCATCACTGGAATGCTCTTACTAGGGATAATAACAAGAAGAAGCACTAATTGAGAATCAATGTGTGCCAATCACCTAATTTCATGTAATCCTTACAACTGTGACATCTCAGTATTATTATCCCTGTTTTATAGAGGAGCAAACTGAAGCCAACTTAATTTAAATAGCTTTCTCAGAAAAAAAATCACACACCTGGCCCACAATGAGTGCTCAAGAAATACTTATTGAGCCTGACCAGGCGGTGGTGCAGTGGATAGAGCGTCGGACTGGGATGCAGAGGACCCAGGTTCGAGACCCTGAGGTTGCCAGCTTGAGCGTGGGCTCATCTGGTTTGAGCAAAGCTCACCAGCCTGGACCCAAGGTCGCTGGCTTGAGCAAGGGGTTACTCGGTCTGCTATAGCCCCCCCACCCCCGTCAAGGCACATATGAGGAAGCAATCAATGAACAACTAAGGTGTTGCAACAAAAAACTGATGATTGATGCTTCTCATCTCTCTTCGTTCCTGTCTGTCTATCCCTATCTATCCCTCTCTCTGACTCTCTGTCTCTGTAAAATAAATAAATAAATAAGAACATTGGAAAAACTGAACTATAAATAAAGAAATTAAGAAAAAAGTACTTATTGAGTGAATAAATAAATGAGAAGCTAATAAGTAGAAAGGACAGGAGTCAAACCTAGACTTTCAGTCTTCAAAGTCCCTGATCTTTTCTACTACCTGTTTCCGGCAACTATTTTTAGACTCTCAGGGTCTGGTTAGAATTAAAGAAATAACCAGAGATTGGATTCAGGATGCGTGCTTCTCTCTTACCTGAAATCTAGTCTTTCCACCTGAAACCTTCCCGTATACATGTGACACCTCAGGTACCAGGCCTGGCTAGGGTGGGAAGATTAGGTTTAGAAAACAGCAGACCTTAATATTTCTGGGAAGATGCCTGTAAGGCAAACTCTTTTCAATCCTTCTCTGTCCTTCCTCCAATACCCCAGGCTTGGATTAACTTATCAAGAAGTGTGGCAAGGGCCTGACCAGGCAGTGGCGCAGTGGATAGAGTGTCAGACTGGGATGCAGGAGGACCTGGGTTCACGACCCCGAGGTCGCCAGCTTGAGCGCAGGCTCATCTGGTTTGAACAAAAGCTCACCAGCTTGGATCCAAGGTCGCTGGCTCCAGCAAGGGGTTACTCAGTCTGCTGAAGGCCCTCGGTCAAGGCACATATGAGAGAGCAATCGATGAACAACTAAGGTGTTGCAACGTGCAGTGAAAAACTAATGATTGATGCTTCTCATCTCTCTTCGTTCCTGTCTGTCTGTCCCTATCTGTCCCTCTCTCTGACTCTCTCTCTGTCTCTGTTAAAGAAAGAAAGAAAGAAAGAAAGAAAGAAAGAAAGAAAGAAAGAAAGAAAGAAAGAAAGAAAGAAAGAAAGAAAGAAAAAGAAAGAAAAGTGTGGCAAGGGATATTTGTGGGAGAGAAAACATTATTCCTGTGTGTATAGAATCAACCGTGTCTTGTAATATGTTCCTTGTGCCTAAGATATCTGATACTTTATCATGAATTCAGAGATATTTATCACTACCTGATATATATCTATCTAAGTGTATGTGCTGTGTTGACTTGTGTTCAAGTATATATACACATGTATCGATAAACCTATCCTTTCCTTAGCTCTCTCATATCCCAGTGGCTTATATTCTGTGTATGCAGGCACCTGAGTCTGCACCCTGAAGTTTCCTCTTCACACGTATCTATGGGTATGTGTCTCTGTGGTTGCCTTTTCCTCTTGTTTTTATCCTCACTATATGTGACCTTCCAGCTAATGCTGGCAAGCCGCAGAGTTGGAGTGTATGCCATTTGCTTCTTCTTGTTTTGAGAAAAGTTCTACCTCCTGGCAGTGGGTAACTTTCTCTTTATCAAAGAGCTAATGCATAGATATATCATTAAAGAGATAATATATGCCTGGCATCCAGTCACCTCTCAAGTCATGTTAGCTATTAACATTATTATAGCTAATATGTGGCCTCCCTGACCAGAGGGCATCCCTTCTTCTCCCCACAGCCCTTTTAGGGCTGGAAATATAAGTACCCATATCCACTCCTGCCAGGGAGTTGTGTGAGGCTTGGTGCACTTACAAGGATCTCCTGGGGTTACAGGGCTCCAGGCCATTGTCATCTACATCTCTCAGTAGGACAAAAATCTCCCACACCCCTGGCAGGCAGAACTCACTCATATTTTTAAAGTCTCATAAAATAAGTCTCAGAGTCTCTTTAGACATTGTGTCCAGAACCTTAAATATCTAAGACACAGATCGTTTCCTGAATCTGCCTTCTGCAGCTGGCACCTTTTCTCTGAGGTCAGACCTGAGGCCCTACCCACAGGACAATGCCCATCAGAGACGAGCTGCTTCAGTCAGGATACCTGATAATTCTAATGCCCTTCTTTTAGTCCAAGTGACCTACCCTCCTAGCTAGTGATTGGTTTTGTGGCTCTGCCAGGAGCTGACATTCTAAACCAGACCCACTCCTTCAGATGGAGCAAGATATCATTGAAGCTAGATGGATACAGAGCATTCGGTAAGCAGGAGCAGGGGAGGAGAGAAAAGAGAGAAGGAGAACACAACAACTGAGTCACAGAGTCAGGATTCTCCAGACAATATCTGTCCTGAAATTGGCATCAGGCATTCTTTTCGGGGTCTGTGGAAACCCAAGGGTTTGTGCCTAGAAATATATTAAGATAAGGTTTTGCATGATTGTCTTTGGACAGGCAAGAAGGGGATGGAAGAGTCTACAGAACAGATAAACTAGAAGAGGTTGGTAATGGATTAAAAACTGGAATCCAATCCTGTCCATGTGTTTATTTGATTTCCACATTTTCATATTTCCTGTATTCCCACTCCTCTTTCCCCTTCCCCCAGACTGACATACACAATACCCTGATGGCCATTTCAGCTGCAACCTTATCTAGCCAGAGAAGCCCGAGCTCCCAGCTGCTGGCCAGAGCTGATCCCCTAAACCCAGGGAGACCAACTGGTCAGAGAGTTCTCAGGAGTGGCAGATCCCAAGTGCAAATTTGGCTTCTGCTACCAACAGATTCTGATGTTGGCCAGGTCACTTAATTTCTGCATGTATTGACCTTAACATTAGCTTCCTGTTCCCCTTCCACATATACCACCCCAGATGATAAGAAGACGCATCCTGAATTTTTTTAAAAACTATTTTAGAAATTCACCTTTCCATTTCCCATCATAATTACCAGATCAGAATATAATTTCCAGGATGATTTGTTTGGCCTTGTGTGAACCAGTTCTCTTCACTGCTGGCCTGTTTAATCATTGGCCAGCAAGACAGAGTGAGAGTAGATCAGTGTAGCTCAGCTCTGCTTCTGAGTGCATGACCTGTTACGATAACAGCAAAAATTATTTTCCAGCCTCTTGGCTTATCTGAGGGCTTCGTGAGTATATATAGTTACTACGTGGCTTAAAACTGTATCAGGAGAAAGAAACAAGCAGCATCCAACCCCTTTGGAGTTTAGCATGATGGTGAGGGAATGTCTAGCATGTAGATAAAAATGAAAGGTCCTAAACACGGAGACTAATTGATGACTTGAGGAAATGGACATAAATTCCTTTTATGTGTGACTCAACTCTCTTGCCCTACAGGTCCTTCCAAAGCCAGACACTTGGTTTGGTGGTCATTACTTGTGCAGTGTCATTAAATTCTGTGTGATAATCTGCATGGATATGTAATTATGCTGTAGTTAGTGATTGTTCCCTAAGTAAACCCTTGGTGTAGTTACCATGTAAGTCAACGGTATTTACAGGATATTTTTTCTGCCTGTAACTCAAAGCCTTACCGAAACAAATTGGAATTGCCTTCTGGAGGCCGTTGTTATAAATTACAGACCCAACATCTGTCCACATCTGCAATGTCTAGACAGCCTGTCTCAGCTACAAGAGAGGAGAGAGATGAACGCGGGAAAACAAGGGAGACAGGAGTGGCAGAGGGAAGTCTCAGATTCGCACAGTTTTTCTCTTCAGAGGTTGGCCTAGAGGAATCCTGTGCTAACTTCTGAAATGGGCCTGAATCTGCAGCAGCCCAACGCCTAGCTCCGAAGAGATCAGGGCCTGATCATCAGTCTGGATGTGTTGGCAATGCGGCCACTCCTGTTGGACCACATCTCTGCCCTGACAGGCTCTCAGAGGTCACAATGAGGCCTGGAAGGTGGTAAAAATACAGACACTGAGTACAGCCACATCCAGAGAGCCAGCTACTTCTCCAAATTCCCTCCATCCCCTCCCCTGCTGCTCCCTGACTCTCACCCCCCCACCTGGCTCAGCTTTTGGGGGTGAGACATTCATTTGCCTGCCTTTCCTATGGTCCCTCTCCGGCACCCTCCTCGATAAGGAGCCTGCCCGTCAGCTGAGTGATTGTATTTTTTTACAGTTCCTAGCACAAACCTTCTCATTTATATGTAAAGCAGCCATTAGTCATAGCTCCGTTCCCACACACTGCCTGATGTACAATCACATTTTGCAGCGGATGAATCTTTCCACACAGCTGCTCTGCTATGAATAATCCGTCTCCAGGCCCATAAATCAGAAAAAAATCATGCACCTCGTTCGCCTGATCCTTACACAAAGTCATATATTTTACATGAGGACGAGCTAAATATTCATGAGTCTTAAAGGCTTTTTTCACAGGCACTTGTTGGGGTTGTCTTCTACTATTGGGGGGATACTAGGTTGTATTTAGGAGGACTAGGGATTTTAGCGAGGAGAGAGGAAGAGGAGGAAGGGGAGGAGAGAGAGTGTGTGTGTGAGAGAAAGAGAGATTGAGATTCCACGCTTATCTCTTAGTCATGTGGGACAAAGGATGCTCCTGTAAGGACTTAAAAACATGATAAGTACTTGTTTACCTGCGCTTCTACCTGGCTCAGAGCCGTGGATTTTGTCTCCCTGACTTTCAAGGTCATTTCATGAACCTTTGCTCTCTCTCACCTGTGCAGCGATGATTTTGGTGACTTTGGCCCTTCCCGTGTAGGGAGGTGCCTGGGAGCCCCACCCTGATTTGATAAAATCAGACTTGAGGGTGCGGGAGGGGTGACAGTGAGCAGTTTGCAGATCTTAAGGAATCCACTCTGATGCTAACAAAGCCTCTGACCTACACACGACTTCAGGCTCCAGCAGCTTCCTGGAATTTTGTTTATACCCCATTCCGGTTCCAGAGAGCATTTAAGGTGGTTTTCTTCACCTTCCACTTTATCTCTGTCCCCGGGCTTACGCCTTCCGGTCACCCTCTTAGCTTCCCAGGCCCCATCACTGCACTCTCCTCCGTCTAAGGCTCCTGCTCAGGCAGCCCACATGCTCAGCCAGGAATACTCTGCCTGCCCTGTTCCTCAAACTCTCTCTCTCTCTAATGCAAAATTTAACCCCTCCAAGAAGCCTCCTTTCCTTAAGTAAAGAAAAGGCAGTTATTTGCCTTGCTGTGCAAGCCCCCACCTCCTCCTTTGCTAGCTAAGGAAAGCACTCATTAGACCAGCCCCTCTGCTGGCATTTTCTTCCCGCATTCGCTCAGCATTGGTCTGTGTGTTCAGTGGTGCTGTCTGTCTGACTTATTAATGCCATGCTCTGCAGTGGTGGTGATGACATGCCCTCACTTCCCTTGGAAGGGTAGAAAATTCTTCTTCCTGGATTTCACTGGCAAGATTGAGAACATATTTCTAGATAGAGATTTCTTGGATTTAGCTTTACATCTGGAAACACGCATAAGCCCTCAGACCGCTTTAGCCTTTGGTGGCTAATAATAATGTCCCAGGTTCTGGTAGTTATCTTCCAATGAAGAAGTGTATCAGAACTGCAGTAGCACCTCCGTGGGGAAAGCCACTTCTTGCTTTGACAGATGTGCAAACCGAGGCATAGGCTTGGCAAATTACTTTCTCAAAGTCAAATCGAGAGGCGATGACAGGGAGCTGCAATTACGTCTGAGTTAACTTGCGATTTTGACTCAGGGCATCGAGTTTTTTCCACCAACCCCCAGGACCAAAGGCCGAGGATCAGAGCCTTTTCTCATTTCTCTAAGTTCCTTAGGGTGGCCAACTTGCTCCTCCTGCTCTGAACCCACTCTGGTAATGTTCAGAAAGAATTAAGTGAAACTCCCCGCCAGAGAGGAGGAAAAAGTCCAAACAATCACAGATGGCAGGCTTGCAAATTTAATTTAAAATCATTCTTTATTATCCAAAATATTAAAATTAAAGCTATAATGCCCAAAGGAAAACACAGATTAAACCCCCTATGCTTCACAGCCTCTTCCTCAGGGGGTCCTGAAAACACTGAATGAGGATGCTTTGAAGAGAAAGCAGGAGTGCAGGAGCAAAGAGCCAGCTGTAGATCACTGAGCCAAACACTTGGTGACTGACCCAATCAGCTTCCCTTAAAGCCAAACACCAACTGTTTCATATGCAATTAATGACTGCCCTGGCAAATGAAAGTGCATCAAGTCATCACAGGCATCTTTGAATGAGAAGACACACAGCAGTCACAGGTAGTTCATCCCTGGCATCTACATAATGATATTACCAGGCTAATCTAGGCTCAGAGATTTAATTCTGCAAAACACCATGCACTAAATATTTATATTCATAAAAGCGCTAAGGGAAAAACGCTCACGTGCTGCCTCTAGGCTCCCTGTTTGCCTAGAATAGGCTGCTGGCTCATTTGCCAGGGTATATGGTTGGGGGGTCAAGGGCATCGGTCAAGTGTCAGTAGAATCCCAGTGTTTATGGTCCCCAACTTCACCCTATGAAAAGGGCTCCTTGCAGAGGCAGAATTAAGGTCTGTTGAGGCCCTGGGTACAGAATAAAATATTGGGCCCCTTACATTAGAAAAAAGTGTAAAGTTGGGGTTTTTCAGGGCCCTTCAGAAGTGGGGGCCCAGGGTGCACCTGCCGTTAAATCTGCCTCTGACTCCTTGCTGGATTGGGTATTGATAAGTACCAAAGAGAAGGCAAAGCCCCTTTCTTCTCTGGAGATACCAACACAAAACAGGAGGTCACTTCATATGTCAAAGCCAAGAAAGGAGCAGGAGAATGGATGAGAATGTCAGTTCCCCAGTCTTTGGTGCAGAAAATCAAAGTCCAGGGAGGACCAGAGACTGTTAGAGTCAACCTTTACACATTTCAAATTCCCAATTATAGATGCAATTCTGATTCCTGATTGTAATTGTGCCTTAATTAGAAAACTATAAAGGAGAGGCGTTCTTCAAATAATCATTAGAAAAACAATGCTGATGGAAAGATAATGTGTTTCCTTTGGCCTTTTGGAGGTCTGTACTGAAGCCTAATTTTTTTTTTTTCTTTTTCTGAAGCTGGAAACGGGGAGAGACAGTCAGACAGACTCCCGCATGCGCCCGACCGGGATCCACCCGGCACGCCCACCAGGGGCAACGCTCTGCCCACCAGGGGGCGATGCTCTGCCTCTGGGGGGGGGGTCGCTCTGCTGCGACCAGAGCCACTCTAGCGCCTGGGGCAGAGGCCAAGGAGCCATCCCCAGCGCCTAGGCCATTTTTGCTCCAATGGAGCCTTGGCTGCGGGAGGGGAAGAGAGAGACAGAGAGGAAGGAGGGGGGGGGGGTGTGGAGAAGCAAATGGGCGCTTCTCCTATGTGCCCTGGCCAGGAATCGAACCCGGGTCCCCTGCACGCCAGGCCGACGCTCTACCGCTGAGCCAACCGGCCAGGGCTGAAGCCTAATTCTGAACTATACCCTTACTCAAACGTCCTCACTGTAGCACGCTGCTGGGCCTGAGCACCTCCAGCATGTAAGGAACAGAACCTCACCTGGTTCACCCGGTGAGGCCTAGCTGCTCTCTGAAAGAGGTTGCCGGGGTCATTGCTGTATCTATCCTGGAGACTATACTCTTCTCCCCACTGGCATCTCAAACCCAGTTCTGTCAGTTCGGCCCCTTTTGCCCTTTTCCTCTCCTTGGCAGAAAATGCAGATGATGAAGCCTGTCTATTCCCTGTGTACACCAGGACTTGGACCCTTCAGCAACTTTTCCAGGACTCTACATATTATAATCAAGATGGGATCAGCTAATAAAATTACATTGGTTAGCATCCAAAAAGATTAACCAGCCTTAAGGATTTCATGGCTGAGCATTACACTTTTCAATTTTCCTACAATTAAGCTAACAACAAATCATATTGACAAATAAACTGCCAGATCTGCTAGCTGAAGCCCTGCTGTAGGAAGGTCGGATGCTCCGCAGCTGAGTGATTGCCCAGCCATTGCCTGATCATAAAGTCTAGGCTGTGAGTTCTAGCAGGTGGGGAATTGGCACCCATGCCTCATGGGAGAAGGGGAGATGAGGAATGGTTGCTATCTTTGTTCCAAAAAAAAAATTAAAAGAGGATTATCCTGACCCTTGCCCTCCTGCTACCTCTGAAGAATTTTTCTAGTTTCCACTGATTTCTCAGTCTCCTGCTAGAGAAAATTCAGGGCAAGGAGACCTATATTCCCACAAGGCACAGCTATATCAACTCATTAACTAATCTGGAGTCACAAATCCCGGGCCTAAGGTAAATTAGACCTAGCACTAATAAAATTTGAGGGCAGATAAGACCCAAGTGTGTCAGCGGAAAAGTCCTCCACATAGATGCTGACTGTTTGAAGGCCAGACTTCTTCCGGCCTGGCTTCCCTGTCACTGCGGAGGGCAGGAGGCTCCGAGATGTTTTGGACCCTGTCTGCACAGCTAAGGCCCAGTTCCTTCTCCAGTTTTTCCTGCTACCTAGTCTTGGAGAAGCAGACAAGAGGAGGAAGAATTAGGAAAGGATGACTACAAAGGGAAGAGGGATCATTGCTATCATTTAAATGGAAGTAAGTGCTTTTACTCAGTAATTTATTTGATTCTCATAATAATCCTATAAAGTAGATACTTTTACTTTTCTATGTGTGACAGAGACAGAGAGAGGGACAGATAGGAAGGGAGAGAGATGAAAAGCATCAATTCTTCGTGGCAGCACCTTAGTTGTTCATTGATTGCTTTCTCATATGTGACTTGACTGGGGGGGCTACACCAGACCGAGTGACCCCTTGCTCGAGCCAGCGACCTTGGGCTCAAGCTGGTGAGCTGTGCTCAAACCAGATGAGCCCGCGCTCAAGCTGGCAACCTCAGGGTCTCAAACCTGGGTCCTCTGCATCCCAGTCTGATGCTCTATCCACTGCGATACTACGTGGTCAGGCAATACTTTTACTTTTAAAGAGTTTATTTTTATTTATTTATTTATTTATTTATTTATTTATTTTTTACAGAGACAGTGAGTCAGAGAAGGGATAGACAGGGATAGACAGACAGGAATGGAGAGAGATGAGAAGCATCAATCATTAGTTTTTCACTGCGCGTTGCAACACCTTAGTTGTTCATTGATTGCTTTCTCATATGTGCCTTGACCACAGGGCTTCAGCAGATCGAGTAACCCCTTGCTAGAGCCAGAGACCTTGGGTTCAAGCTGGTGGGCTTTTGCTCAAACCAGATGAGCCCGCGCTCAAGCTGGCGACCTTGGGGTCTCGAACCTAGGTCCTCTGCATCCCAGTTCGACGCTCTATCCACTGCGCCACTGCCTGGTCAGGCAATACTTTTACTTTTATAGCTGAAGAAAATGAGGCTTACAGAAGTTATATAACTGAACCCAGGTTTTGGTTCCAGAGCCTTTGTTCTTAACTCTAAAATTAATGAAAACTGACGAATTATTTTAGGTACAAAAAGTGTCTTTCGCTTGACCTGTGGTGGCACAGTGGATAAAGCATCGATGTGGAAATGCTGAGGTCGCCGGTTCAAAACCCTGGGCTTGCCTGGACAAGGCACATATGGGAATTGATGCTTCCAGCTCCTCCCCCTTCTCTCTCTATGTTTCTCTCTCTCCCTCTCTCTCTCCTCTCTAAAAAAAAAAAAAAAAAAAAAAAAAAGAATAAATAAAAAAGTGTCTTTCTATATACCAGGAACTAAATTCTGATCTAAGGTAGAATAGGAAATCTAGCCTTAGAGTCATGTTAATTTTGATACTATATTTGACCTTCATCAAAATAAAAAATTTGGCCCTGGCCGGTTGGCTCAGTGGCAGAGCGTCGGCCTGGCATGCAGAAGTCCCAGGTTTGATTCCCGGCCAGGGCACACAGGAGAGGCGCCCATCTGCTTCTCCACCCCTCCCCCTCTCCTTCCTCTCTGTCTCTCTCTTCCCCTCCCGCAGTGAGGCTCCATTGGAGCAAAGATGGCCCGGGTGCTGGGGATGGCTCCTTGGCCTCTGCCCCAGGCGCTAGAGTGGCTCTAGTAGCAACAGAGCAACGCCCCGGAGGGGCAGAGCATCGCCCCCTGGTGGGCAGAGCATCGCCCCCTGGTGGGCATGCCGGGTGGATCCTGGTCGGGCGCATGTGGGAGTCTGTCTGACTGTCTCTCCCTGTTTCCAGCTTTGGAAAAATACAAAAAAAAATAAATAATAAAATTAAAAAAAAATAAAAAATTTGGCCCTGGGTGGTGGCTCAGTGGATAGAGCATTGGCCTGGTGTATGGACATCCCAGGTTCAATTCCTGGTCAGGACACACAGGAAAAGTGACCATTTTCTTCTCTCCTCTTCCCTCTCTACCTTCTCTCCCTTTTCTCCTCCTGCAGCTAGTGGCTTGCTTGGTTTGAGCATGGCCCCAGGCACTGAGGATAGCTTGGCTGGTCAGAGGAGGCAGCCTCAGATGCTAAAAATAGCTTGATACTCAAGCATCGGCCCAAGACAGGGATTGTTGGGTGGATCCCAGTTGGGGCACATGGAGGAGTCTGTCTCACTATCTCCCTCCTCTCACCTAAACCCTCCCAAAACAAAAAAAAAAACCCTCAAAAAACAAAGAAACAAACAAACAAACAAAAATTATATATATATGACAAGAACTCAGGCTCTTAGGCCAAATAAGAGAGTGAAGAACTGTTCTATATTTCTCAAATTATGGCCAGAGAATAATCTTTTAAACTAAATCATTTGGTATACAACACTTGTTAAGATGCAGGTTCATGGGCCCCACACAATCTTGTTGGTCAGAAATCTCTGAATATGGAGTCCATGAGTATGCTGTTTAAGAAGCTCTCCAGATGATTATTATGAATCCAAAATTGGACAACTGCCTTGGCCAGATAGCTTGGTTGTTTAGAGCTCCATCCGAAAGTGCAGAGGTTGCCAGCTTGAGCCCTGGTCAAGGCACATACAGGAACAGACAGATATTTCTTTCTCTCTCTCAAATCAATAAATTAAAAAAAAAAAATTTAATTGGTAAACCATTGGAATAAACTATGAACACTGCCCTTAAATAGTTTCTATGTGCCTGACCAGGTGGTGGCACAGTGGATAGAGCATCGGACTGGGATGCCGAGGACCCAGGTTTGAGACCCCGAGGTCGCCAGCTTGAGTGCGGGCTCATCTGGTTTAAGCAAAAGCTCACCAGCTTGGACCCAAGGTCGCTGGCTCAAGCAAGGGGTTACTCGGTCTGCTGAAGGCCCACGGTCAAGGCACATATGAGAAAGCAATCAATGAACAACTAAGGTGTTGCAATGTGCAACAAAATACTAATGATTGATGCTTCTCATCTCTCTGTTCTTGTCTGTCTGTTCCTGTCTATCCCTCTCTCTGACTCTCTCTCCGTCTCTGTAAAAAAAAAAAAGTTTCTATGTAACCCCAAACTCCCCACCATGCCATCGAGGCCACTAATCTGACCCTAGGCAGCCCTTACCTCCACTCTCCTTGATCTCTTCATCTGTCATACATGCCAAGTGCATTTCTTCCTCCTGTCTTTGTTCTAATGTACCCTGGTCCCCACCCTTACCTATACTTTCCCTTCCATTCCTTACCTGCATTTGTGTTTTACATACCTGGGCCTGTAAGGTCTTTTCTGATAGATATGTGTATTCCAAACTGCCTTCTTGATGTTCCGCTTATCTGTCAGACCTCACCCTTACTGGACTATCGCCCCTGAGACAGAGGAATCAAAAAGCTGACAAGCCGCCCCAAGGAGGGGCTCCGGACATACCAGGACTTTTGATTCAACACCCACATGCTCGAAGCCCCCCAAGGAGGAGCATTCCGGACATACCAGGACTTTTGCCTCAGTATCCCCTCAGGCTCTCCCAAACACTGTATAACTCACCCCTAGTCTGTAACTGGCACTCTTCTCCCCAGGAGAAGTGCCCGGCAGGGTTCCTTTCTTCCTTTCAATAAAGCCTGTTACTCTGGTCTTTCGGACTCCCATGGATTCCAACATTTTCCTTCTTTCTTTTTTAATGTAATTTTTAGTTAAATAACATATGCATCCAGAAAAGTGCACCGAATAATGATTTTGCATATGCAGTTAGAAGATTCTGCTTCAGCAACTTGTAGAGTCCTTAGAAGGGAACTATAAATGTAATGGGCAGTAGCATAGGTTAAACCTTCCTCAGAAATAGTTCTCCTGTGATACTTAGAAGAGAATTTTGGTGGCTAGAAATAAATAAATAACATAAACATAAAGAAAAATAAAAGGTGAGTCAGGAATCACTTGGGGGTCACATGATCACATGGGGTCACACTGGAATCACTTGGGAGTCATGCAGGAATCACGTGTGTTGGGCAAATGAGTTTGTAAAATTTGTATTTTTTTAGTTTGCTCACTTTTATTGTTAAAAAATGGTGCTTGGACCTGATCTGTGGTGGCGCAGTGGATAAAGCTTCGACCTGGAAATGCTGAGGTCACCGGTTCGAAACCCTGGTCTTGCCTGGTCAAGGCACATATGGGAGTTGATGCTTCCAGCTCCTCCTCCCTTCTCTCTCTCTCTGTCTCTCTCTTCTCTCTCTCTTTCCCTCTCTCTCTCCTCTCTAAAAAGATGAATAAATAAAATAAAATAAAAAATTTTTTTTTTTAAAATGGTGCTTGGCAGCCATGTGTGTGCTTGTCCTCAGAGCAGGGCAGGTGACTGCAAATTGCAGCTTGCATTCCTGCTTGAGAGCGGCTATTGTTTTGCTAATGTTTGCTGGAAGAGGGGTCTTTGTGGGCCCCAGCCAGTTATGCAGGGAGAGCAGAGAGAATGCAGAGTGCTGAAGAAGAAGCCAGTTTTTGTGGAGGAGGAGAAGGTATGCAGATGAGGAACCAGAGCTGAGGGGCTTTGTGAGCTCCACTGAGACTGGTGGGGCCTTTGATTCTAGGAGGAACCGAAGAAGGTTCTCCTAGTTGTAGGACTAGAGAATGCATCGGGGCTTTGAGAGCCCTGAATGAAAGGGAAGTGTTTTCCCTGCCTGTTTGCTTGTCGGCCGGTGCAAGACTTTAATAAAGGAATGGCCCACTGTAAAGCCAGAAGCCACGGCCACCAACACAGCTGCCTGGACCATGCAGGTCGCATTAGATTCGAACAGATGGTAATGAAACAATGGAGCCAAGAACTGGTGGGCCATTACCTTTAATCCTAGCTTGCATCTGGTGGGCCAAAAATACACACAGTGGGAAAACACTTCCCTTTTCGTTCAGGGCTCACAAAGCCACTGACTTATCCGAGTTTCCTAGAATCAAAGATTTCTACCTCACCAGCCTTATTCACCTCTGTTCTCCATCTTCTTCTCTCTGCACAAACTCTGCACAAACTGGCCTCTCCCTCAGCGCTCCACCATCTTGGCTGCTTCTCTTCTCCTCCATGTGGCCTTTCTCTGATCTCCTCCAGCATGACTCCTCTGCCTTATTTTATACTGTAGAAATCAAAACCTTTAATCCAATATACAAACAAGGAAGTCTCTGATACAAAGTCACTTATCTGAGGCATAATGGGGTTCCTCATGAGAGTGCACCACCCTACATCATGCAACAGTCAAGGGTGTGGGGAAAAGCTTAGTGTTGAGAAGATCTTAGTATTAAAAGGGTTAGAAAGGCTTAGTTTTTTTGTTTCTCTAAATGAAAAGGGAAGTGTTTTTCCACTGTTTGTATTTCTTGCCCACTGGGTGCAAGCTAGGATTAAAGCTAATGGCCCACCAGTTCTTGGCTCCATTGTTTCATTACCGTGTGTCCGAATCAAATGCGAACCTGCACGGACCAGGTGGCTGTGATAGTGGCCATGGCTACTGGCCATACAATAGGGATAAAAAGCCCTTTCCTCCCTATTTCTATAAGAACCTCTGGCTCGAGCAGGAAGGGGAGATGGTCTTTGAGACGAGAGCCCACCATTCTCCCAGTCCACCATTCTCCCAAACCTCTTTCCTTTGGCACCAGCATCTGTCCCAGGATTTTGACTTTTGTTGGTGGTCAGCGGAACCTGCATTCCCATGTTTCTGTTACGCTTTCATTCCTTTTACAAACAGCATATTTACTGAGACATATTAGGCGCTGGGTGGATAATGATGAACAAAGAATATCTGGGTTCTGCTTTCATGGCACTTAGAATCTCAGGAAGGAGAAAAGTGAAACACAAGTAAGCAAACAATAAATATAAATTGTTATGTTGCTCTGAAAGGATTAACTGGGGACTCTGCTGCCTGAGGGGAGGAGGACCAGCCTGGGGAGGAGCAAAAAACAGTTTAGGTAAAAGTATATATAGCAAGGACAAAGGCCCTGAGGTGAGATATATCTCGGCTCAGCAAGGAATCTCTCTGACAATCTCTCTGACGTTGTTGGCCTCTCTTTAGCCTCCTCCTTCCCCCTTTATTTATTTATTTATTTATTTTATTTTATTTTATTATTATTATTTTTTTTTTGCATTTTTCTGAAGCCGGAAACAGGGAGAGACAGTCAGACAGACTCCCGCATGCGCCCGACCGGGATCCACCCGGCACGCCCACCAGGGGCGATGCTCTGCCCATCCTGGGCGGGGCCATGTTGCTACCAGAGCCACTCTAGCGCCTGAGGCAGAGGCCACAGACCCATCCCCAGCGCCTGGGCCATCCCCGCTCCAATGGAGCCTTGGCTGCGGGAGGGGAAGAGAGAGACAGAGAGGAAGGCGCGGCGGAGGGGTGGAGAAGCAAATGGGCGCCTCTCCTGTGTGCCCTGGCCGGGAATCGAACCCGGGTCCTCCGCACGCTAGGCTGACGCTCTACCGCTGAGCCAACCGGCCAGGGCCTCCTCCTTCCCCCTTTAGAATCTCTTCCACCAGAAGCTTTCTACCCTGACTACCTTCACTTATACAGAGCAAACTGCCACTTTCTCTCCTGCAGCATAAGAAAGATTCATCCATACAAAGCCCTATTGCTTAGCGAGGTAGAGAAAAGAGAAAGAATGTGAACTTGTATTTTGATTTTCTTTTTTGTCCCAAAAATGTTTAAGTAGGACTTATCCCCTTTCACTTTGGAATCAACCCTCGCTCTCTCCTCAATGGAGAGAGTTGCCACTGAAGTGGGTCTGCAGGAACCCTCTAGTTGTCTCCTTTCTCTGGTTTCACACAGTGACCACTGGGAGAATCACAGAGGAGCTCTGTTCAGGCGCTCAGAGGTTTAGAATCAAGGAGTCTTAACAGTGGTTTTAGCAGCTACAATGCTTTGTTCCTGAGGTAACACTGTCACTGATACCCCTGGGCATTGAAGGGAGGGGGCAGCCCAGTCTGTGCCCTAAAGGGTTTGGTTGTGAGCCATTCAAATTCTCACCTGGTACTATAAACTTGAATAAAAATGTTAAAATCACAAAGAGACCTGAGGATTAAAGAGCGGTTGGTCGTTGGCCCTGTCATTTGGCTTTCTTCCTGCCCATGTCAGTGTGGAGCCTTCATGCTCTCTGACCCTAGAGGGGTCAACTTGCCTCTTCTTTCCCTTTGACACAGCCACCTTCCAGTCCACCTTAGACCCTCCTTCGATTCTGTCTCCCATGATCTGACCTCTTCTCTGAAGGACTCCTTTAGTCAGATTCCCTGATAGGTAACTGAAGAGGGGAGAATGTTAGGAGGTGAGCCCACATAACAAATAATTGGATTTTTCAAAAGCCCAGCTTTACAGTCCTTTGCACATCTCCAGTATTATGTGGCAGAGCATCTCATTCTGTTAAATCATCCCTGGTCTGAAGAGGGTGAATTAAAACAAACAAACAAAAAACTGCACTGCTCTAGTTAGATTCAAGTTAAGGCTTCAAAGCTGAATCTTGGTAAAATAATATTTTTTATGTTCTCTGTGGGCCTCAGGCCTTGACCAGATTCTGTCAGGTCCTTGTTGTTGTCATCGGCAGCAGCAGCATTACCACCATATGACATTTACTGAGTCCCTAACATGAGCTGGGGCCCAGGCAACATATGTGCTTTACAGCATCTTCTTTTCTTCCCAGTTCAGCTAATCCGGGACTGCTAAACCTTACTCAGGACAGTGGTTCCAACTGTCAATTTCCTGGGCTCTGCTGTGTATGAGGCAGACTCTTGGGCCAGCACTGGTACCAATAGGGAGAACCCAGGGACTGGAGATAGAGTTTCGTTACATTGCTCTTTGACAGTGGGACACAGTTGGAACAGTTCTTTAACAGAGACTAGAGAGTAGCATTCAATCATGTGTTCATTTAATAACAGCGCAGGACAGACAAGACAAGGTTGAGATAAAGGAACTCTGAGCTCAGGAAAGCTCTGAGATCAGAAGTCAGCACAGAGTTTTATGACCTTATATATTGTGAGCTACTGACATATTCATGGCTGAAATAACATATCTGAGATTTGCATCAATATAATCTAGAGGCTAGGGGAAAGAAGTGGTGGGGATACACTTGAAACAAAAGTGGCTATAAGTCAATATTTTTGAAGCTGAGTAATGAGTAAAAGGAGGTTCATTATATTCTTCTTTTGACCTTTCCACATGTTTGGAAGTTTATGAATTGAAAATTAAATACACACACACACATACACTATGCCTTTTTCTCCTTTCCTTTCTTTCTTTTTTTTTTTAAAGATTTTATTTATTCATTATAGAGAGGGGAGGGGGGGGAGGAGCAGGAAGCATCAACTTCCATATGTGCCTTGACCAGGCAAACCCAGGGTTTTGAACCGGCGACCTCAGCGTTTCCAGGTCGACGCTTTATCCACTGTGCCACCACAGGTCAGGCTCTCCTTTCCTTTCTTTGTGTTTTCTTTTTCTTGGTTGTTTTGGTATTGTTTCTGAAGTAAGGTGCTTTTATTTATTTTTTTAAATGTCAGCCTATTTTAGCTGTGGTAAGGACAAACCAAGTCAAATGGGTTACATTTGTATTTGGGCCAGTGAGAAAAGGCCTCCCAAGATCCAGAGGCAGTTGGTGGTAGAAGGGACAATTTTGGGAAAACCCTAAGAAGGAGAATTTTCTGAGATTGGAAATCCAAACCTCTTTGTCTTGGCTCCCTCCTCTATACTGCTGCCCTTCCTCGGAATTGTTGCTCTAAAAAAAAAAAAAATGTCTCTTGATGTAGGAGGAGATTGTATGTGATTTAAGGGGTAATTCTCTGACATTGGAGTCCTGCCTTTCCAACATCTCCCGCCCCATTCTGCTCCCAGGCTTGTTTGAGGTTGATGGCCTGGCTGTCTGGATTCCCTCTGCCCACTGACTAATATGCCTCATGTGGAAGCCCCTTCCAGCTGAAAGTCCCCTTGGATATTTTCCTGGGGCCTACCTGAGTGACCTACTCTGCCCTGCAGGGCTGTGCAGCATCCAGATCTCATCAAACCCTAAGCTGGTCCCATGCTGAAATCTTCCAGGGGCCCTTCTAGAGACACTATCCTTTTCTGTCCTGTCTAGACCTTGGGAACAACCCCTACTGACTGCACCTTGCTCTTTGGCTTCTGTTTGTTTGGCCAACAATAAACATAAGAAGATTACAGGACAGGCCTGACCTGTGGTGGCACAGTGGATGAATCATTGACCTGGAAACGCTGAGGTTGCCGGTTCGAAACCCTGGACTTGCCTGGTCAAGGCACATATGGGAGTTGATGCTTCCTGCTCCTCCCCCCTTCTCTCTCTCTCTCTCCCCTCTCTATAATGAATAAATAAAATCTTTAAAAAAAAAAAAAAGATTACAGGACAGAAGGAAAGTGATATTGGGGTACAAATCTTTCCAGATACCTCCCTGTTGAATTACTGGGAAAGGGCTGCTTCCTCTTTTGAAGGTCATAGCTTTTGTCAAGTGGCTAACAACAGCTACCCTCTGTGGATCTGGTGCCCACACCCTCCCTTCAATCCTTCAGGCCCAGGCGTGATGTGGGTTCCCATTGTTGCAAGCCCATGGTATGCATTATCCCTGTTGGTCTTCCTAAATCCTGCCCACACCTTTGCAAATAAAATCTTACTTAAACCTCAAATGAATCAAGTTTCCATGTGCCGGACCCCTGACTGATAGAGGATCATACTGTTGCCAAGAGAGCCCTGGTTAATATACATTTTTTTGTTTTGTTTCCCTTACAAAACACAAAGCTTCTTGAAGGCAGGGCCCATCCCTTACCTGGCCCTGATCACCTCTTCCTCAAATGGTATTTTTGGGAGGCAAGGGGAATCAAATGAAAAATAGCTTCATATAATGTAAATGTCTGGGAAATGAGAGCAACCACATAAAGAAAATCATCAACTTGGAAAAATGATAGCTATGAGATCCAGACAAAGGTGAGTTAAAGATACAAGAACCTGCATAAAGTTAATAAAATTAAGTGTGGTAAATACTGTTGGTCAGCCCTGCATGGGTTGCCCAGTGGATAAAGCATCATCCAACAAGCAGAAGTCATGGATTTTTTTTTTTTTTTTTACAGAGACAGAGAGAGAGTCAGAGAGAGGGATAGATAGGGACAGACAGACAGGAACGGAGGAGGTCATGGATTTGATCCCTAGTCAGGGCACATATGAGAAGCAACCAATGACTACACAACTAAGTGGAGCAATGGGTTGATGCTTCTCTCTCTCTCTCTCTCTCTCAAATCAATAAAAAGATTCAAATAAATAAATAAATAAATACTGTTGGTCAAATAGTGCCTAACAAATCTAAGCAAAGAAATCATGGGAAACTGCATTGTGAGCACAAACGGCTCATTAATCTTCCAAATGAGGAAGACAGGCAACAAATATATATGATAGATATGTGTATTCCAAACTGCCTTCTGGTTTTTTTTTTTGTTTTTTTTTTAGTTTTAGATTTTATTTATTCATTTTAGACAGAGGAGACAGAGAGAGACAGAAGGGAGGGGCAGAAAGCATCAACTCCCCTATGTGCCTTGACCAAGAAAGCCCAGGGTTTTGAACCGGTGACCTCAGTGTTCCAGGTCGATGCTTTTACCCACTGTGCCACCGCAGGTCAGGCCCAAACTGCCTTCTTGATGTTCCACTTATCTGTCAGACCTCACCCTTGCTGGACTATCGCCCCTGAGACAGAGGAATTCCAAGAAGCTGACAAGCCACCCCAAGGAGGGGCTCCGGACATACCAGGACTTTTGATTCAACACCCACATGCTCAAAGCCCCCCAAGGAGGAGCATTCCAGACATACCAGGACTTTTGCCTCAGTATCCCCTCAGGCTCTCCCAAACACTATATAATTTGCCCCTAGTCTGTAGCCGGTGCTCTTCTCCCCCTGAGAAGTGCCTGGCA
This sequence comes from Saccopteryx leptura, assembly GCF_036850995.1. Classification (NCBI taxonomy): domain Eukaryota; kingdom Metazoa; phylum Chordata; class Mammalia; order Chiroptera; family Emballonuridae; genus Saccopteryx; species Saccopteryx leptura. Next base: position 26,268,721 of record NC_089515.1, on the reverse strand, counting down.
GGGTTCCTTTCTTCCTTTCAATAAAGCCTGTTACTCTGGTCTTACAGACTCCCATGGATTCCAACAATATATATAAGTATCTTCTTATAACCAAATGAATACTATTTTTGTCTATTTGGATAAGGGCTTCTGATTTGGATACTACAGTTACTAAATGAGACACTATCACTATATTTAGGATCTAGGCGTATGCTATCTATAAGAGAATCTGGATTAGTTATCTATTATTACTGTATAACAACCCCAACACTTAACAGCTTAAAGCAACAATAAGCATTTATAATCTCATATGATCAGGAATTCAGGAACAGTTTAGTTCAGTGTTCTACACAGTGTCTCATAAGATTGTACTCAAGATGTTGGCTGGGTCATAGTCATCTGAAGGCTTAACTGAGCCTGTTATTAGATCTGCTCCAAGATAGCTCACTCATGTTACTGACTGTTTGGTGCTGGTTGGCAGAAGGCTTTAGTTCCTAGCTATGTGTACCTCTCTGTAGGGCTTCTTGAGATTCCTTACAACATAACAACTTATTTCCCCCATAGCAAGTGATCCTAATGAGTAAGGCAGAAACCACAACATCTTCTATAACCTCGCCTTGGGAGTCACCCTCCAGCATTTCTGTAATATCTTATTGGTTACACTCATTAGCCCTAGTCAATAAAGGAGGGATGCAAACACCAGGAGACAAGAATTATTGATGTCGTCTTCGAGGTAGCCACCACAACTTCTTTGTTCTTCTCACTGCATTCTATGAGGGACACATAATTTCAACTTGCCCCGTTCCTGAAGATGTTCAATTTGTTCACTTGGTTAAAGTTGTATCTACAGCCTGACCAGGTGGTGGCACAGTGGATAGAGCATCGGACTGGGATGCAGAAGATCCAGGTTCGAGACCCCGAGGTCGCCAGCTTGAGCACAGGCTCATCTGGTTTGAGCAAAAGCTCACCGGCTTGAGCCCAAGGTCGCAGGCTCAAGTAAGGAGTTACTCAGTCTGCTGAAGGCCTGCAGTCAAGGCATATATGAGAAAGCAATCAATGAACAACTAAGGTGTCGCAATGCACAACGAAAAACTAATGATTGATGCTTCTCATCTCTCCGTTCCTGTCTGTCTGTCCCTATCTATCCTTCTCTCTGACTCTCTCTCTGTCTGTGTAAAAAAAAAAAAAATTATATCTACAGGTATTGATCGACTTACGACCTATGCAGTTTATGACCATTCAACTTTACGACCACAATCGCTAGCCACGACTGCTCTGCGTCTGGCAGTGCAAGCGTTGCCCAGCTGGGTGTACGACAGTGCGGACCAGCTTCCGGCAGCACTACCATCTCCACATGCACCATTTCAACTGTTATCCCAGACTCAGTACAGCAATTTGTGTTTTGTGTCTTGGATATTTTTCATCAACCCCTCCCAAGATGTCTACCAAGAGAAAATGTCTTTGTCTACGCCTCAGCCTGCCAAGAAGGAAAGAAAGGCCATCGATACAAATGGCATAAAGTGAATAAAGAAAAGTATTATATAGCCTGACCAGGCGGTGGCACAGTGGATGGAGCGTCAGACTGGGATGCGGAAGGACCCAGGTTCGAGACCCCGAGGTCGCCAGCTTGAGCACGGGCTCATCTGGTTTGAGCAAAGCTCACCAGCTTGGACCCAAGGTCGCTGGCTCCAGCAAGGGGTTACTCGGTCTGCTGAAGGCCCGCGGTCAAGGCACATATGAGAAAGCAGTCAATGAACAACTAAGGTGTCGCAATGCACAATGAGAAACTGATGATTGATGCTTCTCATCTCTCCGTTCCTGTCTGTCTGTTCCTGTCTACCCCTCTTTCTGACTTTCTCTCTGTCTCTGTAAAAAAAAAAAAAAAGAAAAGTATGATATATAACAATAATGAAAGAAAATTATGATAAAATATGACTTAAAGATTTTTATAACATCATTTCACAGTACTGTACATATAGCCTACTCAACTTACGACCAAGTCGTGTTACGACCGGTCTGTTGGAACCAGTCGTGGTTGTAAGTCGAGCACTAGCTGTACCAAGTTTTTCTCCTGTGAAGTTACTCTTTATTTTGTTTTTGTTTGTTTGTTTGTTTTTTTCAGAGAGAGAGAGGGATAAACAGGGACAGACAGACAGGAACGGAGAGAGATGAGAAGCATCAATCATTAGTTTTTCATTGCTCATTGCAACACCTTAGTTGTTCATTGATTGCTTTCTCATATGTGCCTTGACTGCAGGCCTTCAGCAGACCGAGTAACCCCTTGCTGGAGCCAGCACCTTGGGTTCAAGCTGGTGGGCTTTTTGCTCAAACCAGATGAGCCTGCGCTCAATCTGGTGACCTCGGGGTCTCGAACCTGGGTCCTCTGCATCCCAGTCCAATGCTCTATCCACTGCGCCACCGCCTGGTCAGGCTACTCTTTGTTTTTTTAAATACTTAAGTATTTTGTAAGGTGAAAACAATAAGCCCTTTAATGGAACCTCTCCATTATTCTTTGAGCACTTCTTTCTGTGTTCTGGCACAAAATGTTGTAAGCTCCTCTTGTACTTTCCTTGCCCCAGCCCTGGAATCAGCCATTTCTCCAAGTAACGCTGATTCTTTTTAGTGGAGAATGGTATTTAGAAGCTAAGGTCTGGATGCTAACTGTACTCTTTGTTATTGGGTATTGCTGCTCCAAGGCCCTCTCAGTGGGCAGATCTAGGGAGTGTATGTGTGTGTGCATGTATGTATATATGTATGTATGTATGTATGTATGTATGTATATAACCATGTAACCAGAATCCCATGAGAGCTTCTTCCTCCACATGGATGCCTTTACCATACCACTTGGGCTTCAACAGCCCATGTCAAAACATCTCTGTGTGGACATCAAGCTTGTTCTGCCCTACATAATGATTTTAAGACTATTAAATTGTTCAGGAAGGAGAAGGTACAAACTGAGCCCATCTTGATAATATATGCAAATTATGTGATATTTAAAGCAATTAATTGCTAACATTTATTGAGTACTTACTATGTGCCAGGTAATGTTCTAAGGATTGTCTTTGAATTCTCAGAGCAGCTCAATGAGATAGAAACTATTATGGTCCCCATTTTGCTGATGAGGCATGGAGAGGTTAAATAACTTGCCCAAAGTCACACTGTTACTAATGAGATATAGTAGAACTGTTTTATTGAACTTCTAGAATATTCTTAAAGAGGTATCCGTGTCCTTCTGCTGCAGGCCTGGAGCACAGATATTGCTAAATGTTCTCTGGGGACAAATTGCCTCCACTGAGAATCATTGGTCTAGAACAACATTAATTTAATTTAAGAAAAACTGCTTTTTGATTGTTTGTGTTAATGAATGAAAGAAAAGGATAAACATAATCCAGAAGAGCAGAAAATGTAAAAATCTCATTTGTGTGGCAGAGATTGCTAGTTGTCTATTCTAACCTCCATTAGAAAGAAAGTTCTTTGCCCTGGCCAGTTGGCTCAGTGGTGGAGCATCAGCCTGGCGTGCAGGAGTCCCGGATTCAATTCCTGGCCAGGGCACACAGGAGAAGCGCCTATCTGCTTCTCCACCCCTTCCCCTCTCCTTCCTCTCTGTCTCTCTCTTCCCCTCCCACAGCCAAGGCTCCATTGGAGCAAAGTTGGCCCCGGGCGCTGAGGATGGCTCTATGGCCTCTGCCTCAGGTGCTAGAATGGCTCCGGTTGCAACAGAGCGACGCCCCAGATGGACAGAGCATCGCCCCCTGGTGGGCATGCCAGGTGGATCCTGGTCAGGCGCATGCGGGAGTCTGTCTGACTGCCTCCCTGTTTCCAACTTCGGAAAAATACAAAAAAAAAAGAAAAAAGAAAAAGAAAGGAAGTTCCTCAACCTTTCTTCTCCACTTCTATACCTGATCTGCTTTACATCCATACTCTCCGCCTTCCTCTCTGTCACTGATGGCTAATCCCTCTACTTGGACTCATTTTGTCTTATCCTCTCAGGACCTGGTTCCATGATCATCACCTGTCTCTTGCTTTCATCTTCAACATTTCTCTCTCTAATGGATTCTTTCCATCAGTATTTATTTATTTATTTATTTACTTATTTATTTTAAAAATGCTTATTTCTTTTTTTTTTAATTTTTATTTATTTATTTATTTTTTACAGAGACAGAGAGTGAGTCAGAGAGAGGGATAGACAGGGACAGACAGACAGGAACAGAGAGAGATGAGAAGCATCAATCATTAGTTTTTCATTGCGCGTTGCAACACCTTAGTTGTTCATTGATTGCTTTCTCATACGTGCCTTGACCACGGGCCTTCAGCAGACCGAGTAACCCCTTGCTGGAGCCAGCGACCTTGGGTCCAAGCTGGTGAGCTTTTGCTCAAACCAGATGAGCTCGCGCTCAAGCTGGCGACCTCGGGGTCTTGAACCTGGGTCCTCTGCATCCCAGTCTAACGCTCTATCCACTGCGCCACTGCCTGGTCAGGCAAAAATACTTATTTCTTGAGCGAGAGAGAAACATTGATTTGTTGTTCCATTTATTTTTTTAATTTTTAATGTTTATTTTATTGATTTTAGAGAGAGAGAAAGAGAGAGAGAGAGAGAGAGAGAGAACAGGAACATTGATCTGTTCCTGTATGTGCCCTGACCAGGAATTGAACTGACAACCTCTGTGCTTCAGCATGATGCTCTAGCCAACTGAGCTATCTGGTCAGGGCTGTTGTTCCATTTATTGATGTGTTCATTGGTTGATGCTTGTATGTGCCCTGACTCAAGATTGAACCTGCAACTTGGCATATTGAGAGGACTCTCTACTGAGCTACCTGGCTGGAGATTTCATCAGCATTTAAATATGCTAAAGTCTCTTACTTTTTTTACTCCTCAAGCTTTTATTTTAGAGAATTTCAAACCCTCAGAAAAGATGCAAGAAGTAGTGTACAATGAATATTCATAACACTTCACCTAGATCCATCAATTATTAACATTTTGCCACATTTGCTTCAGTTCTCACTCTTCCTCCCTTTCCTCTCTCTTTCTCCCCAAACACACACTTTTTTCCTTAAACCATCTGAGAGTTAGTTGCAAGCATCATAACATTTCACCCTAAACACTTCAGCATGTATCTCCTAAGGACACTCTAATTCTCTTATTCTCACAATGTAATTATCACACTTGAGAACTTAAACATTGATATAATACTATTATCTAATATACAGTTTATTTATTTTTAATTTTTAAAAGATATTATTCATTTTAGGCCCTGGCCGGTTGGCTCAGTGGTAGAGTGTTGGCCTGGCGTGCAGAAGTCCCGGGTTTGATTCCCGGCCAGGGCACACAGGAGAAGTGCCCATCTGCTTCTCCACCCCTCCCCCTCTCCTTCCTCTCTGTCCCTCTCTTCCCCTTCCGCAGCCGAGGCTCCACTGGAGCAAAGATGGCCCGGGCGCTGGGGATGGCTCCTCTGCCTCAGGCACTAGAATGGCTCTAGTTGCTACAGAGCGACGCCCTGGAGGGGCAGAGCATTGCCCCCTGGTGGGCAGAGCATCGCCTCCTGGTGGGCGTGCCGGGTGGATCCCGGTCAGGTGCATGCGGAAGTCTGTCTGACTGTCTCTCCCCGTTTCCGGCTTCAGAAAAATACAGAAAAAAAAAAAAAAAAGATATTATTCATTTTAGAGAGGAGAGAGAGAAAGAGAAGGAGGGAGGAGCAGGAAGCATCAACTCTCATATGTGCCTTGACCAGGCAAGCCAGGGTTTCAAACTGGCAACCTCAGTGTTCCAGGTCAATGCTTTATCCACTGCGCCACCACAGGTCAGGCTAATATATAGTTTATTTTGAGTTTTTCCCAGATTGTCCCTCTAATATCTTTCACAGCTGGTTTTTTAAAAATATTTTATTTATTGATTTTTAGAGAGAGGGGGGAGAGAGAGAGAAGGGGGAGGAGCAGGAAGCATCAATTCCTATATGTGCCTTGACCAGGCAAGCCCAAGGTTTCGAACTGGCAACCTCAGTGTTCCAGGTCGACGCTTTATCCCACTGCGCCACCACAGGTGTTTTGTTGTCTGTGGTTTAGTGTATGTGTGTGTTGTTCCAGGGCCCAGTCAAAGGTCAGTCATTGCATTTAATTGTCATGCCTCTTCAGTTTCCTTTGAACCAAAGTCCCCTGCTTTTAAATAAAATGATGAACAATTTCTCTAGACTCCCAACTTCTACCTCTAATCATGGTGCTATTTCTCCTCTCCTTCCCTTGACAGACACATGTCTTGTAAAAAGAGACTCAACAGTCTTCATTTCCTCACCTTCCCTTTTTAAAAAAAAAAATTTATTTTTATTATTTTTTAATTTTTTTACAGGGAGAGAGGGTCAGATAGAGGGATAGATAGGGACAGACAGACAGGAACGAAGAGAGATAAGAAGCATCAATCATCAGTTTTCGTTGCGACACCGTAGTTGTTCATTGATTCTTTCTCATATGTGCCTTGACCGTGGGCCTTCAGCAGACTGAATAATCCCCTGCTCGAGCCAGTGACCTTGGGTCCATGCTAGTGAGCTTTTTGCTCAAGCCAGATGAGCCCGTGCTCAAGCTGGCAACTGCGGCGTCTTAAACCTGGGTCCTGGCCTGACCTGTGGTGGCACAGTGGATAAAGCGTCAACCTGGAAACGCTGAGATTGCCGGTTCAAAACCCTGGGCTTGCCTGGTTGAGGCACATATGGGAGTTGATGCTTCCTGCTCCTCCCCCCTTCTCTCTCTCTCTCTCCCCTCTCTAAAATGAATAAATAAAATCTAAAAAAAAAGCCTGACCTGTGGTGGCGCAGTGGATAAAGCGTCGACCTGGAAATGCTGAGGTCGCCGGTTCGAAACCCTGGGCTTGCCTGGTCAAGGCACATATGGGAGTTGATGCTTCCAGCTCCTCCCTCCTGCCTCTCTCTCCTCTCTGTCTCTCTCTGTCCTCTCTAAAATGAATAAATAAAAGTAAAAAAATAAAAATAAAAATAAAAAAAAAAATCTAAAAAAAAAAAAAGTTACAAATCTAAAAAAAAAAAAATTTAAACCTGGGTCCTTCCACATCCCAGTCTGACCAACGCTCTATCCACTGTGCCACTGCCTGGTCAGGCTCCTCACCTTCCCTTTTTAACTCACTTCAGTATGGCATCTGCCTCGCACCTTGCACCACACTTGCCAGATTTTCCTCCTGTCTCTCTGGTCACTTTCTTTTATTATTATTTTTATTATTTTTTTTTACAGAGACAGAGAGTCAGAGAGAGGGATAGATAGGGACAGACAGACAGAAATGAAGTATCAATCATCAGTTTATTGTTGCACCTTAGTTGTTCATTGATTGATTTATCATATGTGCCTTGACCGTGAGCCTTCAGCAGACTGAGTAACCCCTTGCTCGAGCCAGTGACCTTGGGTCCAGGCTGGTGAGCTTTTTGCTCAAACCAGATGAGCCTGTGCTCAAGCTAGCGACCTCAGGGTCTCGAACCTGGGTCCTCCGCATCCCAGTCCGACGCTCTATCCACTGCGCCACTGCCTGGTCAGGCTCTGGTCACTTTCTCTTGGGCTCCTTTGTGGACCTTCTCTTTTTGTTCACCTTGTAAATCTTAAGGTTCTTAGGAATTCTGTCATAGACCTGCTGCTCTCTATACTTCTTGTACTTTTCTTGAGTGATTTTATCCTTTCCTAGGGGGCCTTCAGTTCCTACCTATATGCTGAAGATCCCTATCACAGTTCAGGCCTTTCTCCCCAGCTTTGGTTCCAAATGTCCAACTGCCTCCTCAATGTCTGAACCCATGGGGGAGTCTCACAGGCACCTTGAAGCAGTATGTCCAAGAAAGAACTGATTATTTTCCCACCACCTGTTCCTTCCATTGTGTTCCCTATCTCAAAAATGACACTTCTCATTCATCCTGCTTCCTGAGCCAAATACCTAGGAGTCATCTTTGACACATCCATTTGACATGATATATGACATACCTAATCAATCACCAAGTCCTGCAGATGCTGTCTCCTCAGTATCTTTGGAATTTATCTACTTTCCGTTCTCATCACCTCCTTCATCAGGCTGCCTTCATCTCTCCCAGGAAGATTTCAAAAAGCTCGTAGAACCGTTCCCAGCCTCTAGACATAAGTGATTTTCTAAAAATACAAATCTGACCATGCTGTAGCCCTGCTTAAAATTTTTCCATAGTTTCTTAAAGCCCTCAGGGTAAAGTCCAACTTCCTTAATTTAGCTTGTAAGCCAGAGTGAAATTCAAGATAGTTTATAGCTTGTAAAGCATAGGCACTGGTCCCAGTTATAAAAGATGTCAGTTGTTTCACGTGACCAGTGTACAGTATGCTAGCTAAATAATGGCTTGTCATTAGAGCCCCATGCTATTGTCCTCTGCAGTCTCATCTAGTGCCGCTATTCCCCTCAAGTCACATCAGCCTTGTTTTGATTCTCAGAATGTATCATTAAAAATGTAGTTACCTTTGCCTGGAATACTCTTTTTTTTCTTTTTTTTTTTTCTTTCTTTTTTTTTTTTTTTTGTATTTTTCTGAAGTTGGAAATGGGGAGGCAGTCAGACTCCCGCATGCACCCAACCAGGATCCACCCGGCATGCCCACCAGGGGGCGATGCTCTACCCATCTGGGGCGTCGCTCTGTTGCAACCAGAGCCATTCTAGCACCTGAGGCAAAGGCCATAGAGCCATCCTCAGCGCCCGGGCCAACTTTGCTCCAATGGAGCCTTGGCTGGGGGAGGGGAAGAGAGAGACAGAGAGGAAGGAGAGGGGGAAGGGTGGAGAAACAGATGGGCGCCTCTCCTGACCTGGCCGGGAATCGAACCCGGGACTCCTGCATGCCAGGCCGAAGCTCTACCACTGAGCCAACCGGCCAGGGCCTGGAACACTCTTTCTGGCAGCCCCACCATCACCCCACCCCATGCCCACTCCATAGAGCTGCCCTGAAGGGAACTGACTGCTCTATCCAGATAAGGATGCCTTGGCCTGTGGCAGTGGGGGCATCTGCTGAGGGAACCTAATCTGGATCACAGTTCACTATTAATAATGACTCCTTCCATTTAGGCACAAGAACATAGAGCCCTAATGAGGTCAGCAAATTTTTAGAAGTAGGGAACTGACTCTTAACCTTTTATGAGGACTCTTAATTTTTTATGAGGAAAAAATTCTTTATTTAGCCTCTAACTAAAACAGTATCTCTCCTGCCAACTGCAATACAAATAACCTTTTTTTTTTTCTTTGTGAGACAGAGACAGAGACAAAGGCAAGAAGAAAGAGAGATGAGAACTATCAACTCGTAGTTGTGGCACTTTAGTTTTTGGGGTTTTTTAATATTTTATTTATTTATTTTATTATTAATTTTGAGAGAGGAGAGAGAGAGAGAGAAGGGGGAGGGAGGAGCAGGAAGCATCAACTCCCATATGTGCCTTGACCAGGCAAGCCCAGGGTTTTGAACCAGCGACCTCAGTGTTTCCAGGTCAACGCTTTATCCACTGCGCCACCACAGGTCAGGCTAGTTTTTTATTGATTGTTTCTCATAACATGCCTTGACGGAGGGGCTCCAGCTGAGCCAGTGACCCCTTGCTTAAGCCAGTGACCTTTGGGCTCTAGCCAGTAACCATGGGGAAATATCTATGATCCCACACTCAAGCCAGCAACCATGTGCTCAAGCCAGTGACTTCAGGGTTTTGTACCTGGGTCCTCAGCATCCCAGGTCAATGCTCTATCCACTGTACCACCATTGGTCAGGCCAACTAATGTTTTTTACCTCCATTGAACCTCTTCACCATAAGGTTAAGCCTATCAGATATTCAAATAGTTGATGATTTTTAAATCACTTAATCCTTTTGCTTTCATTCAGTCTTGAACTTTGTCTGTCCTTTGAATATAGAGGGTTTTTTGGGGGGAGGAGGAATAATTTTTTGAAAGGCAAGTTAGGCATGGGGGGGGGGGACTGTGGATAGCCAGAGGTCAGCAAGAAGGCACTGGGCATTTAAACTCCAAGGCAGTGGTCTCAAATCTGGCTGCAGGATAGACCTACCTGGGGATCTTTTAAAATTACCATTGCCCCCCCACCCCGAATTACCATTGCCAAGGGTCTACTACAGATCTATTAAATCAGAATACCTGGAGGGGTAGAGCTTGAGCATAAATATTTTTTATAAAGCTCCTCAAATGGCTATTATGTACAATCAGAGTTGAGAACTCCACAGGTAAAGGAGAAGGAATGCCAGTGGGGTGAGAAAAAACTGCAAGCATGTGTGGAATATTTCTGATACCAGCTTGCTAGATATTATAAGCACACACTATAGAGATGGAGGTGAGAAGAGCAGAGTTGTATACTTAAAGAGGGCATGATTCTTGTAGATTGAGTGTTGCCTAGAGAAGGTAAAATGTACAAACTGGCAAAAGCGAGAAGCTCAATAGCACCAAGTGTGGTGGAACTACAGACTGTTGTGGTCTTTCTGTACTGCAGTTTGACACTACATAGTCCGATCAAGTATCCTTAATAGCCTGTGAACCAGCAATTATGATTTTTTTTTTTTTTTAACTCGGGGAACATGTAGGAAGTTGATGGCTGCAGCCTTATGGGAAGTGATGGGGAACTAAAGGTTTTCTTTGCTGGGAAAGTAGATAGGTAGAATGTGGGGGATACAGACCATCAGGCTGTTATTCAGCGGTTAGAAGCAACAGGTTCAGGGGTCGTCAAACTTTTTATAAAAACCGCCCACTTTTGCAGTGCTGGTCAACCTAGTCCCTACCGCCCACTAGTGGGCGTTTCAGCTTTCATGGTGGGCGGTAGCAGAGCAACCAAATGGCAATGCGATTGGCCCATCATGAAAGCTGGACTGCCCACTAGTGGGCGGTAGGGACCAGGTTGACCATCACTGCAAAAGTGGGCGATTTTTATAAAAAGTCTGACAACCCCTGCGTGACATAGCAATCAATATGAGTGGATTTTAAAACCATAGGTACTGAATGCAAGAAGTATGAAACATAACGAGATACATAAAACAATGTTATATTTCTGAATAAAAATGTAGCACACAAAAAAGGGTAGCACACAAAACAATATTTATTTTGCAAGAACCATACTAACAAAAAGATAAACATTGCCTATGGGAGGAGGGGAAGGGAGCAGGCTCTGGTGCTAAAAAGCAATATATAACTAGATAACTATTTTTTAAATTTTATTTAGAAAATTAAATTTAACAGGGTGACATTGATCAATAAGACTATATAGGTTTTAGGTAAATATTTCTAGATAACTATTTTTTAATATTTTATTTATTGAGTCTAGAGAAAAGGGGGGGAGGAGTGGGAAATATCAACTCGTAGTAGTTGCTTTGTGTATGTGCATCGACCAGACAAACCCAGGGTTTCAAATTGGAGACCTCAGCATTCCAGGTCAATGCTCCATCCACTACACCACCACAGGTCAGGCCTAGATAACTATTTTTTAAAAGTAAGATTTAAATCAGACCTTGAAAGCTGAGTAGGAAAGAGGGGGAAAGGGAAGGCTTCTAGAATGGCAAGATGATTCCTACAAGCTAAGGCAGGGGCCGGGAACCTTTTTGGCTGAGAGAGCCATGAACGCCACATATTTTAAAATGTAATTCCGGCCTGACCTGTGGTGGCACAGTGGATAAAGCATCAACCTGGAAATGCTGAGTTCGCTGGTTCGAAACCCTGGGCTTGCCTGGTCAAGGCACATATGGGAGTTGATGCTTCCAGCTCCTCCCCACCTTCTCTCGCTATCTCTCTCTCCTCTCTCTCTCCCTCTCTCTCTCTCTCTCTCCCTTTCTCTCTCCTCTCTAAAATGAATAAATAAAATTTAAAAAAAATCTTTAAAATGTAATTCCATGAGAGCCATACAATGACCCATATACGCTACACATTATCCAATAAAATTTGGTATTGTCCCAGAGGACAGCTGTGATTGGCTCCAGCCACCTGCAACCATGAACATAAACGGTAGGAAATGAATGGATTGTAATACATGAGAATGTTTTATATATATTTATGTATATATATATATATTTTTTTACAGAGACAGAGAGAGAGTCAGAGAGAGGGATAGACAGGGACAGACAGACAGGAATGGAGAGAGATGAGAAGCATCAATCATTAGTTTTTCGTTGCGCATTGCAACACCTTAATTGTTCATTGATTGCTTTCTCATACGTGCCTTGACTGCAGGCCTTCAGCAAAATGAGTAACCCCTTGCTTGAGCCAGCGACCTTGGGCTCAAGCTGGTGAGCTTTTGCTCAAACCAGATGAACCCCCACTCAAGCTGGCGACCTCGGGGTCTCGAACCTGGGTCTTCTGCCTTCCAGTCCGACGCTCTAGCCACTGTGCCACCACCTGGTCAGGCAGAATGTTTTATATTTTTAACGTTATTATTTATTTATTTATTTTTTTGTATTTTTCTGAAGTTGGAAACAAGGAGGCAGTCAGACTCCCGCATGCACCCGACTGGGATCCACCTGGCATACCCACCAAGGGGCGATGCTCTGCCCATCTGGGGCATTGCTCTGTTGCAACCAGGGCCATTCTAGCACCCGAGG